>NC_047507.1:19347522-19657522 GCF_902827115.2 Pseudochaenichthys georgianus | reverse complement strand
GGCATCTCTCGAGGCAGCGGGGACACGATTAGAGCCGGGGAAAGAACTTCCAGCTCTGTCACAGAGGGGAGAAGGAGGGGCTGTCAGGCCGCTCGCTTCTTCTTCCTCGACTGCTGGCCGAGATTCTGGGTTGGCTGCAGCCGGAACCGGAGATTTTCTAGGCCAACTCACCCTCGTCTCCTGCCTGGGCTGGGGACTCGGGGCGGGCTGCGACCTCTGCTGTCCTGGTACTTTAAACCTAGCAGGGTTCGGTGCAGCTTGGGCGAAGGGCCGCTGCTGCGAAGGCAGCGGCTGGACCCTTCGAGGGAGACAGAGGTGGAGGGCCTTGTCTTCCTTCTTTTTCGACTCGCACTTCCTCTGCATGGAAGCGAGAGCAGAGCCGAAAATCCCCTCGGGAACGATGGGCATGTCAAGCACATCTTCCTTTTCCCGGTCTGGGAGGTTGGTGAGGTTGAGCCATCTAGCTCTTTCCTGCACCACCATGATCCCCATTATCTTGCCCGTGGCCTGGACGGCGCAGCGTTGGACACGGAGACAAATGTCTGTGATCGAGGCTATCTCGTCCAGAGTGGCCGGTCCAGGATTGCTCGACAGATCCTCACAGAGCTCCGCTTGGTACGCGGTTAGCATCGAGGAAACGTTCAGAGCCCTGGCGGACAATGCTGCGGCTCTGTAGGCCCGTTCAGTCATGGTCGACTGGAATCGGTCCGTTTTTGCTGGCAGCGTGGGGTTCCTGCTTGGTGACGGGCCCATCCTCGGTAGGAGGTGGGCTGCCACCAGCGGTTCCATAGGCGGTATGCGGAGCAGGCCGAGCCTCTCCATACCGTCACAGTCAAGGCAGGAGGCACCCTGGATTGGGGCCTTGTTGCTAAAGGGCCGGTCTCTCCACGAGACCGACACCTCATCCAACATCTCCGGGAAGACCGGAAGGAGCTGCCTCTTCGTCCTCATTGTTTGGGGGAAATGTTTCCCCTCGTACCGGGACCTGGTAGGTCTCCTTGGCCATTTCGGGCCACGGGATGTCTAGCCTGGACGCAGCGCGCTGACACACGGCCTGCAGGTCCATGCTTAGACAGGGCGAAGCTGGTGTGCTATCGCCCGGGAGAGCAGCCATCGCTCCCGGCTTTGCAGCCTGAGCCGATGACATGAAGATGTCGTCTTCCTGCTCATCCGAGTCAGACAGGAGGAACTCAGAGGTATCCTCTTCGTCCTCCATGTAGTCTAACTCTAGGACATCTTCCGTGGGTGAAACCATGGTGAGGTCCAGCCGGGAGCCCCAGCTTGGTGAGGCGTGGGGCTCCGTTCCCGCGTCTCTTGCCACCACCGGGTCTCGGCCTGATATGGCGCGGGATTCCGGTTCTGCGGCTGCCGCTGTCGATGAGCCCCAGACCGACCCAGTGACGGGCTCCATCTCTGCGGCGGACGCCCCCGTGTCTTGATTGCCAGCCGGCAAACCAGTGGACATGAGGGGGTCCTGTCCCGACAGGCTAGCTTGTTGTGCTAACCTTCGGCGGAGGCTCTTCATGGTGAAGCGGGCACAATGCCCGCACGAGCCGGGGTTGTCAATGGCCTCCTGGGCGTGTTCCAGCCCGAGGCAGGACGAACAGATCTGGTGTGAGTCTGTGCCTGACACTTTCAACCCGCAGCCGCAGAGCCGAGCCTCCGAGTTCCTGACTCCTCTGGTGTGAGGGAGAGAGGCGTCCATCTTATATGCTGCGTGGCGTGAAGAGGACCCGCTCGTAACAGGTACGTCGAGAGAAAAAATAGTTCCCAACCTGTCTTTAATCCGTAGAAAAAATAACGGTGTGGGTCTTTTTTCTCAAAGAATATTACCTGGTGTGGTAATATCCTTTTTCTCCTTCGTGGAAGAAAAAAGTAAAAATCCGTCCTCGCTACCGTGGTGTCGGCAGTGAGGGAAAAAACAAGCTAGCAGCAGGTGTGTTGCTAGCTTGAACAATCAAAACCTTACCTTAATTCCTGAGGAAGAATGGCGAGGTTGATTATAATACTAACTGGTGTGTTAGTACTATACTCTTCTGCGAGGCAGAATAGGGTAGCCGGCTAACGCCCGTCGACCGAAAATTAGCTTTTGGTTCAGTCTGTGGACTGTTAAGCTAGCCCGGCTACCATTAGAGATGTGCTCTGAAGCGAGAAGAGGTGTTTGAATGACGCATGCGTCGTGGCGCAGGCTACTTATAGGGGGTGATTTCCCCTGACGTTGACGTCAAGATCACCAGCCAATCAGAATTGGCGTAATGAGATTGATGCTTCTGTTTGCTCCGCGATGAGGCGCATCCCATAGTGAGACATCGAACGGAGTGTTATGAATGAGAACTGAAATGCATAAAGTGTTCACTAACATTTTATTTTTATTATACATTCCTAATAAGACAATTGGAAAAATGTGTATCACAACATACAATATTTAGAAATCCCATAAGATGTATGTTCTCCTACCCTAGTTCTCATTCATAACACTCCGTTCGATGTCTCACTATGGGATGCGCCTCATCGCGAAGCAAACGGAAGCATCAATCTCATTACGCCAATCCTGATTGGCTGGTGATCTTGACGTCAACGTCAGGGAATGACCCGCATGCGTCATTCAAACACCTCTTCTCGCTTCAGAGCACATCTCTACAGTAGCCGGACAAGCTTAACGGTCCACAGACTGAACCCAAATCCAAAACATTTCGGTCGACGGGCGCTCGCCGGCTACTCCTTCGCAAGAAGACGGTAATACTAACGCCAGTTAGTATTAAAATCGACCTCGCCGTTTCTTTCCCCGGAAAGTAAGGTGAGGTTTTGATTTTACTCAAGCTAGCTACGCACCTGTTGCTAGCTAGCTTCCCCTTACTACCGACACCACGGTAGCGAGGACGCTTTTCTTTTTCTCTCTCACGGAGGAGAAAAGGATTAGAAGTATATTGACACACCAGTCAATATTCTTTGAGAACAAAGGACCCACACCGTCCCTTTTTCTCCGGATTAAGGATGGGTTGGTAGCACTTTTCTCTCAACGACGTACCTGTTACGAGCGGGTCCTCTCCACGCCACGAGGCGAACAAGATGGACGCCTCTCCCCAGACATGGGGACTCGAGTCTGCGACTCGGACTCGAGTCGCACTTAAGTCGCACACACAGAGACTTCAGACTTGACTTGGACTCGTGACCAAAAGACTTCAGACTCGACTTGGACTCGTGTGTTGGGACTCGTGAACAATCATTGTGTTTTCTATTTTTGGCGTATTAAAGGTGGGGTAGGTACATTTGAGAGAAACCGGCTCGAGATCACTAGAATTTGAAAATACACAACCGGAGATAATCTGCTAGAGGCTGCTACTTCCTTATAGAGCCCGCCTCCTCCAACACACACGAACGCGCACATGACCAATGAGGGCACGAGATAAATGTGTGCCCAGGTGGAAGGCTGACAGGCAGGTAGGCCATCCAGTTACTTTAGCCGGGCTCATTACGCAGACGTGCGCGCCTCTGTTACTACCTCGTAGTAACACAATGCCACCGGTGGCACACCTGCGGCTGTACCGCTTGTAATTAGGTTCAACTACAAACACTTCGAACAAAACGCCGGCGGCACCAACAAAAGGAGCGCACACTGCAAAGTCTGCAATATCAAAATCAAGGATGCTGGCGCAACAACGTCGAATTTCATCAGGCACTTGAAAACTCACCCGGAGAGGTCAGTCACATTAACGCATGGACGGTTAGCAAACATGTTTAGCTCAGCATCAGCTATGTAATGTTAACTTAGCTTGCTACTAGCTTTGTAACTGAATATTTGAAAAGATTAGTGAATTGCTTGTCACACTTGTTTGAGTTGAGTGGCGTTGACATCCAACTCTTGACATGACATAAAAAAGGTCGGTAACGTTAATCATTACGTTCCGCTGCCACCATCTACTGGCTAACGTTAAACGTAGAAAAAGTTACATACATAAATACATCTGTCGGTTTATAGGCAGGTTACAGGTTTATTGTTGACCACGTAACGTTAATGTTACAGGTTTACCAGGTTACCATGACACTGGGTTTGAGTGAGAGGATAGAGGAATATGTTTATTTATAGTAGACTTAAAAGATGTCATTAGAGACCCAGTGTAATTAAACAATACGGTTGCAGAGGTGCAGTATAGAGCTGTGCAGTATTCTTAACAGACCGGATAGCAGCAGGCAATAGAAGGCTTATTACAACCAGAAGAGACATGAGACTTTTATTTTTTTAGAGACTTGAGACTTGACTTGGACTCGTGACCAAAGACTTGAGACTTGATCAAGTCTCACCCCACAAAGACTTGAGACTTGACTTGGACTCGTGACCAAAGACTTGAGACTTGACTTGGACTTGCAAAAAAAGACTTGTGAACATCTCTGCCTCTCCCCCTCACACCAGAGGAGTCAGGGACTCGGAGGCTCGGTCATGCGGCTGCGGGTTGAAGATAGCAGGCACAGACTCACACCAGGTCTGCTCGTCCTGCCTCGGGCTGGAACACGCCCAGGAGGCTATCGACAACCTTGTGCCCGTTTCACCCGAAAGAGCCTCCACCGACGGCTAGCACACCAAGCTAGTTTGTTGGAACAGGACTCCCTCATGTCCACTGATTCGCCGTTTGGCAATCAAGACACGGGGGCGTCCGTCTCAGAGACTGAGCCCCTCATTGTGTCGGTCTGGGGCTCACTAACAGCGGCAGCTGCGGAACCGCGATCCCACGCCGTGTCAGGCCGGGACCCGGTGGCGGCAAGAGACGCGGGAACGGAGCCCCACGCCTCACCAGGCGGGAGCTCCCGGCGAGACCTCACCATGGTCTCGCCCGCGGAGGATGTCCTGGAATTAGACTACATGGAGGACGAAGAGGACACCTCTGAGTCCCTCCTGTCTGATTCGGATGAGCAAGAAGAAGATATCTTCATGCTCAAACGGCAAAGCCGGGAGCGATGGCTGCTCTCCCGGGCGATAGCACACCAGCTTCGCCCTGTCTGAGCATGGACCTGCAGGCCGCGTGTCAGCGCACTGCGTCCAGGCTAGACATCCCGTGGCCCGAAATGGCCAAGGAGACCGCCAGGTCCCGTTACGAGGGGAAACATTCTCCCCAAGCAACGAGGACAAGGAGGCAACTCCTCCCGGTCTTCCCGGAGATGTTGGATGAGGTGTCGGTCTCGTGGAGGGACCGACCCTTTAGCAACAAGGCCCCAATCCAGGGTGCCTCCTCCCTAGACTGCGACGGTATGGAGAGGCTCGGCCTGCTCCGCATACCGCCGATGGAACTGCTGGTGGCAGCCCACCTCCTACCGAGGATGGGCCCGTCACCAAGCAGGAACCCCACGCTGCCAGCGAAGGTGGACCGTTTCCAGTCGACGATGACTGAACGGTCCTACAGAGCCGCAGCGTTGTCCGCCAGGGCTCTGAACGTTTCCTCACTGCTAACCGCATACCAAGCGGAGCTCTGTGAGGATATGTTGAGTAATCCTGGACCGGCCGTTATGGACGAGTTGGCCGCGGTCACAGACATTTGTCTCCGTGTCCAACGCTGCGCCGTCCAGGCCACGGGCAAAACAATGGGGATCATGGTGGTGCAGGAAAGAGCTAGATGGCTCAACCTCACCAACCTCCCAGACCGGGAAAAGGAGGATGTGCTTGACATGCCCATCATTCCCGAGGGGATTTTCGGCTCCGCTCTTGCCTCCATGCAGAGGAGATGCGAGTCGAAAAAGAAGGAGGACGAGGCCCTCCACCTCTGCCTCCCTCGAAGGGCCCAGCCGCTGCCTTCGCAGCGGCAGCCCTTCGTCCAAGCTGCCCCGAACCCTGCTCAGTTCAAAATACCAAAAACGCAGAGGTCGCAGTCCGCCCCGAGTCCCCAGCCCAGGCAGGGGACGAGGGCGAGCTGGCCTAGAAAATCTCCGGTTCCGGCTGCAGCCCAGGCGCCAACCCAGAATTTCGGCCAGCAGTCGAGGAAGAAGAAGCGAGCGGCGTGACAGCCCCTCCTTCTCCCCTCTGTGACAGAGCTGGAAGTCTACGGTTCCCCAGCTCTAAATGTGTTCCCGCCGCCTCGAGAGATGCCTCAACACCATCCTCAAGTCCGCATAAACACATGTCACACACTTATTGATTTTTCTGTCATAAAACATTTTCCGCTGACGCATCCAGGCTTCGAGCCAAGGGCGCAGCTCGAAAAAATGAAAAGAAAAACAATAAAAACAATAAACAGTCCGTCAACTGTTCCCCTTCTGAGAGCAGCTACGGCCTCTCTCAAAGGGCGGACAATTGACGGGTCTGTGAAGGCACCACCGTCACGCGCATGCGCAGTGCCGGTTGGGGCTGTAAGGGCACCACCGTCACGCGCATGCGCAGTGCCGGTTGGGGTCGTGAAGGCACCACCGTCACGCGCATGCGCAGTGCCGGCTGGAGCTGTAAGGGCACCACCTTCACGCGCATGCGCAGTGCCGGCTGGAGCCGTAAGGGCACCACCGCCCAGAGATGTTCACAAGTCTTTTTTTGCAAGTCCAAGTCAAGTCTCAAGTCTTTGGTCACGAGTCCAAGTCAAGTCTCAAGTCTTTGTGGGGTGAGACTTGATCAAGTCTCAAGTCTTTGGTCACAAGTCCAAGTCAAGTCTCAAGTCTCTAAAAAAATAAAAGTCTCATGTCTCTTCTGGTTGTAATAAGCCTTCTATTGTCTGCTGCTATCCAGTCTGTTAAGAATACTGCACAGCTATATCTAAGAAATTCAAAGCATTTACTGTGTTATTATACACTGGGTCTCTAATGACATCTTTTAAGTCTACTATTAATAAACATATTCCTCTATCCTCTCACTCAAACCCAGTGTAACGGTAACCTGATAAACCTGTAACATTAACGTTACGTGGTCAACAATAAACCTGTAACCTGCCTATAAACCCACAGATGTATTTATGTATGTAACTATGTATTTTTCTACATTTAACGTTAGCCAGTAAATGGTGGCAGCGGAACGTAATGATTAACGTTACCGACCTTTTTTATGTCATGTCAAGAGTTGGATGTCAACGCCACTCAACTCAAACAAGTGCGACAAGAAAACATTCACTCATCTTTTCAAATATTCAGTTACAAAGCTAGTAGCAAGCTAAGTTAACATTGCATAGCTGATGATGCTGAGCTAAACCTGTTTGCTAACCGTCCATGCGTTAATGTGACTGACCTCTCCGGGTGAGTTTTCAAGGGCCTGATGAAATTCGACGTTGTTGCGCCAGCATCCTTGATTTTGATATTGCAGACTTTGCAGTGTGCGCTCCTTTTGTTGGTGCCGCCGGCGTTTGTTCGAAGTTTTTGTAGTTGAACCTAATTACAAGCGGTACAGCCGCAGGTGTGCCGCCGGTCGCTATTGTGTTACTACGAGGTAGTAACAGAGGCGCGCACGTCTGCGTAATGAGCCCGGCTAAAATAACTGGATGGCCTACCTGCCTGTCAGCCTTCCATCTGGGCACAAACTTATCTCGTGCCCTCATTGGTCATGTGCGCGTTCGTGTGTGTTGGAGGAGACGGGCTCTATAAGGAAGTAGCAGCCTCTAGCAGATTATCTCCGGTTGTGTATTTTCAAATTCTAGCGATCTCGAGCCGGTTTCTCTCAAATGTACCTACCCCACCTTTAATACACCAAAAATAGAAAACACAATGATTGTTCACGAGTCCCAACACACGAGTCCAAGTCGAGTCTGAAGTCTTTTGGTCAAGAGTCCAAGTCAAGTCTCAAGTCTCTGTTTGTGCGACTTAAGTGCGACTCGAGTCCGAGTCGCAGACTCGAGTCCCCATCTCTGCCACCGCCACACGCATGCGCTGTGTCGGTGGGGATTGTCGAAATGGGGCACCACAGTGCTCAGACACTGGAGGGCCCCATAACACAACAAATAGAGACTCAGAGGGGAAGAGACGTGACATCTCAGCTGGCTCTAAGGAGCATGCAGTGGAAGATGCTCACATCATCTGCTTGGGTTTTCAAGACGGTAACACGGGGCTACAGACTCCAATTCGCTGTCACCTCTCCTCGCTTCTCGGGCATTCTGCATTCGCAGGCCCGAGGAGAGTCAGCCCTCATTCTGGAGAGAGAGATTCTCTCACTTCTAGAAAAGAGGGCTATATCTATTGTACCCGCCGAGCAGAGTCAGGGCGGCTTCTATTCCAAGTACTTCCTCGTTCCCAAACGGGGAGGGAACGGAATTCGGCCAATACTTGATTTGAGGGCTCTGAACAAATATCTAAAAAAAATATAAGTTCAGAATGCTCACTCACACATCTCTGCTGCGGCTCGTGCGACAAGACGACTGGTTTACATCAGTCGACCTGAAAGATGCGTATTTTCACATCCCAGTATATTACCCACACAGGAAATATCTGAGATTCGCATTTCAGGGGATCTGTTATGAATACAGAGTACTCCCCTTCGGTCTGTCTCTCAGTCCAAGGGTGTTTGTACGAAGTACGGAAGCCGCGATAGCCCCGTTAAGACAACAGGGTATTCGCCTGGCGACCTACCTGGACGACTGGCTGCTTCTCGCACAGTCGGAGCAGGAGGCTGTTACGCAGACAAATGTCCTCGTAAAGCACCTGCTCAACCTGGGTTTCATAATAAACACAGAGAAGAGCATGTTGTGCCCCACGCAGACTATACTCTTCCTGGGTTTACGCCTGAACTCGGTGCCCTTTTCAGCTCGCTTGTCAGCGGAGAGACTGAAAGCTTTCAGAGCTTGTCTCGCTCTTTTCCAGCTGCGCAAACATGTTCTCTTCAGATCATGCCTGCGATTACTGGGGCTCATGGCGTCCATCCTGGTCGTACGACTGGGACGCTTACACATGAGGGAGTTTCAGCGCTGGGTGGCCGCCCTAAAACTAAACGCCATGGCGCACGGAGAGTGATGGTTACTGTGAAATGCGTAATGGCACTGCGCCACTGGCTGCACCCGACTTTTCTAGTACGAGGTGTGCCTATGGGTGCTGTCCTTTCACGGAAAGTGGTCACCACGGACGCTTGTCTTACAGGTTGGGGAGGTATTTATGAAGGTCGCCCGGTGAGGGGTCTCTGGAGCAGAGACCTCCAGCGGGCGCACATAAATTACCTGGAGCTTTTAGCGGTGTTTCTCACCCTAAAAAGCTTTCTGCTTTTCCTCAGGGGACATCACGTCCTCGTGAGGACAGACAATACGACCACAATATCGTATATTAACCGCTAAGGGGGTTTGCGTTCTCTCCAGTTACACACACTGGCGCGCAAACTGATCCTTTGGAGCGGTAGACGTCTCCTCTCTCTGAGAGCGACGCACGTACCGGGAGTGATGAACCTCGGGGCAGATCTGCTGTCCAGAGGTGCACCACTTTATGCAGACTGGACTCTACATCCAAGGATTATGAGCCAGCTGTGGGTGCGTTACGGCAGAGCCGCGGTGGATCTGTTCGCATCGAAAGAAAACGCTCAGTGTCAGCTGTTCTTTTCGATGCGCGATTTAAATGCACCGTTAGGCGTGGATGCACTCGCGCACGATTGGCCCCCGGGCCTTCTGTACGCGTTCCCACCCCTGGCTCTGATAACGCCAACTCTGGCCAGAGTGAGAGAGCAACGCCACACACTTATCCTGATAGCTCCGCACTGGCCAGCTATGTACTGGCTAGCGGAGATATATCAGCTGCTGTGCGGGCAGCCATGGCAGCTCCCACTACGCAGGGACATACTGTCCCAAGCGTGGGGGGCGATCTTTCACCCACACCCAGAGCGCTTGGCTCTATGGGCCTGGCCCGTGAGTGGTACAATCTGAATACAGTGTGACATGAAGCTGACCCTGGCAGCTGCCAAGCGAGCCAGTGGCACTCATGCACTATCTGTACAGTCTTCATGCACTCGGTTCGCCCCAGGGCAACCAGAGTGTGGTTGAAGCCCAACCCTGCCTTTATCTTAAGGCGGTTGGTTCAGGTACCATATTTGACATTGAGGCATCCTCCCCGCCACTGTATTCCTCCGGGGAACAGCGGCCGGATTTGCCGTGTCTAGCCCGTGCTTTACGCACGTACAGGGACTGATGAAGGGTGCTTCGTCATAATGACCAAACCCCTTGTGTCCTGGGCTAACCCTTATAAGGGCAAGTCTGTTACTAAGCAACGGCTCTCCCACTGGTTTGTGGAAGCAATTGCTTTGGGGCCCATACGAGTCAGAGTTCGCAGGCACCCTCAGGTCCGCGAGCTCTTTCGACTCAGGATCTGGCTGCATCCTGGGCTCTGTCCAGGATGTCTCCCCTCCAAGACATTGGTGCAGCGGCGAGCTGGTCCTCGCCGCTCACTTTTGTCCGCCTCTTAACAGGCTGGACGTTCTGCTCCCAGTGTGACTCAAGCAGTGCTGGGCACCTGGTTGAGTCAGAGCTCTACCTGTTAAGTTCTGGTTGGTTTGGTGATTTTCGAGATAAGCTCGTCTGACAATACGGGAGCTACAATTTCCCATAGTGAGACATCGAACAGAGTGTTATGAATGAGAACTATAGGTTACTTACGTAACCCCAGTACTCAGAGTAACATGAAGTGAGATGTCTCACCAGACGGCCCTCCTTGCTATGGTGAAGCGAGAAGAGTGCTTATTTTGAATGATGCATAGATTTCCACCTAGCTTTATTGATTTGTAAAATCAATAGATAATTATAATAATAATAATACAATAATTATAAGAATTCATACCCTGCACTTGTGTCAGCCACATAGGCTGGTTGTAATGCTCTGATGATATGGTGAGTGTGTTGAGGAACACCAGGATGATGACCAGCCAATAGAAAGGCACCGATTTGACGGCCAACCGGCACTTTCTGCGGCAGAACCTGTTCCAGCGACGCCAGCGCCGACTGCAGGAGGAGAAAGCAACGTTAGTGCAAAGAAAAACACTACATGTGTCACGCTTTGCTAATTCATTGATTAAGAAGTACACATGATTTGGTCACAAATATTACAGTGTCCAAACAATAGAATAAATACATCACCTCAGTGTTTTCTAACAAAATCACTACAGTCTGAATCCAATAATAAGAAGAATGCAAAGGAGTGAGGGAGAAGAGCCACGGGGGAACTGCATCAATACTTTTTTGCAAGTCACACGTTCCAGTAAATGAGGAGAAAAATACTGCGTAAGACTGTTCTCTAAAAATACCTTAAGGCACATGCTGAATTTCTAAAAGCTGTTGATTTATCATCCTCAGTAAAGACTCATTAAAATACAGTAAAATGAAAGCCAAGCATTTAAAAATAAAAATCTGTATAATATAATGCTGGGCATGAACCCCTATAGCAAAAGCTGTATGCACCATGCAGAGACAAAGACTCACAAAGATACTGACCTGAACTTTGACTTTGAAATTTTTTGACTGAAAGAAAGAAGAACGTCAAAGTTTACAAAGGAAGGTTGTAGCAGAGGTTTGTTAGGCATAGAAGATGTCCAACTGCAAAAGTCAACAGAATTATAGAGTAGGAAGTCAATATACATGCAAGTTTTTATTGTGGCTGTTTGTCTTGTAACCTGAAAAGCAGAGGTTTTTTTTAGACTGTAGCAACGCTCCAAGCAGCTATCTGTTGTATCTTAATTTGAAGTAAAAAAAGTGTTGTTGTTTGTTGTTCTCACCACAGAGGTCCGCAGCATGGTGTCTTTTCATCCTCCCCGTTTTGGTTCTCTGTGTTCACAGATTCTGTTTCGCTCGCTGGAACGCTCGCTGCAGCAGCAAATAAAGCACATAATTACAAAATAATACTCGCTTCACTGTGGCACCACATTCTTCAGATTCAGTGCCTCCCAGGGGCAAGAAGTGTGAAAATAAATAAATCGGAGACTGCCTTTCTCACATTACGTTATTCTGACAGGAAGTTCTTCAAAAAGGAAGTGAAAAGAGGCACTGAAGGAACACATTTGACTAATGAGCAGAGATTTAAAAAAAAGGATCATACTCCCAAGCCTATGTGCGTCACAAAGATTTGATACTGATTTAAAAAAAAAAGCAACATAATCATTGTGTTTTTCATTGCTAAACCACGTTACAGCTACACAACTTTGGACCTCATAGAGAGGAAGGAGCTGAGCACTGTGGCTGCGCATCACTGTCATCATTAGTATCATTTACCAAGTGCTGAAAGGGAGCTGACACGGGACAGGCGAGAGGACAGCTGCTCTATGAGGGCTGACTGATGCAGACAATGAGGGAGCAGAGGGAAGAGGGGAGCCGGCCGAGGAGGACAGAGCTCTTAAAGCTGTGTCTGAAATGCTACACTCAAATTACTGCCAGCGCTGCGGAAAGACTTTCTGCGCAGACAGATGATTAACTGTGCGAAACGTCTCAGTGCTTTAACTCGTGTGAGGGAGCGTGGTGTGTGCCGCTGCTTAGCTTATGTAGACGTGTTGGCTTTGATTCCTGAGCGGTCGGACAGCTCTCAGCTCTGAAAATAGTGCTGACTGCTGGAGTAGTGATCTGGGTTTAGCCCTGTTTCCTATATTCATACTGAGCCCCTGCTTTTTAAATGGATATGGAAAGGAAACAGGGCGTGCCTGCTATCCAACGCAGCTAATTAATAGTAAAACATTTAATAGTAAAACATAAAAAAAAAATTAGAAACAGAAGACCTTTAAAAAAGGAAAAAACAGTGAGGAAAAAAGGAGAGAACACAAACTGGAAGAGGCTGTGATGCTCGGACACAACAGGTTTGACAGAATAGTAAAGCACAAAGTGATGCACAGCAACACACACACACGCACACCAACACACACTCTGGATGCTCCAACTGGGATCTTTTATGCCACTGTTGCTTACACTTCTGATTCATTTGTTTTTTAAAGATTTGTATTTACCAATTATGTGGAGTGTTTGTAGATAACAGATCAATGATTCTTCAATGATAGATTGTAAGTCGCTTTGGATGAAAGCGTCAGCTAAATGATATGTAAAACAACAATGATAATAATCACTTAAATTAGAGTTGTAAAGTATTATGTTTGTTTTTTGAAGCAGCAGCAGCAACAGTGATCCTCTGGCACTTTTAGTTTGTTTTTTTGTTTAATATGTTCTAATATGAAGTTTTTATTAGTTATATTTTGTGTTAATGGTTTTCCTGCCTGTCCGGTTGCACTATGAGTAAATCAAGGCAAGTTCTGTTTTTTATAAAAAGGCAAACAATCTATCCAAACATTATTATAAATCGAAAATAAATTCTGAAGACAGTCTGATCTGATTCTGGTCAAATTGACACATTTTCCCGTAGCAGATTCATTTGAGCATCAAACACTCACATACACACACATACACAAAAGCAAGAGAACACTGGAGGGAAACCACAGGATTTACCATGAGTGTCGGACGACTGGCTGAACCACCCAAACCTTCCTTTCTTCTTCTCAGTAAGGTCAGCCAGAGTCACCCCTTCATGTGTAATGCATGCAAGCCCATGCATTCAGACACAACGGCACAGCAGAGGGACATGGGGGGCGAGAATGGGCTGCTATCAAAATGGGTCAGAGCAGACAAGCACCACAGGACAACAACAGTATTCAAAATATCAATATCTGACAATGACAAGAGCAGCAGGAGCCACGGGGGCTGGGGACACTGAGGAGGGCAGAAGAACAACACGGAGAGCCGTTAGTCACTGAAGGCGCCTGCAGGTGACGAGGCCCTGCGCTAACATGTCACAGTGCTAAGTAAAGCATTTGCATGGCAACGTGTTAGCCGGGGATCGTCATGTATCGTCGTCAGACACCAAAAGCCGGGATGGGTGTGTGGACCTGCCTCCCCGTCACACAGAACCTCCGCGGATTAGGGAGCCTAAACTTTAACTCTATATGTCAAGTATGACTAGAGGAAAAGACAGGTGGGAGAGGCGACAGTAAATGGACAGAGTGCATTAAAAAATGAGGGGGGAGATCGTAATGAGAAGACAGAATGTAAAAAAATAAAGATTGTACAACTCAAACTAAAGGTGCATAATGTTGAAGTTCTGCATCATGTGCTGCTTATATAAAGAGGATTTGGATTAAGAGTTTCTCTACTGCTCAAGTAACATATTTGTTCCTCTTCTCAGATAAACTGTAAGGGTAGTCGCAGCGTGCTCCACTTCTATCAGTGACTGCCATCGAGCATGAAGATAAGAACAGTCTGTACCCCTCTGCTTCAAACACCTCATGCATCTATGTTATGTTGGTATGAAAATGTGTTCTTTGATCATAGTCAGGAAAGTCTCACTGAGTATAGCTGAAATATTGTTCATCATTATGGGAAATTCCATCATGAATTGTAAATAAATCATTAGATTATAAAGTGTGTAACATTATCTGACCTTTTACCTGCAGCTTTGATCGATCAGCAGGCTTCACCTATTTCTGCTTCACTTAGGAATTTCCTACAATTCCCATGATGACTTTCCGATAAAACGTAATCAGACATCAAATCTGCAAGACTTTCAAAATGGATTGTTTTTGCTTTCGTCTGTCAGTGGAGAATGTTGAAATGATGTCCTCTCTGTTGGATTTCTTCTTACATGATTGTTAAAAGAGGAGCAACATTGTAGGGCTAAAATACGAGCAAATGATTTAGATTGTAGGTTCGTTTACTAATAATATCTGCTATTTCTGTGCTAGATATGTCTGTTTCTGTGCTAGATATGTCATACACTCATGATTGACCAGTTATCTAAAGCAATAAGAAGAATAGAGTTTTCTAACACTAAATAGACACAGGCATGCATGCATTGGTTTGGTTTTAAACAGTATAAAGGGATACATATTTCTCTTAAAAAATCTAAACATTATCTCAACCTAATTCACTTTTTAAAAATAAAACTCCAACTATGACACATTAAAGATTTCTAGGGTACAAACTGATGCATTTCATTATTGTATATAAATACTCTAAATAATAATAATTCACAACCCACTCAAGCTACCAATAACTGCGGGATAGATTTTCTCAATGTGACCCTAACAGACTCGATCAGTTTGTAGTATTGAAGGGCTCTTGAGATGCTAGCGCAGCGTTTTCTGTGAGGAATGGGAGAAGGTGCTTACGGTTGCGCTTGGTCTCATCGGCCTCATCCTCGTTGTCTGGGTCGATGTCCTCGGCCTGAGTGATCCAGTCCAAGTAACCCTTCAGATCCTCCTCCAGCTGCTGCTTCTCCCGTAGCTTCTGGAAGTCTCCCCGGGCTTTGGCTTTCTCTCTCTCCTTGGAAAACTCTCTGGGTTCGCAGAGGGACACACAGACCAAACAGGAACACATACAAAAGAGTGCATGAATGACCAAAACACACACAGGAAAAAATTATGTTTTTCAACATGCAATGGAACAGTATTCCTTCCTGAATTAATGAATATGCATTATTATGATATTTTCACTACATTGAATAAATATTATCTACATATTCACATACGTAAATCCCAGCTTTTAAATGCCTTGTGTGTTTGTTTTAACCCTAGCCACTGGAGGGAGTTGTACACCTTTGAAAGCGAACACAGCACTATATTTAGATCCCGACAGTACAGTAGTGTATTCTTCAGGCGAGCGTCTTAAATCATACAGAAAAGACAATTTAGGTGGACAGATGGTTTCAAGACACACAAAACATTTGCACAGCATCTGAATTAAAAGATTATATAAAACAAAGACCGTTGAAACTAAAATATGTGGGGATCCAGAAGACGGTGTGTAAATATATTCAGTGAATGTTGGGATATAGCATTACTGAGAGAAATATGTATTAAACTGTGATAATTTAAAAAAGCAAGGAAGCTGAAAAATAAATTATGCCAATCTAAATAAAGAGACTGCAAGTGTCTGTGTTGATGATTCTGTTAACCTTGTTGGATTTTAATTTTTTTGAAATCTGGGTTTTCAGGCTGGTCAACCATCCAGAGTTAATTCTACTGTAATACCCCACCCCCACTCCACAGAGCTGGGGAAGCAAACTGGGGTTTGAGAGAGCTTAGGAGCGCAGAGGGAGTGAAGGGCGAGGAATAAGATTAATTTCTCTCTCAGGAGGATGGGTGGGTTTGAGGACGGGGAGGGAGAGGAAACGCTCACTTTGCAGTTGCCGCGGAAAGGACGTGATTCTTTTTATGCCAACAGAGGTCAGAGAAGAACGCCTGAGAGAGAATATTCATTTATCTTGTGGTCTTAACACAGAATAGATAAATAAAGTATAATATCTTAATATTTGTGTATAAAGATTGTCAGGATCCTTACATCCCAAGACTCTGCAGCACAGCCTTACTTATTTATAGGCTAAAACTCAATAGTAAGCAGTGCCAGAGTGCACAACAAAACACTGCACACGCTTTGCACACTGCACTCCAAAACCACTGCACGAATGTCCTCTTACCCACTTAGCACACCTAACACAAGGTTTAACACGAAAAAGGATCCCAGTATGATCAGGGTAACAAAATAAACACAGGGTGTTCCGAAGCCGATGGCGTCATTGACCTACAGGAGCCAAAAGTAGGCGGTTAACAGACAGAAACACGAAGAGCAGAGACCCTCCAGCCTGACACCAGGCAGAAGGTCTCTGTTTGCAGAGAGAGGAAAGTGCTTACCCGCTCAACACACCCAAAACCAGGTTAAGAACGAAAAAGGAGCCGAAGATCACAAGACTGACAAAGTAAACCCATGGAAGCTCTAAGCCCATAGCATCGTTCATCTGGAGAAATAAGCATAGGCACAGAGGAAGGAGAGGAGTGGGAAGAGAGGAAGAAAAGAGTGAAACAAACTGTTAAAGGAAAACATAGAACAGCTTTTTCTTCAGATGAAGAAGAATAGAGATCATGCAGGAGTATTAAAAGTAGCAGGACAGCATGTTATTGTGAGTTGTTGAATGCATTCAATCTTTTATTCAATCAATCATATCAGAGTGATAAGAGCTGCCTCAAGACGTTTTCAGCAGCGTCACCATCACAATGTCAGTCACATGTTGGTTTGATGTGATCTGAAGCCGGCTGGCAGTCACATGATATTGGACTGGGAAGGCAGAGACTCACCCAGTACAGCACGTCCGTCCAGCCCTCCATGGTGATACACTGAAACACTGTGAGCATGGCAAACAGGAAGTTGTCAAAGTTGGTGATGCCTCCGTTTGGACCGTGCCAGCCTTCCCTGCACACGCTGCCGTTGATGGGGCATTGGCGCCCGTGCCCTGAGATCGCACATGGAGCTGGTTCCTCTTCTGCTATCGTGTCTATAGAACGAGAGCATCATCAGAATTGTGGGGAATTACTGGTTTTTAAATATTTGATTATTTTAAACAGGGGTCTCACACAGTATTTGGAGTAATCAAACAACTTTCTAGCAAGACTGTAAAATTAGCAGATATATATGAGATGTGTAAAGTAGAAGGTGTACTCATCAAGAGGGCTTACCCACACCAGGAATAAAGCAGGTTGCGTGCATTTTACCGATGAAAAGCTCCAGGCCGATAATAGCATAGATGATGATGACAAACAAGACCAGGAGGGCAATGTGGAGCAGAGGGACCATGGCTTTAATGATGGAGTTCAATACCACCTGTAAACCTAAGCAAGGCAGAAAAAGAGACATTTTATATGGAGCTTGGCTGGACTTTGCACAGTAATACAATCCAGCTGCTTCTACTTTCTACCACTCTCTATCCCTGCGATTACTGCAAATACAATCATGATGGTCTACATTTCAAAATATGAAATCTACATTTTGTACACAACATTCACCATTAAATATGCAGTGGTGGAAAAGTATTCAGATCTGTTACTTGAGTAAAAGTACTAATGGCACATTACGATGAAATACTCCACCCAAAGTAAACGCCCTGCATTCAAAACCATCTCCATCCGGACTAATAATATATAAACCTTAAACTCACTATTAAAAAAGGACTATCTATCAATGGCTAGGATCATTAAACAATATGAACAAAAAATAGGTGGTAAACTGTATGTGTTGGGTAAGAGTTGTCTGTGTGTGGGTTCAGCTCAGTACTCACTGGGAACTCCTGAGACCAGCCGCAGGGGTCGCAGCACACGAAAGGCTCGAAGGGCTTTAACATCGAATCCACCTCCAGGTTTTCCTGCGTGACCATGCCCTGACGGATGGTTAATTTCTCCTTCTAATTCGACTTCTACCTTGTCTTCTTTGGTCAAAAGCTCCAAGACAACACTGAAGAGTCTGTGAGAACACAAAAACGTCACACTATGAGTCTGCTGAGGAAAACATGCTGTATGACATACTATTAATCGATAATTAGTTTACACACAGAAAATTAATCGGCAACTACTTTGTCATGGTCCAGTGATGGGTTGTCAATGGTGAACGACATGAATTCATAATACATCCTTCATTACTTTAAGATTTGCACCCTTATTATAAAGAATTACCAATGCTTTGTCATACATACTGTAAGCCCAAGCACTGTACAGAAAACAGACTGTTTTGTATCATCCATAATCACACATTCAATCATTTCCATTACAAATGATTAATTAATACAACTTTTTATTCATACTTAGTTACTTTACATTTACTTCCTTAACTAATTGTATTAACTGTAACATATTGTATCTCATGACACAGCTAATAAATTGTGGTTAGCTTAAGAACTGATAAATCAAGGTTTTAGCGTGGTAACCTAATTACTGAATCAACCAATAGGAAGTTCTCTCGCACATAATATATTGTAATTCTGGGACTCTATAATACCATAGGCTGAAAACATTTACAAAACCTTCTGAAACATCTGAAGCTTAAATTAATTCCTGGCTGAGAGGGTTTTAATTGAATTGTGGATACCAAAGCATAATTTAGCTGTGAAACTATAATGTAGCATGTGTCATCAGTTTACTTTACAGCCACCCACAAACCATACTGATATCACCAGGATGCATTTGAGTTTACAAGAGTGCTACAGCGGAGAAAGCTGAATACAATGCACTGATAATGTTAATAAATAGTATATAAAATGGGAAGTTAACACTGTAGCAGTAGCTTCCACATATTCATAGTGTTTGTAAAAAACGTTTTGTTTCAATATAAAGTCATGGCTGATGCTGAAAGTGCATTACAGCAGTATTTGACCCCTTTTGTCTCAATATCTCTGCCAATTAAAGTATAAAGACGGCAGAAGAATGTTTTCAAAAGTGGCCTAAAAAGGGAAATCAGCAGTGAAAAAACCATTAAAGAGGTCACTGCATCACAGTCAGTCAGACATTCCTCACCTAGCCAAGAGGGGAAATCATCTGGACACATCACATCAAAGCTGCACTAAAGGCAGTGAATGGAGCTGCCGATGGGAAGGAGTTCTGAGGGCCTGTGAGCGCAGTCTGCTCAGACTTATGTTGAACTGAGTCACAGCTGCAAAACTGCCCATGTGCCACCGGGGTATCATTACTCATCCAGTCATGTTCAAAGGAAAACATATCGACACCTTTTACCTCCTTTTTACTCCTCCTACTCCTAAGGAGATCCAGCCTCATGAATGTAATGCTTTTTTACAAGGTTAACAAAGTGTATCCTCAAATCAAGTGGATTAAACCCGTTAACATTAGTTTCTTCTATTTTAGGCATCCAATGGTTCAAAATTAATTAATTTCTGTTTAAAAATAACTGCTAATTGATTTTAAAATGCTATGCAGAAAATAATGAAAACACTTGAAAAACTATACATCCTTCTCTTTTTTACTCATGGTTCTGAGTACATTGTGAAACAAAAAAACACATATTTGTACATTGAAAATCGATACAATTTAAACACATTCATCACTGCACAACATTAGTGTTCAAAGTTGTTGGCGCTATTTTCTTTTTGTTTTGGTCTCCACCGACTCCTTTGAGAAATGTAGAGTACGTCTCTTTAGCTGCTAACTGCTACACTAGGTACTGTATGTGTCAAGATCTGTCTTTATTGCATTTTGTCTTGTCTTTTTCCGTCTTTTGTTTCAGGTTTTATTTTGAAAGGTCTTCACCTCCTGTCTTGCCTGTTTCTGTCTGTGTTGTGTTTTGTCTTGTCTAGATCTGTTTTTGTTTTTCTGTCTGCGTTGTGTCTTGTCTAGATCTGTCTTTGGTTTTCTGTCTCCATTGTGTTTTGTCTTTAGATCTGTCTGTGGTTCCCTGTCGTTAGTTTCCCTGGTGTGTCTTATTACCCGATTGTGTTCACCTGGTGTCCCTGTGTTTTCTCCTCCCTCCTCACCTGTGTCTTGTTTGCATGATTAGTCTTGTGTGTATTTAAGTTCTGGTTTTTCTGTCTGTCTTTGTTGGTTCGTCTTGTGTTATGACGTGGTCTTCGGTGAGTGTTCTGTTCTGTCTTCGTTTATAGTTTAGCCTTGAAATAAAGGAGTTATTTTTGACACTTGAATCTGCATTTGGGTCCTGCTTCCTGCACACACCGTAACAGTATGTTCACCAGCTGTCAGGAAGAGCAGATTTGAACAAACCTTCTACTGTATAAAGGTTAGTTGGAGTACCATATCAGTACATACAGTAATTAATTATTAATGAAAAAGTAACATTTAGTTTAGTTTAAGAGCTTTAAATACATTGGAATGATACAAGTAAAGAAAAATCGTAACTCATAATTACTCACCTCCACTAATCTACCCTCAAAATGAAAAATGTCACTTTTGTAAGTTCAATTCAATACATATTTGTTTTCATGACCTTACTGTTACTATTTGTTTTGTTGCAGAGCCATTTTATATTTCTTACACCCACTTTATTATACATGTAATACAAAAATCGTTTTAATAAATCTTTCCACTTGGGAATGGCTCTTTTCTTGATTAAAAGTAAAAGGCTTTTTATCGTAACATCAGACCTTACATGTATTATCTATCTTGCATTTAAACATATTTCTCTCTAACGAGCATTATAAAAAAAACTGCATTCAAGCCCTAGTAAAAGCACAGCTGAAACTCCAACCCCTCTCTCCTTAGGCTGAATGTAGGCTGAACCTTGACACATTTATAAAGCCATATTGATAAAGCTATATTTGAATACTGGCAGTATTATTCCAGTGTGTCATTTCAGTGATTTAGCTGCAGCGGTCGATCTCCATAGCAGACGTCTTTGCATTTGACTGCATGGCAGCTCAGCCCTGCATGCTGCATACAGACAGAGATTTGACCCAGCTACCCACTGGACTGTGTGTAGGAGAGGAGAGAGAGGAAGGAAGATAGAGGAGAAAAAAAGAGCCGCTGCGATAAGGATGAAGATAACGAGAGCAGAGTGTGCACGGGATAAGGAAGAGGGGGGGGATTGAGGTGGGTAAGTGTAAAGCATGACGTTCAAGATCAAAATGGAAGGGGGAAGTATAAGAAAGAGCTGCAGTGACAACGCAAAGCAGGATGGGAGAGTGGGAGAAGAGAGGAGAGGGAGTGTTGGAGAAGAGATGAAGTATGGAGAGATGGTGACTCACTCCAGTGGTGGTAAAGCTCTGATTTATTCTCTCTGTATGTTCTGGGTCATACACTGTGGGTGTATGAGGGTCTCTGTTAGCACTTGGTCGCTTGGAACAGAGGCTTAAGCAACTTTCACTTTAATACTGACTGCCTCTCTCAGAAACACTGTCAACGGCAGCTGTCAAACTGAGATCAATGTGCAAATCACAAAACCTCATGATTTACGACACATTGTTCAGCTGGCTTGATGCCAAATGAAGCAGGAACTAGTTTTAATCAAATACATTGTTTACTTTCAAATTAAGTATATTGAAATATCTAAACTCGATGACTTACCCTATGACGACAATGACGAAATCCAGCATGTTCCAACCGTTTCTTACGTAAGCGTTTTGGTGCATCACCAAACCATAAGCGATAATCTTCAGAAAGGTCTCAATTGTGAAAATGATGAGGAAGGCATACTCGACTGTTTCCTGCAGACACACAAAAAATAGAAGAATAGATTTTTTTATAGGAACTACATATGATGGATTATCATGAAAAAACATGAGCATGGCATTAATAACACACGCAGGAACAAACACTGAGGCACAAATACAGCAGCATACAGACACAAACATATACAAAACTGTGGTGTAAACATTTAAATCCAGCTCTGTAGTATTCATGAATGTACCGAAAGAGAAAAGACAAAGCAACTTTACAAACGGGAGTGAAAAATGTGCAAAATAATGCTGTTAATTGTGTGCCGTTATCTAAAACATTACCCGTTTGTTCAATCCGTAACACAATGTGATATTGACATAGCATTTGAATGTATCAAACCGAACCAAAGAAGAGTTGCATGTTGTTTCCCAAATGCCAGTCACTCACATGGCTGCAATGAGGAAAGCTTCAACACATATGGTATTTAGTGGAAGAGCTATGAAGCAGGCTGAGCCCAAGAAAAGGAGGATGGCTGGTTTTACGAGAGATTTACATTTCAAAGTACAATCAATTCTAAAAGAGAAAACATAACTGTTTAACCAGAGCAGCCAAATCTCACCTTGTCTCGACCTCATTCTGATCTGATTCAATTCTCACACTTTCCGAGACTGTCTCAGCAAATATTCACAGAAGACTTTAATAGCCATGACAAGAAGAGAAACCTTCAGTTACACGATAATATTTCAAGCCAGGAAAGAAAGGGAGGAACATCAGTGTTTTTTTGTTTAGTGTTTTAACCTCCATATTACAATGAAGCTGTTTCGCCTTTTGGGTCAATTAATTTGTTTGGCTATTGAACAGACCACAAAGAAAAAAGTGGCATACAGCTGACCACTGATACACATGTACTCTTTGAGCCTGCACAGTTATGTTTCTTTGGTTTAAGCTTGGGAGATTTATTAAAAATATCCTAGAAAAGGTAAAAGATGCTTGGCTTTGCATAGGCCTTGTCAGACGGTTATCTTTTGCAACTCAAAATTGTAGAATAACCAAAAGAAAAAGCACAAATAGGACTATGGTTAAGAACAGTGATTCACTAAACTGAACATCCGGTCAAAAATCTCTCTCCCTGTATGGATGTACCCGAGAGAATAGAAGAAAACAAGGTCAAACACACTTTTGTTTTTAGACAGTATGTACTGGAACCAGTGATGTAACTCAACATTACGCCTCTCTGCGGTTGTTTCAAAGACAGAGAACACGAGAACATAAAGCCATCAGGTTGAGGTCGATTAGGAGTGTGGCTTACTACAGAGGCACACGTTGCTGGATAAAGGGGGGGTGTGCATGTTAGTGCACAGGGATGTGTGAGAGGTTGATGGTGGACACGCCACAGGGTGACTTGTCTTATTCAGGACAGTCCTGGGACCTCCCTGGAGATATGAAACCAGAGAGAGGCATCCTTTATGCATGAGACAGGTCAACGTAAACTCTGCACGCAAGCTGGTATACGTCTCTCAATACAAACTGCCATTTGACTTTTAACATGGGAAGAGCAAGGGTTCTTATTATACACACACAAATATACAATATATATATAAATACAACTTCTTCCACTTAAGAGAGTCCTTAATCCGTGTATTCTCTGCAGACACCATCAACGCTTTGGGCTGCGGGTCTCGTTTTCCCAACAGTTTACTGAGGATTGTGTGAAGCACTTAGTCCAGAATAGGAGACACGAGCCTCTTTGTTACTGAAGTAAAAGGTTGAGTTAAGCTTGTGGCTGCTGCCTCTGTGCCGGAGCATGCTTAGGCCTCAGGGAGCACAGAGAACAGAAAGATGCATACCAACGGGGATGGAAAGGAAGTGACGGAGAGAAATGTGAACAATGAGAAGTATTTCTTGAACAAAAAGGACCAAACAGCTGCTGCAGGAAACGGTTGGTACAAATGAGGATTCATTTAGGCGGTAATAAGTCCAAAAATAAACTACAATTATTGAGCCTTTTCTTCGCCTGCCAAAGATCTTAAGAATTAAGATCTTTCTTTCTCGTGTTTGGTCAGTAATTGAGTAATAATTGAGCAAATATGGAAAGCAGAAATTCGTTGTCAGAACAGATTTAGCTTTCCAAGCCACAATTCATTTATACAAATGGCCACTTCCTGGTTCGAGAAAGCATGTTTAATATAATAGCAACTGATAACCATTCCCTCTCAATTAACCAGCAATGTATTCAATCATCAGCATGTTAAACTGCAAGCAGAAAAAGAACGAGGGAGAGCCACAGAAAGAGAAAGAGTGAACAACGAAGCCTTTGGGAATGACCATAAATATCTATGACTCATCCCAGTTTATTTGTGCTGAAAAGAGACTTACAGTAGTATATTCTCTTTTCTCATACAGTATATGAAACAATAAGCAGTTTATGTGTTTACAGCCACTTGCTTATATTCTGTATACACAAACAACATGATACAACAAGCGCTCACACAGGCAGTCCTTCAGTATACAGCACATGCTTATGTACTAAAATGCATGCTAACAGCACATTATAAATTCATGCAGAGCAGGAAACAACACGCCATTATACATGTCCGTCCTCAACACCCACAGCACTGCAGACCCTCCCCTGCCACAGGGAGACATTCTTGTGTTCATGCACATCTCAGTTCATCTCACACACTCACATCACCATAGGACAAAGGAGGCTAACCCGCTCAACCATGCATTCTTCTACATAACTGCCCATATGACTGAGCCATGCGGACATAAGCATTGTAAACCTATTAAGAATTCAGATGGGCCTGTGTGCAATGCCCATGAGGCTCCGTTTATCTTCTTCCAGACTATACACACAAAGCACCAATTACATGTTGTGCACACTAATAAACAGTGTAAATGGCGTCATGAAAAAAAAGAGACCTTTTTATTTTTCATCTACATAAGTCTGGTTATACGGCAGCCTCCTGTGATACACGAAAACTAATCACAGTGTTGAATATTTTGAATTCAAGATATGTATTAAAAATACATTAAACATGAAACACTGTCCATAATGTTCATTATTGCTTCCTAACCAGATACTGTATGTCCCGTTCGTTTATATCAGCCAGGTCAATGTAATCTATACAACACAGAGTTATTTTATGTACAGAAAAGACTAAAATAATCAAATTAAAATATTCAGATTGTGCTTAAAAAACAAAACACATGTTAAAAATGTAAAATAGGTAGGACAGTAAGTCATGACAACATTTAAAAGAGGCCTGCAGCCATTAAATATATATCTCATTAAGGGCACGACAGTGAATTGGAAAATGATTTTTTTTTGCAGTGAGTTAATGTGAATAATGCCAATACAGTAATACAGTATATTAGTTGGGGCTGCAACTAGACTATTTTCATTATTGAGTATTTTGTAAATAATATTTCTATTCTATAAATGTCAGTGAAAGATGTTTATTGCAATTTTACAAAGCACTAACTGATGTAATTCTAGTTTACTGCAATCCAACAGTCCAAACCAAAAACAGAGCAGTTCAGAGCAGATGACAAATCTGAAGCTGGAAAGCAGATCATTTCTGTAATTTCTTAAAATAAATGTCTCAAAGTTTTAATGTGAAATTCAATACATTAAACTAATTGCTGCAGCTCTAATTTATGCTAACAAATGCATTCTGCAGCCAGTAACATGTATTTCTTATTTTCTTATTCCATGATCACCTGAGTGTTACTACATGTGCGTGTATGAAAAGCCACATCTGAGCGTGTGGTGGCGAGGCCATATTCCCATGAGTCACAGTGACATCATGCATGTTTGATATCTGTGTGCGACCAGAGCGCTTACAAGCAGAGCAAACACAACAAACTACGAGCTATAATACCAATGTCAACACAAACCATATATAGTGCAGCGGAGAGTCCACACAGTCAGCACATACAACCAACACACAGAGAGACCATGATGTGCACTGTGCAGCTGGCAGCCACGGGACAGTTTGAGAGCAGACCTCAGAGTACCACAGAAACGTTATAATGTCATTTTGGATCTGATCCTGCACACAATAAGCAGACGTATATTCTGTAGGACTTTCCACATCATTCTCCCTCCCCATGTGCTCTCATTTCCTCGCTAACTCTCTTTCCTTCCCCTGTCTGTGGAGATCAGTCAGTGCCATCCAGCCACACCAGGCATTTAGTGCTTCTTCACCGCCTACTCCTGCAGGTTTGCACAGTAAATACATGTGTTTGAGTGTGCAGGCTATGTTGGGATGCATGTTTATGTGTGTGTTATGCATGTGGTTCGTGTTAATCTTAAGGCCTGTGACATTACCATAACAGCTGATCCTACTTTCAAGAATTTGACATTTTATTACCGTTTGTATATCATTTCCTGGTAGTTCTTAACAGGAAATAGACTGATTATGCATGTCTCTACATTGAATTTCATTGTTCAATTTTCAAATATTTTAAACTGCTGACTAAATTCAATAATAAAAGATCAAAAGAGCAGCAAAATGTCTTGAAATCCAGCAATTACATGACAAAATAAAATGTGATATACCTCATCTGTTCTAATGTCATGATGATCCACGTGTTTATATATATATAAATGTATATCTACATACACGTGTATTTGTGGGTGGTATGTGAAGTATTGTGGGGGTGGGCAGGAGTAGTGTGAGGATGTGGATGTCACACTGCCAAGAAAAACACTACATGTGCAGGTCATCTTAAGTATACACACACTACCAGTATATTCACAAAGAAAGAAGACATCACACTGAATATTTCTTGCATAAGCTCTGTGATGTATTGCTAAGTTTGGCCCTATAAGTAACACAATCTACACAATTGATGTAGTTGTAGAATCAAAATGTTCTCAGTTAGAAAAATGCTGCAGCTTTATTACTACATTAAACATATTTTAAAGCAACCTGTGCAGAGAAGCCAATATCATTCAATCTGCTGAGGTCATGTGACTGTAGTGAAGAGAAGAGGGAGGTAATGGAACTGAAACCTGAATGCATCACCTCGGGGGGAATAAAGCTTTCTCATGAATTTCCATTTCAGTCAAGCTTACACACTATTTTCTCTATTACAAATATGGACACACACACATAAACACACACACTTTATGTAAGGAGGACAATATGATATATAGAGTAACTGGCATGAAAACCAAATCAAAACTCAGGAAATTGAAGTAAGATCCCAGAAGACAAAGTTCAGCTCTTCAGCTCAACGCTGCACGTCAACCAATCAGCTCGGCTCTTCACTTTTATTGAAATTCCTCCCTTGTAGCTTTTGGCTCAAGCTTGCATTGAACAAGACTTTGCTTAAGTCATTATGCTTACACAAAAAAATATTGGATTGCTGACTCAATGCATTACATTCAGTATCTGTGTTATTATAATATCCGCATGCCATGATAAGGAAAGGAAGATAACTGTAGCTAACATGTACCTCCACTGCTATATTTGGGTTTGCAGGTTTTCTTTATTGTCTCTTCAACAACTCTTCTCATTATGATTTGGTGTCATACTCAGTTATCATGCCTCGCATTTTAAATTCATTGCTCTCACTCTGTCGACTTCAGTCTCCCTCACATACACAGATTGGAGAAGTTTGCAAAGTAAAAAAAAAATATATATATATTTGGTTCATAGAAATCGTCTGTGATTCTCCTTTAAGAAGGCCCATTTGACGCACATGCTCTGCTGTTGTACTTAATCATGGCTGCACTTTCACGCTGTATCCACATGAAGCTAACACCGCTCTCATTTCCTCTTTGCTCTCTCTTGCACAGTCTCTTACACACACACGTGCACATGCAGAAATACACATTCAAGATAACAAGCAGGGACAGTGCTAGTGTGAGCGCCAAATGAGCAGTTACATTAAGTGACTAAACACATACTACTACCATCATCTCTATGGGAGTCCACAGTCCAGACGTTGCTCATTGTGCCAGCCATTACACACACACACACACACACACACACACACACACACACACACACACACACACACACACACACACACACACACACACACACACACACACACACACACACACACACACACACACACACACACACACACACACACACACACACACACACACACACACACACACACACACACACACACACACACACACACACACACACACACACACACACACACACACACACACTTTCCAATGCTGCACACAGACCCGCATGCAGGGTTCCAGGTAGTGTGTATGAAATGCCTACATACACACTCCTGACGTTCTAGATGCACATTAGCTAATGTGAAAAGACGTCTGAGCTGAATTACCACTAAACCTAATGACTGTTTCACGTCAGGATCAGATGAAGAGCAGAGAGGAAGATGAGAGGCCAGGAACTGCACAGGGATGGTTTCAGCAGGACTGATTCTCCATACTTTATTTCCTTACCATCCTTTGTTAGTCTCTTGTCATAATAAATGGATCTCACAGTCTATGGACGGAGCTACTTTTTTGTCTGACCGGTTTGATGGTATTGATACTCTTAATCCCTTATCATACTGTTTTTCATCAATATATTATAGGTCTCAGATATATACAAAACATGTCTCTGAAGTGTTTGGCTCCAAATACCAAACAGATCATGCATTGGAGAGTCCCATAAACCCCTCTGTTTCAGCCCTGTTTCAAAAGTGCTGATTCTGTATATGTAGCTTTAAATGCAAATGAACATGAGCATGATTTGGAAAAGAAAAACAAGAGACACTTGTTTCACACAAATGTCCAAAGTTAAAGGTATTGTACACATCACCTTGAAATTCAGGTGGTTAGGCTTAGGTTACAGATGTAAGTAGACCAGTGGCGTCACTACCAAGGGACTGTACTTAAGGAACTTTACCCCGAATAATGAAAACACATTTTTTAGAAAGTCACTGATTTTTACTGCAAAACCCACACACATACCACCAACTGCTTCATTCGTCACCCACATACAAATGTACAATATTCTTTACACGCGCAGCCACAACATTGGCACATAAAGCACATTCCATGGAAATGCATGTCATCAACTCCCAGAGCGTAGACTAGAACCACAGGCTACGATTACTACATCAAAACAAAGAATGTAGCAATCAGCAACATCAGTGGCTAAAGGATTTTATATCATGTTTGCTATAAGGCGATTCAAAACAAGAGAATAACAAATACAAAGTGTGCATGTATAGTACGTGTGCAAAATGGGGAACCTAATCTGCATCTTTCAAATTGTTTGAAAAAGTAACATGAAGGAAATCATTGATGCACCTACAGTATTATCAGATAAGACAGAAGACTTCACAGTATGGTGCCTCTGATAATCTATGACATATGAAGCTTAGCGCAAGTTCAACCAGGAAGACCGTCTTTCTCATTCGTGTTTACGTTATTACTCTCTCTCCTCTCAATAAGTGACAGGGGGCGTCACATTCAGTCTAACCAATCACTTCGCTCTATTTCCAAGAGCCTATCATAGTGCTCTGTCAAACCTTTGTAATCTGCTCTTTCCCCCTCTGACAGCTGTCATTTCAGGTGACTCGACACAACCCTCCTCCACCCCTTTTCCCCTCCCGTCCCTCTGAATCCAGGTTCAAGCTAAACCGCTCCTCTTCAGACCGACCCCAACTATCCATTCACCACCACCAGTGTCTAGACCCCAGGGGGTTTCATCGGATCGGTTCTACCCTCCCGAATGATACTTCCTGCACAACAGGGCCTAAATCGCCAAAATTACCATTACATTCATTTGTTCATCTGTGCAATAAATATGCATCACTCAAAACCGTATGTATTTGCATCGTAGTTGCTCATTTTGTAGTACACACAGTATGTGAATTTCACACCTACAGTATAACATATATATATATATATATATATAACAACACTTTACTTTAGCGTGGCATTTGTCTTGTCGTGTAACAGGCCTGAGAGTTCATTGAAGCTGCTGTTAAATAGTGAATGAGTGAACTGACTGTCGATGTAAGTTTTAGGAGGTGAATGCAGATAGATCCATGTGATTAGTTAAACTGCAGTGCATTTGAACCAGATTGGAACTGCTGACTGCTGACCTAGATGGAGCTGATAAACTATAGCGTAGTATTCATTTAAAATAAAAATACAGCTATTCTCCTAAAGCTAAGAGCAATTGTATGTTAAATGGGCTTTTAATGTATCTCGCAAGAACAGGAATACCTTTCATGTTGCACTATGGCATCAGGCAAGTGTAACTTTTGAGGATAAAACTGTGGTTTAAACTTTAGGACTTGATGTTTAAAAAAGACTTACTACTCAACATAGTTTCGTTCTGTTGAATCCATTGATCTTTCACTTGCACAAAGCATTTAGTAAAACTGCAAGATAATCAAGTCGTAAAATGAGTGTAACATATTTGTACAAAACCTGCCATCTCAATTAAAGATGACATTAGAAAATATGTGCTGTCTGGTTGTGTGTCACAGTATAAAACACAATAACACTACATTCAATTACTGGGGGATGTAACTGTCATTATTCTAAACAAGCTGCACTTGTTAATCTTAAACAGGGGGGACAGTTGTTTACAATGACCAACTCCGACCCCATCACCTCTTCTTGTCTCAACCACTTGAGCTAGTTGTTGCAGCAAATGTAGCAAAAGAATATCCTTTTTTATTTTAAATGTAGGAAAGCTGTCATAGTATGAAAAACATGCCACCATGCAAACAATCTGAGTATAAAAGATGTCTTGTAACAACCAATATCATAGCACTACCTTTTGTGCAATCTGAGCCAAATGTCTACACGCTTAGTCATTAGCATTCAATCATATTTAAAGAATATGTATCAAAGTGATTCATGAATTTAAAAAATCCTGAAGTGTTAAAGCATCCTAATGTGAAACAGATTAAAGCTGTGCATTCTCTGCTGGTTTCCAAATGACCTCTGAATTGGTTTGTGGAAGGACATTTTTGGCTTTACATGCTTGTGTCCTTTTGTCCCCAGTAAAATAAATAGCACTGCGGCTCCAGAGTTATGCAATTACTGTGGTATGGGCAAACATTTCATGATACCGTACGCAATTCGCTGTGTTGCCTTCAGAAGGATGAATCATATTCTTCACGAAAAGGTCATTGTTTTGCTCAGCTACCTTCAGCAGCAGGAGCTGCCCGGGGTGTTGAGTCTCAGATAGATAAGTCAAAAGTGACCTTAAAGTGAAGGCAGACTTTTGTCTGTCCCCTAGACAAGGTGGGTGCAGAGGAGACACAGTCACATGCAGAATGGGCTGTGTGTCTTATGACTAAACAAATGAAGAGCAAGAAAGGAGAAAGCTTAGCAGGAGAATATTGGGGAAGTTACTGAGTTCCGGACAGGGTTTGTTTTCTTACGTGCCTGTGTGTGAGCTCGCTACATCCTGTTACTCACTTGTGCCTCCTGGTGTTAGCAGGACCCCAATCTTTTGCCCTGTGTTCAGCCCGAGGAGGAAATTGCTTTCTATTTATAATGAGCTGCTGCATTTAACCAAGCCTTACTAACAAGACGAGCAGACTCATGCTATTTAGGCCTCTGTGACTTTGCAGCATTGCACATCCTAACCCAACGCATCTCTGCAGCACATATAGACTCAATGTGGACAGTGTAGCACAAGCAGAGGAACAGATAATAATAATAATAATATATTAATTTTCTATAGCGCTTTTCTGAACCCAAAGACGCTTTACATTTGGGAGGGAGGGTAGACAAACAAAACAAAAACAAAGACAAAACCAAAAATAAACAAAACACAACAGAAAAGCAGGTGGAGCTGATGCCGTAGAGGAGGGAGTTGCAATAGTCAAGGCGGGAGGAGATGAAGGCGTGAACGAGTCGCTCAGCTGCAGGGCGGGTGAGAGAGGGACGGAGTTTGGCAATATTGCGGAGGTGGAAAAATGAGATTTTTACAACATGACGGATGTGGGGCTCGAGGGAGAGGGTGGGGTCAAATATCACGCCACGGTTGCGTGCCTGGGTGGAGGGGGAAACAGGGGTGCCGTCAATGGTGACTGTCAGGTTGGGGGTTTTGCTGAGGGTGGATTTGGATCCGATGAGGAGGAGTTCAGTTTTACTGCTGTTGAGTTTGAGGAAGTTGTGTTGCATCCAGGATTTTATTGCAGTCAGACAGGATTCGATGTGGGTGAGGGGGGGGGTTGTTGGGGGATTTGGTGCTGAGGTAAATCTGGGTGTCGTCGGCATAGCAGTGAAAGTCCAGGTTGTATTGGCGGAGAATCTGACCAAGGGGGGATGCAGTAGTTAAGGTTAAATGAGAACGCACTAAGTAAACCGTCTACATATCCATGAGTCTAGAAGTCAGCTCGTCTGTTTCAAGGTTTCTGTTTCTCTTGGTGCTGAAAGTTACACCACTTCTGAATGTGTTACTCAGTGAAAAGCAGTTGAGCTCTGCAGCATTGTGATATAATGTGATCCTTGCTTTACACATCAGGCCTCTCAGCACCCCACCTCAGGTTTCATATCAGTCCTCAGCCCACCTGTGAGGCTGTGGAGCAGAGCGGTGTGAGATGGCAATCTTCCCGACAGCCTTACCTGCTGGCTGCTTTTGCAAAACTAGCTCAGCACTTTTGCCTGTAGTGCTCCTCCACACTGTGAGTTCTGTAGAACAACTAAGGCCAAGCTGGCACACCTGCCTGACAAAGTATTCTATTGTTCAGCCTCTGCTGAAAAGGGAAATATTGCATTATTCACTCTCTGGTATCTGATTTATTGTTGACACTGCAGGATTAAACCAAAGTCCTGTGCAAGCTATAGACAAGTATCAGTATAAGGATCAGCAAAAACACGTATAGTGCAGACAAGAATCCATAAAGGAGGCAGTTGTGCATTTGAACTTTAGCCCTACTGAAAAAGCATTGAACTGATAATTCATTAGCATTAACATGTTTTACCATCTCTACTTGCATGTGAGCCTTATCAAGGATGAAGCTCAGTTCTGGACCGTGTGAGAGGCAACACACAAATTATAGCATTTCTTAATGGATGCATCCCTGAATCCAATCGGACATTTTTGTTTACAGAGACATATAAACTCCAGTAACAAATACTAAACAGCGAAGCCTCAACAGGTTGAGACAACAGACATATTACAAAATATTCCGTGGCATTATATTAGATCAGATTAGAAGTGGATCATAGATTATTTCCAAGCAATGTTAGTTATTAAGTTTGATGGCATTTGGTTATCCCTGGAGTGAATATTGAAACGCTCCCAGATCTCCTGAGAGTGCTCAGGATTTATTAACACTGCAGTTAGGCTCCATAATGATTGCGTTGCAAATCTATAAAAGGTCCCGAAGGTAGAGGCTATACGTCAGTTACTTACGAGTATAAAAAAAGCCCCTGTCAACGCTAACACACATGGTTCATTATCAGTCTGAGGCCTGGACACACTTTAGTGAGTAGCATCTGTCGCTGATTGCTGTTTAGCTCAATGGAGTTGCTACATCCGTAAAGCAAAAAGAGAAAGACAGCTGGTGTGTGTGTCACTACTCTACTGCAGTATTAAAATAGTCTTCCAATGGTATTGTTAATGTTTTTAGATTCACATTAGGGGCGCAAGATGCAGTGTCCTCCCAGTCTCTAAAACCGTTTTCCAGATTCTAGTTCCATACTTCTCGTTCAACTTTCTGCCTCTTGAGTCTTGACCCTGATAGGACAATCCAACTCTTCTACTTCCACTCCCAAGCAAACCCTGACAACACACTGTACTGTACATGGTACTTTATCATACACTGTAATGTCCCAGGTGGCCCACTTTCCCCTGATGCACAACCTCTGTGTAAACAAACACCCTGAAATCACCCACATCAGAAGCAGGACACATTACTTCTTTAAAGTAGACCAGACACACTTTTTACTGAAGCTGTAGCTAATCTAGCACAGCAGGTTGAGCAGCGTAACATTCAGAGAAACACTCCGGTCGGTCCTTTACAGCAGGCTGGTATCATTTCTCTAACATGGTCCTGCTCTCAGACGAAGCTTTCAAGAACATTCAAACGTCTACACTGAATAAACTGCACATGAATCATTGAACACAGCTGCATACTGCTCATAAGGACCACATTCTGTGTGTTTGTCTGTCTTTTGGAGAGTGCACTCATCCCCAGCTGTGGAACAATGCTTACAACACTACATCACCCATAATTCATCACACAGACATAAATGCACAAGGTGCACAGAGTGGTGCAATGACGATAAATGCTAAGAATAGAAAGCTGAATAAAACCTCAGTACAGGGAAACTATGACATGATAAAGCACCAATGAGGGTAGTTGTCAAAGTGTTTCTGTGTATAGGCACAGCAGCATATCTGCACCATAAAGCAATATGCTGAAGATACAATCTGTATGCAGCATCTCGAAAGAGGGATAACATCAAGCTTTGTCAACTGAAAGAGGATTATGAAGTAGCATTTGGTTGTGTATCTTAGGATCTAACTAAGATTGTCTTCCAAACATATCACAAACATCGCAACTGATAACAGTCATTCATTCAAGCCATCCATCACGGTCTCCACTCATTGAGTTCATCTGAAAACTACGCAGAGCATTACCAATCAATCTTTAGTCTGAGGAGCAGCAATGAACAACAGGCACCAAATGAATAAACAGATTATTACAGTGATGTAGAAACTACTCACCAGGTCATGGTTTGTGGAGTTGGAATCATCTGCTGGGAAGGGTACATACACAGCTAAGGCCATACAGTTGGCAAAAATAGCAATTAATATAAAGATATCAAATGGCCTGAGGAAAAAGGTTAAGGAAAACACGAAAAGTATGTATTAAACAGTAAGAAATACTATGGATACAACATGTTAAGTTATTAAGTGTGATATATTCTTCTCCTAAATGATTTGATCCGTATTTCTCGAAAAATATCTCAATCTGCAGATTTACCATATTAGCCAGATGACACCAAGAAACAATTTCCATCTCAAAATTAGTAATAAATCAAAGCACAAACTCTGTCAAATATAAAAATGAAATGTTGCCCTGATGCACAACTTCATGAAAATAGATTATTTGTTAAAACAACCAACCAAACTACATTGCTTTATATCTTTCTTTAGACATTTTTTGTTTTAATCTTATGGTCAATTATTCACACTCCTTTGATCACTGACAGGATATTTCAATTAACAACTTTTAGAAAAACAAACACACGGCTGCAGTCCATGCAGAACAACTTGGACTGCTGATACAGCCACAGCTACATTTCACAAAGAGTGCTGATGTTAAATCCCTATTGACCTTTTTTTTTGACAGAAACACAAAGGCGGATTATAAAATATTTCTTTGCCATTCACATTAGGCAATCTCCTTTATGACATCTGATGGATTTTGTGATATCAACATCTGCTTAAAGGAATGGTATGCTCATGACACTCATTTTTAAATAATTACCATCCGATAAAACAGACCAGTCTCTGCCAGTCTTTTTTTTTTTTTTTTAATCCGATGACATTATCAGTGATTTTAAACTGATTATATACCGAAATAACATCAACACTGTGGGCGCCGCCATTTTCCGGACGTGACGTAAACCATGCGTTTGGTTTTCGAAGACACGTTGATCTCCATGTTATTTACTGTAGTTTCTCTCTTCAAATATGCCTCACTGTATCGCGAAATATTGCCACAATTCTGATAGGAACAATCCACGGAATGCTCGGTTCCATCTGTTGCCAAAAGGTAAGCGTAAGAAGTACATTCGGAGGCAGTGGCTAGCGAAATGTGGCCGGCCCGTACCGAAAGATTCACAGGCTCATGTATGCAGCGAACATTTCAAATTTCCGGACGACTACTCTGAGAGTATGATGAAACATAACATGGGATTTATGGAACAACCATTACTTAATGGAGATGCAGTACCATCGGTCTTTCTGGTGTCATCACCGACCAGGACACCAGTTCGGCCAGTTGAGAAATCGCCCTCTGCAAGTGTGAAGCGACGGAGGAGCAGAAGTAGTGCTCGGAGTAAGAATAAGGTATGTTATAGCGCATTTCCATTGCAGCGGCTAGCCCCGTTTTAACGTCCTTTAGCGTCCAGGTCAGGACAGTTTTTGGTGGCCTTTCCATATAGCGTAGTACCGGCTAGTGTGTATTTCCCCCCAGTTTTTTCCGGCCCCATAAAATCGTGATTCTATGGCCAGGGACAATGAAGCTGAGTATGCTAAACTAGAGAGGGAATCGCTAGCAAGGGTGGTACTACATGCATACATATAGTATCTTATATCATCTTCCTATTATACACACATGCATTTCCAAACATTTGGACTACCTATGTTGCAAATGTATTATCTTTTCAATTTACACACGGCATCTATTGCACGTCTGTCCGTCCTGGGAGAGGGATCCCTCCTCTGTTGCTCTCCCTGAGGTTTCTCCCATGTTCCCTTTAAACTGGGGGTTTTCTTCGGAAGTTTTTCCTTGTACGATGTGAGGGTCTACGGACAGAGGGTGTCGTATTGTCATACTGATATGTATGGATGAATTCCCCCATCCAATCTCTTCACATTGGTCAAAACTTCTTCCTCTGCTGACGAGTCCGAACTCAAATACTCCGCCATGTTTCCGTGTGTTGACAAAGTGAACGCATGGATGACGTCACGACCATCACGTGACTACTGAAAATGGCAAAAATGGCGGCGGCCAGGCGGAATATACAGGTTTTGATAAAAAAGAGCTATAAAATCATTATTTACTGGGGAATATCGCAGATTTCTTCAGGGTATGATTTAAACATAATGTTTCACTAAATACTGAAGTTTGGAATAATTATCTAATGAGTGGACCATTCCTTTAAGCAACAAACCCACCAGACACACAGCTGCATCGTGGCCGTAAGGGTTGCACGGTTAACTTTAAAGATGTAATTCGATAGATCTTTAAAGCAAAAATAAAATGTGAGCAAACAGAAATGCTCAGTATTGGTTTAATGGATTCAGTTAAGCTCTCCCTCACTATTGTATGGATATGGGTTCAAGAACAAATGAACAAAAGAAAGTAAAAACCATAAAGCACCTAGTGAAAGCGTTGTTTGAACTAGAGGTTCAGATGATATACTGGAAGATTAGCTCTGGTTTAACTCGAGACTCATTTCACTTGGTGTCCAACCAACAGGCCAAAACCCGAAGACATCCAATCTCCACGGACACAAACGAAACAAGTCTCACATTGAACCAGATAACGCTTAGTGTTTTTCCTTGAAAGATTAATCGGCTAACCAAAAAGGTTCCAATTAGCTTTCCAATCTTATCGATTTATCAACTTAATCTGAGCTCTGTGAACAGGTAATGGTCTTTGATCAAATCTCCACACAGACATGCACCCAGCCCCACACTAAGCCGCAGTTAAGGATACTTCCACTCCACCAGGCTGATGCAGGCCCTGCGTATGGGGTTGTTGAGTTTGAGGCAGAACAGAGCCCTCGGGGGCCTGCTGTTTGCGTTACTGCCCTGTTTCTTGCTTTTGGCATACTGCTGCCTCTTCTTCTGTGCCAATGCACCTACCGGGATGGTAGTGGACGCTGGGGCAGGCAGGGCAACAGGTGCGGGGGGTGCCACAGGGGCTGGGGCAGGGGCCACAGCAGGGGCAGGGGTAGAGGCAGGAGGGGCCTCTGGGGCCACGGGGGCTGGGTCCGGGGCGGGCCCGTTGGCGCTCATGGTGTGGGCGTGGCTCTGTGAGGAGCATCCAGCAGCATGGATCTGCCAGGGTAGACGGGGTGGCTAGAGGAGGGCAGAGCAGTCTGACCAATGAGCTGGCACGTCAGCAGGGGGAGCGACTCTGGTGCTGCTGGCATAGTTTGCCTCTGAGAAGGAGAAAAAGGGGAGAAAATCATCAGTATATTTCACAACAATATGTTTTACAACAATAAAGACTAATTGATATTGCTTGTCTTCAAATCACTACAGTACATCGACTTGCATAATGCAATACAACACACTTTAAGGTTGTCGTCCGTGTTTATAACGCTTTGTAAGACCCAAATGCATACGTTTGACCTGCAACAACGCTACTGAGACCTCTCAGGTAACGTTTCCGTTATTCCCAATATTTCAGTTCATTATGTCAGTTCAATGTCTGATAAAGCTGCCTTTAGATTGTGTGACTCCAAATGCTTTAACAGGCCTCCTTATGCAATACATTGGTTGTAATATAATAATTTGAGACCTACTGTATGCCTGTTGGGTACATCATTCAAATAATGTTGATCTCTTCTTCCTATCTTCTCCCTTCTTCTTTTCTCTCCTTTCTTTTTTTAAATCTGTGTGTAAAGCCTCGTATACATGTGCTATCTAATACAGCTTGACTTGCCTTTATAAAATGTTTTCTTTATTCAAGTTACTGACAATCCAGCTCAAACTGTAATGTTGCTATTAGAAGATGGAGCTAAATCAAAATATGTCTCTCCCAGCAGTGCTTGTGCTGCAGAGGTGCACTGAGAAGGTATACAATACATTAGATGGTCCAAATGGTCTCAAAGGCAATGGGAGTACAGTGAAGTAAAAAGATGAAGGCAGGGGTAATTCATATTGGTATACAAAAAAAAATACTAAGCTACAACTTATGTAACAACGTTTTAGTTTAGCTTAGACATAACTGATGTTATGATCACAGACATATCAAAGATAGCAGAATAAAGAAAATAAGTCGGACAGCTCATTGAACTTTTAAGGATGCAACCTAGATAATTCAATAAGGTCAGAACACTTGTAATGTGTCTTGTTTTCATAAACAGTGAACATTATGAAATGTGCCACTGAAGCTGAGGACCGTTCAACAAGAAATATAGCAGGTTGGCCTGGTTCTGGTGATGCCATTACATTCTTAAATGTATTTAATCCAACATTTCCTAAATCTGAACATATAGGAGGGGGAAATATAAGCAGATAATATGCAGATGTCAACAGGGAAATTAAGCTTTAAATGCAGCCCTGCCACTCTCAGGCATCTCTTGGTCACATCAGTTGTGTAAGTCCTTGAACTGCTGAGCAGGCCCCGCAGAGGAAGGAACAGAAAAGGTCACATTGCAGTGATGCTCCAAGAAGAATTCATCTTCATATTGCAAAGAGAAAATATGATATGTGTGTTACTGTGATGTAAGACTGCACATCATGTAGTGAATTCAGCCAGCTTTTCATCTCCTTTATGCTACGATGGTGTAGCCGAGGCTAGTGAGCTCGATTTATGAACAATGCCTACCAAATGCGCTTATTTTTGGAATTTTAATTTCACTGCTGCATCGACAACGTCGACCGTGCACCCGTGATGAAAATGAACACTGATATTTCCATGAGCGATTCGTGACAAAGTAACCATCATCAAGCGTCCTCGTAATTCTCCTTGGACGCCACCAAGGTAGGAAATGGTAAAACCCCCCCAAAAAATGATGTGAAATGACGGGCTGACTCCAGGCGCTCATAGTGAACAATTGAGCATCGCACAGCCGTCAGATGGTCCTCGCTGCTCAGCAGAAAGCATCTTTATTACAACAAACCTGGATCAGAGAAGCTTTGACTCTCAGGGCTAATATAGTGGACAGTCCACATGACCAGAGCCCACCTCTGTTTGTGGAAAAAGGTACCAACCCGGTATCAGCACAAATCAAACTCCATTAAAATGTATTTACGTGTATTGTTCATGACAGGGCGATGAATCCCCTCCTCTGAATCCATAAATCATGACAGCGTCGAGAGAAAAGTGGCCATTTAATTATAACGGCTGTCCTCTGACAATAAAGGCTATCATCATTGCCTGCATGCAGGAAAACGCAGCTATGCTAAGAGGCTAACTTCAGTCAGTGGAGCAGAAACCGCACCGTGCTGTACCTTTTATCCGAAGACTTTATGACTCAGGTCCTCTCCGCTCGGTAACACGGGTCCAGGGCGAGAAACGCAGGTTCGGTCTCAAACAGCGGGGTAAAATTCATCAGCTCCGGTAGGGACACATACAGCCTGTGCATTAATTAAGCTCTTCCATGGTGATCGTGGAGAGCTGGAGACAGGAGAGTGCGCACCAGACAACAGAGCATCCTCGTCCGCTGCCTGCTTACCGTCACGGCGCCAGTCAACAGTGAAAGAACAGCAGAGCTCTCCTCCTCACATCCGGAGGTGCTGCTGCTGTGGCATGTCCGCAATGTTACCTGCTCACCGATAAAAAGGTGACCCACTTAAAACAGGGTGTCACATGCCGCATGCGTTAATCACGTGAAGGTCACTAAGGCAACAGAATAGACTCAAATCAGTGAGCCTGGTTATTTGTTCATTTTGTAAGTGATCTATGACTATGAGGCACTAAACAGGCTTAGTAAATTATCTTACTTTCTAAAAGGGTTTACAGGTTGAACCTAATGGTTAAACAAAAAAACTACTTTATTAATGCTTTATTGTTACGTTTTAATAGTCTCTGGTGTATTACCAAGAACAGCTTTTGTGTTGCCAACATATGAACATCCCTATCACATTAACTGACAACTTATCAATACAATAGGATTATAAAGCCAACTGATTTATTTACCATAACACAAATTGGTATTCATTCCTATGATTAGCAAGGGTAATTTATTAGAATGCAGCCCACTACCAAATAAAGACAGGATCCAGCAGGACAATAACTCCTCCCCAAATGTCAAGACCAATTTTGTTTTGTTTTGCCACTCAACTATAAACCATAGGACTAAGACAGAAAACAGTATCTCTTATGTTTGTATTGTTTTGTCAATAAAAAATTGCCATTCTATAAGTGAAAACTGACACTATTTCCTGCTCAAAATATTATTATTTTTTTAGAAATTATACAAAATGATCAAAAGGACATGGAATCATTATAAAGTAAATTATAAATAATGAGCAATAATCATTTATAATTTCAATCTTCAGAGATCTGGGTTCTGTAAATGCAAAAGGCCCATCAGTCAACACTAAGGCAGGTTTGACAATGCACTGAATTGCAGGATTGGGAGATTCTGCTGGTGAAAGGATTCTCAGCATTCCCCCACTACAACAGGCTTTCTATTGATCATCAGCAAGCAGTTGCTCAGCAGTTTTTTTGACATCGTTATATCTTCTTTTTCCCTAATGTTTTTTTATGTGTATCTTGTTTAAGTCAGTGAAAATGTCTCCTTTACCCTGACATGTTGCCCTCCATCAAACTGTTCCCTTTGCAATGGAACTACATTTCCCATTTGCGCATGTGATGAGAATGTAAGTCACACCACCCTCCTTTTCTAATGGTAAGACACACTAGAGCAGCTAATTGTGAGCAAGCACATTCTGGAGTGCTTCAGATGTACAAAAAGATGCCTTCCCCCACAAACGTATCATTAATTTAGGTATGTCCAGCATGAAACCATTTTACATCCAGAAATAATACATTTGGTTTTACATCAGCCTCAAATAGAATGCCTCCCATTACGCACTACATAAATAAACCATTGTAACTGTCTTTACGGCTAAATAATTGTAACTATGTATGTGTAAGTTAAAGTATACTCATTATAAACTTGTCATTCATTTTGAATGGTGTTAGTTTTGACGTAATCTTTTAATCCAATGGTTAACATTGTTGTTAAATTAGAAAAAAGCTGATTGTAGGTTAAGACAGTCTTGACAAATGCAACTGCATCACAAGGTACACACTAGTCCATGCACCCTTATAAAAAACAAATGACCAAATGATAGCTTTGACCTACAGAAGACCCTTAAATACTCTTCAGTTGTTTTTTACTTTCAATGACTAATTATATTGGTCAAGCGAACGAGTAAAAGCATGCAGCACTTAGAAACACCAACCGTTAGGCCACTGACTTTTGTTATAGAGTATTTCAATGAATGGTTTCACCCAGAAGTATTTTCCTCCCTACCTGCCAGAGTAGAACAGCTGAGCCTCGTCTTCACCTACATGTCCCAGCTGACACCAGGCAGCAGAAAACAGTCCTGTTCTCGGGTGGGCTGGTCAGTGAGTGAGCGGCAGCAGTGTTTGGTGAGAGGAGGCAGGGACGAGGCTCCCCATATCAACTTACCTGTCTGCCCAGGATAATGGTTTATTCTAGAATCGCCTTCAATTATTCACCTATGGATGAGGGGTGTGTGTTGGTAATTGTGTGGCTGCTGCTGCATGTTATTGTTTCAGAAGGCCGACAACTGTGAACTCATTTTTTGTACATTTTGTTAATGAGAGGCAATTCTCTATCCAAATTCAAATCTGAGTTTTAACAACATCTTCATTTAAAACACAATGTATTAATATAATATTAAGATTATTTTGTATTTAAAAGGTCCCATGTCATGGCCATTTCTACTGATCATAATTCCATTGTTGAGGTCTACTAGAATAGATTTACATTGTTCAATGTTCCAAACTCACATTGGTTTTTCATATAGCATCTCTGTATAGTATGTGTATTCACTCTCTGTCCTAAACGGCTTGTTGGAGCTCCTGCCCCCCCCCCCTCCTTGTGAGCCCAGTGTGCTCTGATTGGTCAGCTCGCCCACTCTGTTCTGATGAGTCCACCACGTTACAGCGGAACATCAGTGATTATGTGTTACAATGGCGTTAGCAACCAGAAAACGACACCAGCAATGACAAACAGATGAGAATGCTGCGTGGGGTCTGGGTGCCGTGTTGGCGGGACGTTGCACGGCTCTCTGCTGTGAGGAGCGGACAGTGTGAGCTGGATTACTGGTGTCGTTTCCTGGTTGCTGCGTGGGGTCTGTGAGACAGCGAGACATCGCGAAACTCAGCCTGAACTCAGCCTGAGCACCATGGACGTGGGAAGGGGGGGTGCTGAGGGGGCTGCAGCACCCCCATCTGCGAGGCTCCACTACATAATACAGAAGGGGACAGGTAATAACCGGAAAAGCATGACATGGGACCTTTAATACAAAATAAAATGGAGCTTCTAAGACAGATATGGTTCCCTCATTTTATCTTTGGTGATGAAGCAATAGTTTGAAATTGGGAAATACACAATTATACATTTCTGTTTGACAAAAATAAGATCAATAAATACAATAATAAATCAATACAACTCCAATTTCTGTATAGTAATGCGAAGTTTGAGCGAGAAGGCATCCAGCTCAGCATTAGCACTGAAACAGGGAGAGGCATCTCTAAAGATCACTAAATATGACACTGCAGGGGGTCACTGTGTTCCTCAAGAATCATTTTTGGAATAATATCACAAAATAATAAAGTACACAACTTGCTGCTTTAACATTTTGGTATGTGTAAAGATGAAACAAACAAAAATTAGTATAAGGTAATTATTATTGACCTATTGAGGCTCTGGTAGGTTTTTTTTTACAAAGCATCTCATAACTCCTGACAAGAAAGCAAATAAGCACATTCAAAATGTCCAACTATTCAATGGATTATAATCTTTAGCCTTTCTATTAGTTTACCACGTTTGAAACACAGTATAAAAATGATATGCCCTAATTTTAATTAATTAATTAATTTGAACGTATCACTTCTGTTTCACTCCTTTTTTTCCCTCTGCTTGTTTCTCCTGATGTTCTTGACCTGGTTGTGTCTGTACTGTTGATTTCACTACGAAGCTGGCCATACTGCAGGGAGGATGGTGGAAATAACAGTAAATGTTTCCGTATCCATTCACCTGGAACAGCCGATGTGCAGGTAGCTGTGTGTGTTTATGGTTTTTGTGACATTGTGTTTAAACTCTGCATCTCTCTTCAAACACACACAACCCTAGTGTGTACTTCCAAGGTGGATGGCGCAATGCAGTTTGTTTTCAGGGAAAATGGAGAAACACAGAGGGTGCAGTGGCCCTCAGGGACCACGGGTGTCATTTGGCTCTGAAGAGCAGAATGCACCCACTCTGATTTGATCTGCTTCTCTACTCTCTGTGCCACCAAAACATTTGACTGAACCTGAAAAATGTAACAACTGTATTTCTCAAGATAAAAAAGACATTATAATCTTAATTTCCCAATAGTACATTTTCAGTACTTGTACTTTTTGAAAGGGTCCTGATTAAGATTTCTTGTCCTCTATTCTGTGGATTCGCAAATCCGAAAAATATAAATGTTGTCAAAGCACGTCTTTGATTCTTGCTGTGTTAGAGCTACTTTGTTTGGCCATTCTCGAAAGAGATTATGATGTTTTGGGACTATAACAAAGCACAATGTGTTTAGTTTACACACTCAAACAGCTGTTATGTTTGTAGATCTCTTTGAAAATACACTTAGCTTTTACTATTTGCTTTATCCCCCTCTCTCTCCCTCTCATTCTCCCTCCCTCTGTTTCAGCAGCTTTTTTTTTAAATCAGATCTCAATAAAGCTATGAGTGTTCACTCTTAAACTGCAAAACCGCTATTTTCTTTCCAGTGCTGTTCTCATCTAATCTCAATTACATTCAACATTTCAGTATCATAACTTGCTCTATATCTGAAAAGTATTTTGTCAATCATACTGTGGTAATAAAGGTTTCTAATATTTGAAGCCTTTATTACTTTATTAGCACGTGCAAAATGATGTTGATTTCCTTGCCTTACCATGCATATAAAACCTGTTTAGTATGGCACTGAATCAAAAGCACTGATGCAAGAATCACTGCTTCTGCATGTTTATGAGAGGGCAGTGTGTATATTTGCGTATGTGTGTGTGTGAGGGGAATGTGTTGGTGGAGCTGCTTGAAGGAGAGCAGTAGTGATGGAGCCTGAAAGCCCTGCAGCGCAACTGTTCTCCCAGTGCATCGTCAACTTCACTGCTGAGCCCACAACACACGCTCAGCCTTAACCCCTGCTCGCTCCACACTCTACTCTTCTCTCTGAATCTTCTTTTCTCTCTTTGTTTCTCCTCTTGCACTCTCTCTCTCGCTCGCTGGGCTTATCTGAAGCTTTTCAGCTGAATCTTTATAAAGCGTATCTTCAAGTAGTTGAATCCACTTGTCTTGATTTCCTAATCTATTCATCCACATTGGTACCAAGGTCATGTCTCAGCCTTTTTCAAATTTTTTCCACCCACCCATTTGGGCCTTCAACTCAATCCAGACCCTTACTTTCGGGATGATCACCCATTTCAGCTGCAAACAGCTATATGACTGAATGCTCTGTTGATAATCCAATCATACGTCCTATGCTATTGTCATAAGCACTGTAAGGAGGTGGGGCCTCTGCGTGACAGACAGCTCTCAGATAGAAGGGCAAGCAGTATGTCATCATGGTGACTGCAGAGCGATTTAAGTAAATGGAGTGATAAGAGCAGAGTGGAAGAGGCTCAAGCCTGAAGGAGCGACTGGCATTAAAGCAATGTACCAAGATTCATGGTTGTGAGATTCTATGCATACGAGTGTGAGAATATTCAGAGTTCACTTATGTGTGTGCATGTGCACATGTCAGCATGCCTGAGTGCATGTGCACATATGTAGGACTTTATATCAGTAGTGTGAATCTGCATCTGTGCTGCTTCTAAAATCCCATGAATCATTAAAACCCAACAATGCTGACTACATTGTTTAACCTGAGCACTGCATTGTGTTGGAAGAGCCACACACATGCTCTGTGTTATATTAAGGCATTGTTTCAAAAGTGGTTGCTTTGCTCCTCTTTTTCTGCCAGAGAGATTAAAAATAGAAACATTCATACTCTCTGAATGTACTTTCCCTCCAGGAAGTGTGCAGTTGTGGATGTTCGACATTGGCTGCTCACCATCACGTGGCATCTTCATCCCAGGCAGCCATTGGCTGGCACCTGTGGGGCTCTGTGAAGAAAAGCTTTTCTGACAGGACCCAGGAGCCCAGAGGAGTTGCTGCAAACTGGGAGAAGGACAATGTTGGTGGAACCAGAGGAGCATTGGGGGCGCTCAAGAGATGGCATCACCTCGGCTGGGAGCGTGGAGGTGCTGGGAAGTGACCTCCAAGTCGCAGCTAAGGGCAGGAATCAACAGAGATGTTGACATGGATGGTGAGATGCAGAGGATGTGAATTAGGGGCATCATCACATGAGCTCAGCTGACATTTAATTTTTTGTCATCTTATTTTACTGTTTCCTAAAACTTTACATCAATCTGGATTTGTTTCATCCTGTGGTTTAAAATACACGTGTCATTGCCATTTGACCTCACTATTGATTCCGTATAAATTAATTTCAAAATTAATTAGTTAATTCAAAAATCTTCTCTGCTGAATGAATATGTTATATTCCAATGTTCGTTTTTTTCCAGTTCAATAATAAGCTAATAAAGTGAATGGAACTATCATATTAACCACAGGCCATAGAGTTATACATGTATAGGGCGACAGGGTCCTCTGGTGTTAAATGTGAGAAATACAACAGGCCAGTATTGCAAGGCTTTTCAAAATGGAGTAATGAAATACAGTGAATGTTCATACAACACATGAAGGATTATTTCCAGCTGATCTTAACACTCTTTACCTCACATGTGTTTTGTGTCTGGGTTTTTGGTGACCTTTCATGTTAAGCAAGTAATGTATGATTTATATATGAAGAAAATGGTCACAAATCATTGAAAAATCAAGACATTGAACACTGTATAATGTTCATTCAGATCTAATTATATTATTTCCTCACTGCTCCCTAACAGGATTACTTTTCATTGTTTCCATCCATTGGAAGCTTCCAGACTGAACTACAGCAGCAGACTGAGCAACTCTAAGCTGTGAGCAGTTTCATCAGATACACAGCAGCACATGTTCAAAATTAAAGCTGACACGTCTCTTCGCATGGCTAAACTGGTTTTTTGATATTATGCAATAAAATGTTGGCCCTTTTTTCTGAATAACCCACTCATTAATAGACAGTTTGTAATTGAAAATATATCAGATTTACCGAAAGGTCCTAGATGGTACAATGTAAGCAGTTTTAGAGTCTCCTCATATCTTTATCTCCTTTGTTGACTCAGCAGGTGATCATTGAAAGAGGTCAAATGTAGCATCAAAGATAATCCTCTAGGTGGCAGGCCAACTCTCTCCATAATAATAATCCCCTCATGTTCTGTGCATGTCAAGCATCCCATTTAGCTATATAAATCTTGTGACAGTAGTAGTAGTAGTAGTAGTAGTAGTAGTAGTAGTAGTAGTAGTAGTAGTAGTAGTAGTAGTAGTAGTAGTAGTAGTAGTAGTAGGCCTACTATGGGTTTTGCATGGGTTACGTTTTCAATTAATGGCACTATTTATCTGTACTTGTAAATAAATGTTCTTACAACCTTTGTAGGTTTTTTGGGCGATGCCTCTAGTAGTAGATGTAAAGTTGTATACCTTATATTTAATTTATGTTATATTGCTTATTAATTTAACAAAATGTATTTAGTTTATAACAACATATGAATTAGACAAAAATATATAAATTCAAGGCAAACTCAAAACACAAATGCAAATAAAAAAAGTAGATCCTAAAGTAGAGTAAACACAACCAAATGATTAGTTTCTCTTAAAACGTGTTTGTCGATTATCTTTAATAAAGCTCTAATATTACAAATACATAGCCACTTTTAACATGGGAACATCAACATTAACCTTTGGGCACACCCTCACACTCGCTCTCACTTTTCAACTAAAGCTCAATTGTAAACAAACCCTCGTTGCAGGCCTGAGTTGTAGCTTGTGAGCGTTGAGGCCTAAAACAAGCCAAGTGTATGGTTAACACAAGCAGTAAAATATCAGTCAGTCTCTCAGTACTTACGATTCATTTGGAACAGTCAGAAGGAGTAGATTGGGGGGAATGGATGTCCGGCTGCAGGCGGGAGAAACAGCTCATGATCTTCTCCACTCTCACAATTGTCCGTCTCCTGAATCAAAACAATCAGGTGAGCAACATGTCAACATGCTATTTCATGACGATTTAACAATAGCTTGGCTCAACTAGCTCCAAATGCAAAACGAATAACTACTATGCTAATGCTAACGGCTACCCCCGATTAGTTAAACAATAAGAGTTTTAGACTAAAAAATATTAGCTCACAGGTAAGAAAGAAGTCGGATACATGGTTTACATTGTGTATCCCTAAATAGAGTGGCGCAGGAAAGCAGTTTACCAATTTCGTTTCATGAAGAGTAGACAACTATAAGTTTATGTTTTAATGTAATGTGTTTATAGTTGGCAGAATATAGTTAGAATAAGTTATGTGGTTAACACAAGATTATTAGGTTTTTAAGTTTTGTTTGCGGTGTTGCAGTATAACTTGAGTCATGACAACTGGCGACATTCTATTATTTTCGTCATAGGAATCCGGGGCGTGTACATTGAGGACCCATTGTTGACTTACCATGTCGATCGCCTCGTTTGTCGTTTACGTTCATCTTTTGCTATATCTGCCTTCCTAAAATCACTTTGATGCACATTCAGTACTCGTATGTGAGGTTGTGGGTGAGAGGTGGATATCGTGACGCTTACAGGGAGGTATCGAACATTACAAAGTAGGTGACAGTGTGGATGCCTGTTCAAAATATTGCAAACTTGAATAAATCATTTAAATTATATATTTGTGTCCAACTTTCATTTGTACATCGTTCTTAATGTGATGTATAGTAGCTTTGATAGCTGTCCATACCTTCAGACAGCCTAAAAGTAAAACACAAGTCGTTTATTCACAGGCCGAACGCTCATCGAGAACGATGTACAAATGAAAGTCGGACACAAATATATCATTTAAATGATTTATTCAAGTTTGCAATATTTTGAACAGGCATCCACACAATTACCTACTTTGTAATGTTCGATACCTCCCTGTAAGCGTCACGATATCTACCTCTCACCCACAACCTTACCTCACATACGAGTACTGAATGTGCATCAAAGTGATCTTAGGAAGGCAGATATAGCAAAATATGAACGTAAACGACAAACGAGGCGAATTCGCCGTTAGCCATGCTACCGTGATGTAGTTCATTTATAGCCTAAAGCAGGGGTAGCCAACACGGTGCCCGCGGGCACTTAGTCGCCCTCTGGGGCAACGTGAGTCACCCTCTGGGGCAACGTGAGTCGCCCGCTGGGGCAACGTGAGTCGCCCGCGGGGCATGTTCTAAAAATAGCTCGCCAAGCAAATCCAAAATGTATAAAATACACAAAACAAAAAAGGAAATGTAATTAAAAGAATCTACCCTATGTGTTGAGATATAACATACAGACATGTATAGTGTATGACTCCATGTATTACTGTGTACCATATATTGTTTATGTAAGTAGCTGCGACTACTAACTGTGTTCATTGGTTAGGGCTGTACCACATGATTGTGATGTAACTACCTGGGGTATAAGACCGTTGGAAGTCACGCCCCTTCTCTCTCTGTCCTCAAGCCTCTTGAGATGTGTGCCTATAATAAATAACGCCGTGATGAATGGCTAAACTTGAACTGCTGAGATTATTCACCTTTCTGCTGCAGGAGACAAAAGGTTTAAGTTTAAATCTGCTAACAGGTTATGGGCCCAGATGCGATGAATTATTCTACAGTTCGAAGTGCACGTGCGATAACAAGGCGAGAAGATTGCCTGTTAGCACGGTTAGCATAGGAGTAGCTAGTTAGCCACGTGTTAAGCTAGTTTAGCATCGGGAGAACCGAGGGAAGCTAAAGCTAAGCTAACGAGGACCTAAGCTAAGCTACTGAAGCTACAAACGAAAAAGCCATGGCGAATAGAACCACGAGGAAGAGCAAGTGGCCCACGTTTGACGGGAAAGCAGAAGAGTATGAGCTCTGGGAAGAGAGGATGCTGTGTTGCATACACGGAGTGGGATTGAAGGAGACCATCCTTCGAGCACCCGCTGGAGAGCTGACCGCGGCACTGAGGGCTCAAGACGATTTTTGACCGCACCTTCAAGCCGGAGAGACACAGCATGGAATTGGCAGACCGGAGGCGCACCTTCGGGGTGGCGCACGGCAGAGGAGAAGCAGAGATGTGTCTGATAGACAGCGAGGGACGACAGTGTAAAGTGACTCTGAGGAACTCACTATACATCCCATCGTACCCCAAGAACTCTTTTCCGTGAAGTCTGCTACAGCTAACGGAGCCAAGGTTTTCTTCGACGAAGGTAAAGATGCTCTGATGTTACCGGATGGTACCAAGTTTGACATTTATGTATGTAAGAAAATGTACTATTAGCAAACAGTGTGTGATGTTGAAGATAAGTGTCATGTCAGCAATGATATCCAAACGTGGCATGAGATTATGGGTCACTGTAATTATGAGGATGTGTTAAAGCTGCAGGATGTAACTGTTGGTATGCATATTAAGGGTACAAAGCGTAAGCCTGATAAAGATTGTACAGTATGCATAGAGGGAAAGTTTACCCAAACGAGAAACAGAGATCCGACCGATAAAGCAAACACACCACTTGAGTTGGTAAACACTGATCTAGCTGGTCCAGTTAATAACGAGTCCATAAATGGCTTCAAGTATATGCACTCATTTACAGATGTGTGTAGGGGCAGTGTTTGTTTATTTCCTGAAAGCGAAGAGTGATGAAGTTCAAGCCACTGAGAAGTATCTGGCAGATGTAGCTCCCTATGGGACGGTGAAATGCATTAGATCAGATAATGGAACTGAGTTCACTACTAAGGAGTTTCAGACACTATTGAGAAAGAACAAGATCAGACATGAGACGTCTTGTCCTTATTCCCCACATCAAAACGGGACAGCTGAAAGAGAAGGGCGCACTCTTTTTGAAATGGCCAGATGTATGCTTATTGACAGTGATCAGTGACAGTTCTTGGTCCCCTCCTCTTCTCCTTGTACACAAACTCGCTCGTATCTGTCATTAGCCCGCATGGTTTTTCATACCACTGCTACGCTGACGACACCCAATTAATTCTGTCCTTTCCCCTCTCAGAGACCCAGGTCGTCGCACGCATCTCTGCTTGTCTAGCTGACATCTCTCAGTGGATGTCTGCTCATCACCTCAAGCTCAACCTTGACAAGACTGAACTGCTTTTCCTTCCGGGAAAATATTGTCCCACTCTTGACCTAACAATCAACATTGGCACCTCTGTTATTTCCCCGACTCAGACTGCAAGGAATCTGGGCGTGATCCTAGATAACAACCTGTCCTTCACTGCACACATCGCTGCTACAACCCGCTGCTGCAGATACACGCTTTACAACATCAGGAAGATACGTCCCCAGCTGACACAGAAAGCGACGCAGGTTCTGGTCCAGGCTCTCGTCATCTCATGCCTAGACTACTGCAACTCCCTCCTGGCTGGTCTACCTGCATGTGCCATCCGACCTCTGCAGCTCATCCAGAATGCAGCGGCTCGTCTGGTCTTCAACCTTCCTAAATTCTCCCACATCACGCCGCTCCTCCGCTCCCTCCACTGGCTTCCGGTAACTGCTAGAATCCACTTCAAGACAATGGTACTTGCGTACCATGTTGCGAATGGATCTGGCCCTTCCTACATCCAGGACATGGTTAAACCGTACACCCCAGCACGTGCACTCCGCTCTGCATCAACAAAATGGCTCGCTGCACCCTCGCTGCGAAGGGGACCCAAGTTCCCATCAGCAAAAACACATGGGTTTGCTATCCTGGCTCCAAAATGGTGGAATGAGCTCCCCATTGACATCAGGACAGCAGATAGCTTACACACCTTCCGCGCAGACTGAAAACTCATCTCTTTCGACTCCACTTCGAGCTATATAACTATTAACAAAACACTTATATACTAATAAAGGACTGGCTTACCTAAAGCCAGTTGAGTAGCACTTGAAATGTTTTTGCTCTATGAAACCTGATGTACTTATATGATTCTGTTTTCTTCAAGGTTGTATTTTGTTGGTCGAACGCACTTATTGTAAGTCGCTTTGGATAAAAGCGTCAGCTAAATGCAATGTAATGTGATCTGCCTAAAAACCTGTGGCACTATGCCATTCAGGAAGCAGCACATACCAGAAACCGGTGTTTTAATAAGCACACGGGCACTACGCCATATTCAGCACTGACAGGGAAAAAGTGTAACTTAGCTAGGATGCATAAGTTTGGAGCAGTGTGCTATGCGTACCAGCAGGACAGGGGAAAATTAGATGCTAGGTGTGAGAAAGGACGTTTTGTAGGGCATGACAAGGGAAGCCCCGCCAACTAGTTTACTACCCCGACAAAGAGAAGGTTCAGAAGCACAGACTAGTAAAGTTTATCACCAGCACAACTTGTGATAGCGAGACTCAGACACAGTGGTTAGAACAGGATTCGGAGGAAGACTGTGAAGAGGGAGTAAAGGCCCCACAGCCTAGTGTACTGAGCAAAGATGTACAAACTAATGCTCCACAGTCAGCACCAGAGGATGATGGCGAACAGCACCCTAGGGTGGCGTCACATGCCTCAGACAGTGGTAGATATCCCAGTAGGGAGCGCAAACCCCCAGAGTACTTGAGAGATTATACTCAGGAAGATAGTGATGAAGAGGATAAAACACTCACTAGTATAGATTATTGTTACAGAGCAGTTTGCGGTGTACCTCTGACCTTTAAAGAGGCCATGACATCGACCGAGTCAGAAAACTGGGAAAAAGCGATGGATGAGGAAATGAAGTCTCTCGAAGACAATCAGACTTTTTCCCTGACAAAATTGCCTGAGGGCAGGAAAACAGTGGGAGGTAAATGGGTCTATTCAGTTAAGGGAGACGTTGACGGACACTAGGTTCGTAGCGAAAGGATACAGTCAGAGGGCGGGGATAGATTACGGGGAGACGTTCTCACCTACAGCCAACCTGACAAGTGTACGTGTATTAATGCAGAAGGCAGCCCAAGAGGATTTGATTTTACACCAGATGGATGTAAAGATGGCCTACCTGCATGCACCCATCGATCACGACATTTACATGGAACAACCTGAGGGTTATGTAAAAGAGGGAGAAAAGCTAGTGTGTAAGCTAGAGAAGTCAATTTACGGCCTGAAGCAGTCAGGGCGAAATTGGAATACGATGTTGCATGAATGCTTAACAGATGACAATTTTACACAGAACCCGGCAGACCACTGCGTGTACTCCAAGGAGTCTAAAGAGGGGAAAGTAATTATTGCTATCTGGGTCGATGATCTTATCATCGCAGCCAGCAACACCAAGATTTTAGAGAAAGTGAAAAACATGCTTTCCACAAAATTTAAAATGAAGGATTTAGGGAGATTAAATCATTTTCTGGGCATGGATTTCAGTCAGTCTGACGGCTGTGTGAAAGTATCACAAAAGAGATACGTCGAAAAGATACTGGAACGTTTTGACATGCAGGAGTGTAGGGTAAGGGACACACCTTGTGACCAAAAGTTAGATTACACTGAAGATGCACCTAAAATGGTGGATGTGAAGAAATACAGAGAGGCTGTTGGCAGCCTAATTTATTTGACTACCTGTACACGTCCAGACCTATGTTTCGTGGTAAGCAAGTTATCACAATATTTTGCTTAACCGACAGATGAACATTGGGTTACAGTAAAACACGTTTTGCGTTATCTCAGGGGTACTGCAGACAAACAGCTTTGTTTCAGAAAGAGCAGCGAGAAACTAGGCCTCCAGGCTTATAGTGACGCTGATTGGGCTGCAGATAAAACAGATAGACGCAGTATGACAGGGTATTGTGTGAGCATGAGTAAGGACAGCTCACTAGTCTCTTGGAAAACCAAGAAACAGCCTACAGTAGCGCTTTCCACATGTGAAGCTGAGTATATGGCTCTAGCTCTAACAATACAGGAGTGTATTTACTTGGAGCAGCTACTGGAAGGGATAGACACATACGTGTATAAGAAAACAGTTGTAAACGAGGACAATCAGGGGACAATAGCCCTTGCTAAAAATCCTGTGTGTAGACAAAGGTGTAAACACGTGGATATTAAGTACCACTTCATTAGGTCCACTATAAGGCAGGGAAAGATGACACTGGTTTATTGTCCTACAGACGAAATGGTTGCAGATGTGATGACCAAGCCTGTATCCAAACTGAAGCTGAGGAAATTTGAAGGGATCATGTTTGGTGTGTAAAATGTGTGGAAGAAGCCCACATTTAAATCATTTGTACCATGTTTTTGTTTTGTTGATTAGATATGAACAGGTAAACAGTAAGCACATAATTCATAAGTGGGAGTGTTGAGATATAACATACAGACATGTATAGTGTATGACTCCATGGCCCTTTCTCATTTCTCGAACTCCCCTCCTCGACTCCTATCCTCGATACTTAGTCCCGCCCACAGGAGATGCGAGCAGAGGAGCCGAGGAGGGGAACCGAGGAGAGAGGAGGGGAAGCAGCAGGCGGTTAGAGAAATGAGAACTCCTCTCCTCTGAGCGGTCATTTTAAAGAGACGTCCATTAATGATGACAGGAGGCACAGCAGCCCTCTGTCTGATGGACAGATGTGTTCATGATGACTTCTATATTTACTTTGATTCATTCACAGTGCGGTATAATGAGACAATAACAGGCTACAGATGCGGACACACACACACACACACACACACACACACACACACACACACACACACACACACACACACACACACACACACACACACACACACACACACACACACACACACACACACACACACATATATTTATATATACAATTTCAGAATCAAACAGAGCACTCTCATAATAACGTAACACTATCGGAGACTGGATATATCCCCCCCCCCCCCTCTCTCTGGTCGCTACAATGAGGAAATAAATTACGGGCCAAAAGTTTTATTTACAAGTATTAAAAGTAAGCAGAGGACACCAAACCAACTGAGACCTGTCTGTCCGCTGCATCCACGCACTGTACCACACACACCCAGGGGCGCCGTAAGGGGGTGAAAAGTTAGGACGATTCTAAGGGCCCGTGACTGACAGGGGCCCCAAAATGTTCAGAACATTAAGAACAAAAATGTAAGTAACCTTTCATCAATCCTCAATAATTAACATTAATAGAACGTTATATTGATAAACTACTCACTAAACTTACGATTCATTTAACTTAATTTCTTCCAAAAGTTAATTACCCAAAACCTCTGTACACCCCCTTCTATTTACATGTAATGGTTTGGTCCTGCCTCCAAACACGGTGTGGCACCGGCACTTGCAGAGAGTGAAAGCATGTGAGGAGGGATGCTAGTACTTAGCCTACATACGTGTGTTGTACCATGTTTCAACGAACAACAAAGTCAGGCTCTAAGAAAAGAAGAGAAAGGAGAGAAAGACAAGAGAGAGGGACTAAAGGGCGACAGTATGTCACCCAGTTTTTCACAAGAAAAGGTGGGTGTGGTCCATGAGTGGTGGAAATTAGTCTGTTAGCTAATGTTTTTTTGTTTACTAAGCTGACATTAAGTACGGTTAATATCTTTACAGAAAATTCAGAGGTCTTTCATTCACTGCTCTTTTAGCTGATATTTAAAGGTATGGTAGGTAATTCACTTCAGAAACACTTTTTGTTATATTCCATGGAATGCTCTTAACATCCCGATAGCAATGAATATATTAAATGCTTTGACAATAAATACATACAAAAATGTCATCTGTGGAAGCCGTGGCACTGTAAAAAGCACGACCAATCATCTGAGCTGGCCCGGCAAAAATGACTGGACTTTTGGAAAAATGACTTCCATGATCTGCCTGTCAGCCTTCCATCTGGGCACAAGCTTATCTCGTGCCCTCATTGGTCATGTGCGCGTTCGTGTGTGTTGGAGGAGGGGCTCTGTAAGGAACTCTGAAGGAAGGGGCAGATTTTTTTCGGTTGTGTACTTTCACTTGAGCTGGTTTCTCCATTCTTACCTACCTACCTTTAATAAATGCAGGCACATTTTTAGCGCCTATTCATACTAAATCAGTTGTCCCTCCCCCTGGTGCCAGGTCCAACAGATCCATCTTTAGGCTCAGCAGCCCTGCCCCCCCATAAGGCTGAACTTGAACCAGCTTTTCTCCCAACTGAAGGAGGTGAGCAGCATTGTGTTGAATGACATGCCACTTAACATATCTGAAGGGAGACTGGAATACAATATATATATAAAAAGCTAACTAATCTAGCTGTACAAACACAGTATTTTCCCACATAGCCAATGATCTATATAAAACAAAAAACTGCTTTTAGTCTATTTAGGATGATGGACAGTTTGAAGCATTGAGTGATCAGTCTGTAAACAAAATGTTAATCACAGACATTTTGGTTATGATATTAATACTAATGTTATTATATTAAAGCAGGGGTGGGGAACCTCCGGTAATTTATAAACAAAGTGGCCTGTGCCTGGTGATATATTTCCATGGGGCCCAAAATCCCTGGCGGCGCCCCTGCACACACCTACACACTGTACCACACACACACACACACACACACACACACACACACACACACACACACACACACACACACACACACACACACACACACACACACACACACACACACACAGTTCCTAAAACAGGCTACAGCCTTTGTGTATTTTATTATGTGAAGCACTAAATGGTTTTAGAATTTTTTTAAATATCGACTCTTTGTAGATATCTACTAAACTAAAGCAAATAAAAAGAGTAGGCCTGTTATACTGAGTGATATATATTATACACACTGCTCTGCTTTCTGCACGGACCTCACAGCTGTTCTCACTGTAAACATCGCGTCGCGATGAAAGCAGTTAATAAAATAATATCCAGGGGATGCATGCAGAGCTGTCATTGGCTGAGATAAGTCCGGCCGTGCGTCACATCTCTGTTCCCGGAAATGCATCCACGAAGGAGCCGTGGAGGACCCATCAGTGTATCCTCGGTTATAGCTCCTCCAGAGAGCCTCCTCGACGCTCGATCCTCGGTCCTCAAACTGCATTTAGAGAAATGAGATGTCCTTCAACATGGCGCGCTGAAATTCATTTCCGGGTCACTACCAGAGGACCGAGGAGTCGAGGAGGGGGATTTGATTAAATAGAGGCTTCTCAATACTCAAATTTCCCCTCCTCGACTCCCCTCCTCGATACTTAGACCCGCCCACAGGAGATGCGAGCGGAGGACCGAGGAGGGGAACCGAGGAGAGAGGAGGGGAAGCAGCAGACGTTTAAAGAAATGAGAACTCCTCTCCTCTGAGCGGTCATATTAAAGCGACGTCCGTTCATTATTACGTGGCAACAGCTGCATCATCTGTCGAGTGTTTTGTCATATTTTATAATCTCTGCTGGATCAGCTGAACATTGTTCCCCCACATATTTACTTTGAATTCATTGAGAGTGCGGTATAATGAGACAATACCAGGCTACAGCTGCGGACACACAGACACAAATATATTTATATAAATATATGCAATTTAAAGTATGAGAGCACTCTCATAATAACGTAACACAATCAGAGACTGGATATATCCCCCCCCCACTCTCTCTAGTCGCTGAAATGGGGAATTGAAATTACGGGCCAAAAGTTGTATTTGCAAGTATTAAAAGTAAGCAGAGGACACGGTACCAAACCAACTGAGACCTGTCTGTCCGCCGCATCTACGCACTGTACAACACACACCTACACACTGTATCACACACACACCTACACACTGTACCACACACACCTACAGCTCCTAAAGCATAATCAGGCTACAGCCGTTGTGTATTTTATTATGTGAAGCACTAAATGGTTTTAGAAAAATATCGACTCTTTGTTTGTAGATATCTACTAAACTAAAGCAAATAAAGAGAGTAGGCCTGTTATACTGAGTGATATATATTTTACACACTGCTCTGCTTTCTGCACCTCACAGCTGTTATCACTGTAAACATCGCGTTGCGATGAAAGCAGTTTCTAAAATAATATCCAGAGGATGCATGCAGAGCTGTCATTGGCTGAGATAAGTCCGGCCGTGCGTCACGCCTCCACCGTTCCCGGAAATGCATCCGCGGAGGAGCCGTGGAGGAACCATCAGTGTATCCTCGGTTATAGCTCCTCCAGAGAGCCTCCTCGACGCTCGATCCTCGGTCCTCGGTGTGCATTTAGAGAAATGAGACGTCCTTCAAAATGGCGTGCTGAAATTCATTTCCGGGTCACTACCGGAGGAGTCGAGGAGTCGAGGAGGGGAAATTTGAGTATTGAGAAGCCTCTAATGAGAAAGGGCCCATGTATTACTGTGTACCATATATTGTTTATGTAAGCCTCGAAAGTAGACGAGAATAGCCGATCGCAGCCGGGGGAGGTCTCAAAAAGCTCGCCTGAAGTCGGACAGCTCGGAGTCTTTGTCGTCGTCGTCTTCGTCTTCTTCTTCTTCTTCTTCTTCTTCTTCTTCTTCTTCTTCTTCTTCTTCTTCTTCTTCTTCTTCTTCTTCTTCTTCTCGGTTTTTTGGCGGATTGCAAACCACTTGAAGGTGCATACCGCCACCTCCGGAGTCGGCTTGACTCGGTTTGTATTTATAAAGAATGCACACATGTGTTTAATCGTTAATGTCAGATATGTACTAAGTAAATACATTTGTTCCTGCTCAAGATTAGATTCAACTTTATTGTTATTGCACATATTACAGGTAGCTTACTGAGACAACGAAATGCAGTTTAGCTTCTAACCAGCTGCAACAAGCAGTAAAGTGAAAAGTAATGTACACAATAGACAGAATAAAATATATAATGAATTGAATGATGAATAAACAGTGAGGGGTATGAATACACTATATATCAGCCTGTGAGCAGTATGAACAGTGTGTATGAATATGCTAAGATATATAAAGTATGAAAACGGTAAGCAGTGCAAGTATAGTATAACATATATAGATATTAATCTCATGATGATAAACATTGTGTAACAATTATGAAAAATGTTAATAGAGGGGGTGACGTAAAACTGACACAAAACAACAACAAACTTTTGCCGAGCCAATTGGAGAGTTTCATGGTAAAAACCACCAATGAGCGTTCAGCTCGAGATAGCAGCGAGTCGTTTCCCATCAAGCATTTCGCTTCCGCAGCCCGTGGAGAGGAACTGCGCCGCCTCGCCTTGCCTCGCTCTCAAGGCTGCGGGCGTCTTTGTCCCGCGAGATTTCAACGTCTCATGTAGGCGAGCCTCCAGAGCAAGTCGGACAAAATGACTAACCATCATGCAACGCACTAGCAAGACGTTGATCGAAATTGCGCAGGTCTCGCTTATCTCAAACAAGCCTAATGCGTATGGAAGCAAACAAGAGACAGAAGTATTTGAATTTTAACAGACACCGAATTTATAGCATTGAAAATAATTACTTTGAAAATCATGTATCTGAATTTGTTTTGCTCCGAAATTACCTATGTGAAATAGAAATGTAAAAATTCAAGTTAAAAAAATTGGAATGTTCAAATTCAGATCCCAAAAATTCAAGTGAAAAAAATTTGACGTCAAATATGTCGGTGTTTAAAATTCGATGTAAAAAAATTCGGTGTATAAAATTCGACGTCAAATTGCGATGCAGCATCATCCGGGCTACTCAGACAGGATAAGCAATCGAGCCCGAATGCAATCAAACCGACTTCTGGCCTATTAGAGCCAAGCGGCGAACCCCGGGACAGTGCGGTGAAGCCCAATGCTGCAAACTGTAGGCGATGGATGCAGATGGGAGCAATTCCCGTAGACCCTATGTTAAAATGTCCAACTTAACATCAGAAAATGAACATGTTTCTAGCCTGGATCCACAAAAACATATTCTGTATAGATTCCCCCTTCATGACAACGGGACTGCTGCTCCTAGCTCCTCTCTGCTAGCTCCGTTAGCTCCATTGGCTCTGTGATGCTACAGCGGCTCAGCTCATGAGGAGAACACTACTTGAACTCGGCCGTGTTTGTTGTGTTGGTTCCTGGTGGACTATTCGTCATGCAAATATAGGATTTATCTGCGGTTGAAACAGACCGTCCATGAATGCAGTTTCTTCGGTAAGTCAACCCTGCGTACTTTATGTTATGTTACTGGTGTTTTTATTAAGCTAACGTTAATGAATGTTTAGAGTTGGGTTAGCATTTGAGCAATAGTAGCTCCATCTGTGCTAACGATGCTATGCGTAGCATCCAAGAGTGTAAAACATTAAGTGGGATGCTACTGTATACCAAAAGGCTTCTGTGCGAGGTTGCTAAAATAAGGTCATCCTTGTACGTTGGATAGTTATTTTGCTAGTTATGTTACTGTATGCATTGTTAAGGTTCATTTAAATTCGCTATGCTCTACTATAGCATAAAATAAACTAGCTAACGTCAAAGTATTGTTGAAGAGAGGCTTAGTGTATATTAAATCAACCTCACAATGAAATGTGTGTATCTTTAAAATATGAACGTCACATTTCAAGATGGTTATAATGTTCGGAGGAGGCATCACAGGTAAGAGCACCATTTGTTGTGTTCCATCCACAACACATGCACACAGATTGATGTGTGTATTTATGTATCTATTTCTTGAATCATTACTGTCAGTCCAAAACAAGAGATTTTGTTTTGGTAACATTTAAAAAAAACATTATCTCTTTTCCAGTACACTATCTTGAATACTTTAGTTTTTACGTCACTACATTTATCTAACAGCTTTAACATTGTAAAGGTGTCACTTCGGACTTCGGATTATGACAGCATGTCGTACTATTTTGAGAGTTTGAACAAACCAGACCTTCATCTATTAATGTAGAAAATAGTCAGCACATTAAACCATTATGAAAGCAATAATTAGTTAGCTCATTGTTCAAAATGAGCTCCAACTACAACAGTTAAGTCAACTCGTGCATCGGTAATAACAATAAATCAAATGATATAATATAATAGTATAACTTGTGTCTACTTTAAATACTTTAACAACACTTTCCTAATTATACTAGCATACTTTTACTAAAGTAACATTAACATGTTTAAATGCAGGGCTTTTGTAAGAGAGTATTTCGTGTAGTGTAGCATGGTCTACTTGACTTAGCTAACCGAAGTGATCGTTACGTTACTTTGCAAACCGTCACCCCCCCCCCCCCCACCACACACACACACACACACACACACACACACACAAAAGGACACGGTAACGTTGTGATTCACTTCAATTAATGATAACTACGGAGCTTACTAACAGCAAGGCACAAGGCTACTTCACTCATTTAGCTAGCTAATGTAAGATACAAATGCTGTCGAGCCCTCACTGCTTGTAAAATAAAGAGCACAAACTGACTACTTACCCAAGCGGCGAGCCCCGCTGTTCTCGGTAATTTTTCTCCCGGGTTGTTGTGATCACATGACTGACAAAGCCGTGCTCTGATAGGCCAGAAGTCGGTTTGATTGCATTAGGGCTCGATTGCTTATCCTGTCTGAGTAGCCCGGATGATGCTGCATCGCAATTTTGGACATTGAATTTTATACACCGAATTTTTTGACGTCGAATTTTTTTCACTTGAATTTTTGGGATCTGAATTTGAACATTCACATTTTTTCCACTTGAATTTTTACATTTTTATTTCACATAGGTAAATTCGGAGCAAAAACATTCAGATACATGATTTTCAAAGTAATTATTTTCAATGCTATACATTCGGTGTCTAATAATAGTAGTATTCAAATACTTCTGTCTCTTGTTTGCTTCCATAAATGTGGCCTCTCCGCTGATTTTCCTTCTGGCAGAATCTACACAACACATCAGCCCCATTGAACAGCCAGCCTATACAACACATGAGGGGCAGAGTTTTACTGTGTGTGTTGCAACTTACATATATATGTATTGCACTTGACACACACACATGCATGGCGTAATTTCCATTGGGGACAGGGGGACATGTCCCCCGCTCTTTTCGATATCCCGTTTGTGTCCCCCCACTTTACAAATATGTTTGTTTATTTTTTTGATGCATTTCACTTCAACATTTTAAAAAAACATCTTCCTGGGGATGCATGCCCCCGGAACCCACTAGAGGAGGTGAGGTCCGGACCCGCCTAGAGGAGGTGAGGCTCGTCCACCCCCAAATAAAGAAGGTTAAAATAATTAAATTGCATACATTTTCTTTTAGTAAACACTGAAAACGGGTCCCACAGACCCAAACAGCACACAAAGGTTAAAGGTCAGCATATAATAATGTTAAAATGTGCTAAATATATACACTGCAAAAAGCAAAAAAAAGAGTAAAAGTAGCCCCCGACTTCTTTTTTTTAAATTCGAGCCATCATAACATACCAAAATCCAACGGGGCAGTCCTATAGCTTTTTCCCCCCTGCGATGCAGCTTCCAGCTAAGCCCCGCCCCTTTACCTGTCTTTGTTATTGGGGTTGGCTGATTTAAATATTTTCCATTAAAGTGCACCTATCATGCTATTTTTAGGCAAGTCTCAGATATATACAAAAAACCAACAAGTCCTCCAACTCATACGACCAAATGGGTCGATTGTTCAAGCCCTTATTACGACCAAATATGTCGTTTGTTCAAGCGCTTAATACGACCTATAATTACGTTTTAAAGTTGTCGGCCTCTAGTGCTCCCGTTGAATGCAAACATTACAGAGTGTTGTTTATTCACAAATAACCCTCTCTGTAAAATCCTAAATTGTAGGATAGTTTGGCCATTAAAACGCTTTATGATTTGATTTCTAGCGAGAAGTATATATTGTACTTTTAGAATTCACGTCCAGTCGATATGTAGGATCTATAGTTTGATAGATATTACGAAGATGATTTGAGGTTTCGTCAGGAGAACGTGTATATGCGGCAAGCTTCCATGTAAAGTTACGGGTTGAAAACAGTATTTCCGGTCTCGAGAGCCCTGATCAGAAGACCTTTTGACAAACTGGAAGAGATGCCGCCAAAACTGAATACGTGACGTGGACCATAAATATATCAACAATTAAACAACATCTTCCATTTCTTTTCACACAATACGTCTCCTTGCAGTGTCAACACTAATTCGGCTGACTTTTATATTTGATCCAATTAGTAGATGTATTGTCTGTATTTACACCATAACGGTGCACAGCTGATAGAAAGGGACTTTTTTGTCGTTTTTAAAGATATTACTGATTTTCTGAACTATACCTTTCCAACTCCTCATGCAGTTGACTGTTACAGGTCTATACAAGTTCATGGTACAATGCATAAGCTTCACATCGAGAGACTGAAACTGTATTTTCCTTTACCGTTCTGTTTTAATTTCACAATAAAGTGAATAGTCATATTATGTTTGATATTATTATGTTTTATTAACTAGACCACTGGTTTTATAAACCGCACCTCCTAGTGGTTAAAGCACGTTATTGAATTTAGTTGTTGAATAAGTTATATTTGATGAAAACATTTAAATATTAAGAGTAGCCTACATACAAAATAGGGGTCAATGATAGAAATATAGAATAGAAAATATCAAGAAGATACTGTAGTGATCTCTACAATAAAACAGTTTAGTGCAGGACGTCCAAAGATATTAACAGGAGGATGTGCAAAACAGACAAACTGATAAGGCTGAATTTTACTCAGGTGTAACTAAAGTCTGATTTAAGGGTTGTTTATATTTCACATCATTAATCAGAATCTGAAAAGTAACAAATATAAATGTAGTAGAGTAAAAATACCAGGGTAACCTCTGAATTGTAGTGGAGTAGAACAAAGTAGTACATGCTGATGTAACAAAAACATTTCCCAACTTGGGATCAATAAAGTATCTTATCTTAAGATGATCGATGGCTACTGCCATATTTGCTAAATGTGCATCTGAACCTTGACAAGTGCATGTTTCAGGCTTATCAATTAACAACAGGAGGGGTCACAGACATAAGACCAGCTGTTAAATAAAGCTCTTCTGACCTTAGCTGTCATGTGGGTATATTAATGCTGCCCATTATGGACACAAGCAATTTTCACCCATGTATTAATTATATGTTTTACATTTGATAACACCAATGTGTTTCGTATCCCCTAAACCTCCAGGGATGTATACAGTTTAATACTGGCAACTTCTAATTGTGGGAAATACGAAAACGTCTTTTAAAACTACAATTCCCAGTAGAGACGTGCCATAGAACATGTTGCGAAACACACAATAGCCAGCATGTGTAATTCTAGGGGGGAGGGCTGGGCTGGACCCGTCCAAGTCCAGTTTTGGATAGTCTGGTGTGGTTCCATTCCATTTCAAAGAGCTGTTTGACACTCAGCGTAACCTTGTCGCACTGCCACTCCAACATCCAATCACAGAGCTTGAGGGCTAATCACGGGGTTTGTAAAGCAAGGCGGATGTTGTAGTCCCAAACGATAGCTGGGGATTCTGGGTAGTGTAGTGTCTTCGGAAACTCTGTAGTGTCTAAACTCCGAAAAAACTATTTGTTTCTCCGAATCGAAGGTTAAAAACACAAAAGCATTGTACACAATTTAAACCAATCAATATTGTGTAATTAACAAGGATAAACTGATGTTTTTTAGTGGATGAGTAATGGAAATATCACTGTGTAATCATTTGACAGTGTGGGGAATAATTCCGGTTTTATTATGAAAACTTCGAGACCGGAAATACTGTTTTCACCCACGCTAACTTTATATGGAAGCTGCCCTATACAGTACACGTCAAGCCCCCAGGAAGTGCGCCGGACTCAGATGAAAATATTCGTGGTGGCCAAACGCCGGTACTGCACATCCGTTTGGTTGCCAGGCCCGGAAACACTTTTTCCCATTGACTTACATGGGGAAAGAGTGGTCTGTAAATCGTTGGATAATTTTTTTTAAACTAAATAAACTACCCAGTATGAACACTTGTATAGCCCTTATTAAAAACATTCGTTCCTCAAGTTGTAAAAATGTGCTAATAACATTATTCTGAGAGTTATTTCCCTCTGCATTATGAACGCGCATCTAACCAACTGGACCGCGCCCCCCGGCACGTTCATGTTACGTGTTCAGCACTACATGCCACATGCGTTTATCTTTACCCATGGATGCACAATAACAACGGACCCATATCGCCTTACTGCAGGCCTATTCAAATGGCGGCCCGCGGGCCAGATGCGGCCCAGAGCCAACTCCCGAGTGGCCCAGCCTCCCGTGGCCAAATGTCTACACTAGTACAAACCATGAACGCAACACCCGAGTGGCCCAGCCTCCCGTGGCCAAATTCGTACACTAGTACAGACCATGAACGCAACACTCCGCGTTGCCAAGAAACAACCAAACAACAACTACGGCGCGCTTTTTGAAAGTACGTCGAGTGGTCCTATGATAGCAACTCTAAAATATGTCTCTCTCAACTTTGAAGCGTAAACTTGACGATGAAAACCGTCAGTTTAACCCTGCCTGGACCGACAAATACTTGTTTATTCAACCGTCAAATCCAAACGCCAAGCCGATGTGTTTAACTTGCAATCAGTGCGTTGCGGTACTTAAAGATTACAATGTCCGGAGGCACCACAATGACAAACACCCGACTTTCCGAACAAACTTCCCCGAAGGATCTCAGGAGAGGGCGGTAAAAGTGCAGAGTTTGATTTCATGTTACAACCGGAGCTCTACCACCATGGTGCGAACATTCACAGCCCAAGAAAGAGCTACAGCGGCGTCTCTCCGTGTTGCATGGATCTTGGCAAAAAATAAAAGGCCATTCACAGACTCTGAAACCATGAAAGAGTGTATGCTGGCCGTCGTGGATGAAGTGATACATGACGACAAAATTAAAACGTGTGTGACATCTGCTATTAAAAATGTTCCTTTGTCAGACACGTCAAACATCCGTAGGGTTGAAACTCTTGCTACAGATGTGTTTGAAACGCTGTTGGAAGAACTGAAGAAAGCCGATGTAATGTCCATTGCAGTAGATGAGTCCACAGACAAAAGTGATACCGCACAACTGTGCATATATGTCCGTTTTTTCGACGGCAAATGCTTCCGAGAGGAATTGCTTGGCTTACTGTCGTTAGAAGGACACACAACTGGCGAGATAGTCTTTGAGAGAATTTCAGACTTTTTCAAAGACAATGGTCTAGATATGGAGCGTGTGTGCATGCTTGTGACAGATGGGGCTCCATCCATGGCAGGGAAAATAAGTGGTTTAGCAGCACGTTGGTCCGCTGTAGCACCCCGGCTAACATCCTTACACTGCATTGTGCATCAGACGGTGTTGTGCGCAAAACTCGGTGGGGAGCTCAAAACTACAATGAACAATGTGATGGCTACTATTAATTTTATACGCTGCACATCAAGCCTCCAACACCGCTTATTCCGCAAGCTGCTGTCAGAGATGTCAGCTGAGCACCACGACCTGCTTTTGCACAATGATGTCAGGTGGCTGTCCAAAGGCAAAGCGCTGGAGCGTTTCTGTGATCTCAGAGAAGAGATTATAACTTTTCTCCGCAGCAGCAAACAAAAGAAGGCAGAAGCCAACTTGCAACGCATACTGGACGACAGCTACATGGCAGATGTCTACTTTCTGAGCGACATATTCAAACATCTGAATGACCTAAACGTGGGACTGCAAGGCAGAGACAAAACGGTCATTGATCTTGTGGAGCAGATGCGCGCATTCCAAGTCAAGCTGGACCTTTTCGCGACCGACTTGAGCACGGGTCGGATGCTGCATTTTCCGACGCTCCACAAACACATCACATCCCCGGCACAAATCACAGATGTGATGACACAGTTCATTGCGAGGTTGAAAGAGAACTTTGCCGGTCGATTGGATGGACTTGCTCTGCCCACAGAGGTGATGGGCTTTGTCAGAGACCCCTTCACTGTTGCAATAGAGGGGGGCGTATCCAGCAGAGCAAAGGAAGTGGTCCCCTCCATCGACGAGGGGACATTTATACTGGAGCTTATTGACATGCAGTCATCCGTAACCATGGCACAAGAGCAGCGCAGCAACGGGCCAGCGAAGTTTTGGAGTGATGTCAACAAACAGAAGTTCCCTAACCTTAAGAAAGTAGCGATCTGTGTGCTCAGTATGTTTGGATCAACATACACATGTGAATCAAGCTTTTCACACATGAACTCAATAAAAAATAGCACTCGCTGCTCCCTGACTGACAGCACTCTTCACCAATGTCTTAGGATTGCATTGACATCCTATGAGCCAAAAATCACTGCTCTTGTTCAAAACAAAAAATGTCACTTCTCCCATTGAGAAAGTCAGCGAGTAGACGTGTTCATTCATATGTTAGTTACCCTTATCCCTTGTTATGGGTTTGTGCACTGAAGGGTTTGACAGTTATTTTTGTATTCATTTAAATGCACTTTGTAATGTGTCTGGGTCAAATGTGACCAACATGTATTATTTTTTGTTAATACTTGAAAAGTGAAAAAATAGTATTGCTACAGTACTACCTCTTTGTGTTACATTGGAGCTCTTTAACTGTTTGTTAATGCACTTTTTGATGTGCATGTGTCATATGTATCCTATTTTGTATGTATGAAGACATTTATTAAGACTGCTATTATTGTATTCGGTTAAATGCACGTTGTGATGTGTCTGGTTCGAAAAAATAACCTGAATATTTTACTTCTAAAGCGAACAAAATGTAATGCTTCAACTGTGCACTTTTTGTTTTGTATGCACTTTGAGAATCCTCAGATTCTGTTAAATTAATGCTAATTTGTTGTGTTTTTATGCACTTTTTGACATGCCTTTGTTAGATGAAGGATGAATAAAAATTCCATGTTTTTCATCGCAGTAATATGTGTTGGTTTAAAATGTGTCATTACCCGCTTTTTACAGGCCGCTGAATGTCTGGCCCAGCTGAATTTAGTAGTTATAAAATCTGGCCCAACTGAATTTGTAATTGAATAGCCCTGCCTTACTGCCATACCACGGAGCTGTAATAATGGATATATTGCACATGTTTGCTGTAATTCATCATTTGTAAAATATTATACTATATGGGCTGTATGACTAAATCTTGTACCGTAAATGTTGTATTGAATAAAGTTAATATTACCGATGTTAGATTAACGTCCCTGTAGCTTATTATTATTGCACTAAGAAGCTTATTGCACTGTATATATATATATATACAGTGCAATAATTATTTCATGCTAAATGAAGCTCTGTTGCTTGGATATCACTAGATCCTAACTTACAACGTAATATAAGTACATAACGATTGATGTGTACATTAGCATCATTACTAGCTAGCCGCTAGCTGCTAACTGCCGCCTCGTTAAGATCAAATCCATCATAATAACAAATCATTACCATGCTGTCATGAACGCGCGGTGCTGTTACGTGTACGCAAATTGACGTGCTTGATGTGAACGAGCATTTTGGTTAAAGTTGCGCATGCGCTATGAGCGCACATACGGGTACTTCTCAGGCATGCCGGGTAATCTGTGACGTTTCACTCTCTCAAAAGTTGGGCCATTTTATCATCATGCACCAATGAGCAACTCTCATAGGAATGAATGAGGCCCCGCCTCCCACGCCGTATCCAGTTCTTATTATACATCCATGGTACACGTTCTCCTGGCGAGACCTCAAATCATCTTCGTATATCTATCAAACTGTAGATCCTACACATCCACTGGACGTAGATTATAAAAGTACAATATACACTTCTCGCTAGAAATCTAATAAAAAAGCATTTTAATGGCCAATTCCACAATTCCACAATTTAGGATTTTCCAGAGAGGGTTATTTGTGAATAAACGACCCTCCGGAGCCTTTGCAATCGACAGGAGCATGTTGTTTCTTACGGCCTGTACACACTACAGGCGTCAAAAAAGGCTTCCAACGCCTCGCCCATTCATTTGAATGGGGTGACGTAGGATATTTTCAAAATTCGCCGAACTGCATTGTGGGTAGCATGGCAAGGCGTTGCAAGCCTCGCGAGCGTCTATCGGCGTTGTTGCGTGAGACATTATATTCAGCAGAAGTATCCACGTTTGCAGTCAACCAAAGTAGCTTGCAAGTATGCTAACGGACAGAAGAAACACACGACCACATCGCTCAGAGTTTGGCCTGGAGTACTGCCGTTTATTGTAACTGCGCATGCTCATTAGCATCACCACGTTTCAGGCACATTCTGATGATGTCATACACATGAACTCAAACATGACTTTGTTATTATACAAATATGCTCAACACTCCCACTCAAAGACATGTTGATAACTCTCTACAGTGGTACACAGAATCCAAATAAACAAAACAAAAGCTTCTCTAGCAGTGTTCAATTTGTATACCTGCAATTTACATTACTCTCCAAACAAATACCCTTTGAACTTGTCAAATTGTGCCTTTGTCAACGGCTTAGTTAGGACATCAGCTACCATATCTGCAGTAGGACAATATGTAATAGATATCTTCCCCTCAGCATGTGCAGATCGTACAAAATGGTATTTGATGTCTACATGCTTGCTTCTCTGTCTGGATACAGGGTTTTTGGATAGAGCTATTGCTCCCTGGTTGTCCTCATATATCTTCACTGGTACATGTGGGCTATTACGGTCTACCCCTTTTAATAGCTGTACAAGGTACATGCTCTCTTGAGTAGTAGCCGCTAATGCCATGTACTCGGCCTCACAGGTCGATAGCGCCACTGTTGGCTGCTTCCTGCTTTTCCAGGATATAACTGGACCATTTTCAGTTAAGCTGAAACAATATCCAGTTGTGCTTCTCCTATCATTTTGATCGGCTGCCCAATCAGCATCACTGTATCCCTCAAGCTTTAGGCTTTCCTCACTTTTCTTGTAATGTAGCTCTTGGTCTATTGTACCCTTTAGATACCTCAACAGTTGTTTTGCTGCAGCCCAATGTTGTTGTTTTGGTTCTGCTAGGTGTTGTGATAGTTTACTCACAATCCAGCTCAGATCAGGTCTAGTACATGTCATAATGTATATTAAGCTACCTACTATCTCTCTGTATCCTGTTGAATCGATAACTTCACCCTCAGTGTCAAAATGTAACTTTTGCTCGCATGGAGTTGACCTTGGTTTGCATTCTGACATGCCAAACCTCTCTAGCATCTTTTCTATGTGTCTCTTTTGGCTCATTTTGATCTCCCCCTCACTCTGTGTAAAGTCGATACCTAGGAAGTGTTTAAGTTCACCCAAATCTTTCATTTTAAACTTCCTCTTCAACATCTCTTTGACATCACTGAGTGAGCCGTTGTTATTGGCCGCTATAAGTAGGTCATCTACCCATATCAGCAGAATAACTCTTTCTTTCTCAGACTCTTTTCTGTAGACACAATGATCAGCATCATTTTGCACAAACCCATTCTCTGTAAGATGATCATGCAGTAACTTGTTCCAGTTTCGCCCGGATTGCTTTAAACCATACAATGACTTGTTAAGTTTGCACACTAAGTGTTCCCCTGTTTTGGATTCTGCCTCAAAACCTTCAGGCTGTTCCATATATAACTCACAGTCTATTGGTGCATGGAGATAAGCTGTCTTCACATCCATTTGGTGTAGGATAAGATCCTCCTGTATAGCCACCTGCATTAATGTACGTACAGAAGTCATATTTGCTGTCGGTGAAAAAGTTTCCTTGTAATCAATTCCCTCTACTTGACTATAGCCTTTAGCTACATATCTGGCTTTAAAAATCTCAGATCCATCTGGGCTTTCCTTTACTGCATATACCCAACGACCTCCCACTGCTTGCTTTCCCTTTGGCAGTGTGGTCAGACTGAAGGTCTCATTCTCTGTTAAAGAGTTTATCTCCTCTTTCATTGCATTAGCCCACATTTTTGATTTCCTAGAGCCTACAGCCTGCATGTATGTTTTGGGTACGTCACAAGCAACCCTGTAGAAATAATCTACATTTTCACCTTCATCTTTACAATCAGCCTTACACTGATACTCCATTAAATATTCTGGAGCCTTTCTTTGTCTAGTGGGATAGCGTCGTGCACTCTCTCCCTGTTCTCTTTGAGTACCATCTGTCTGGATCTGACTAGCCTCAATATTCTCCTCACTATAGGACTGTACACCCACATTAGGCTCCCTCTGATTCTGGTTCACCATTTTTGTCCCTGCTGGTGTTGTGGGAATAGTTTCTCCATAAGGGTCAAAATCCATATTATGATTTGTCTGAGTCTGACTATCTGCACTACTCTTTGTGATACATTTTACCAGCCTATGTTTCAGGACTTTCCCTGTCTCAGGATAAAATACTTGGAATGCTGGGCTATATTTGTCGTATCCTACAAAAATACCCTTTGCACATCTAGAATCTAGCTTCTTCTTATCCTGTTTATACACGTAGCATTCTGAGCCAAATATTTTCATGTTGGACAAGTTGGGTGTTTTGCCAGTAAAAACACGGTATGGTGTCTGCTCTAGACGCTTACAGTAACACCTGTTACGTATCTGTGCTGCTGTCTGTACAGCATATGTCCATAACTGCTTTGGGAGTTTGCTCTCCAATAGCATGCATCGTGACATCTCAAATAAGGTCCTCCAACCTCTCTCAGCAGTACCGTTCTGGTGAGGTGAGTATGGGGCACTTGTCTCGTGCCTTATCCCTTTCGTCCTAAGTAAAGTTTGAAACTCATGCCCAGTGAATTCAGTACCGTTGTCAGATCTTATGCACTTAATGTGTCCATATGGAGCAGTATCCGCTAGGAATTTTTCAGTAGCTTTTGCTGTATCACTCTTTGCTTTGATAAAGTAGGGAAAAATCATCCCACTATAATCATCAGTAAATGCTATTGCATATCTGTACCCGTCTTTATCTGCTGGTTCTATTGGACCGCATAGGTCTGTATGTACTAGCTCTAGTGCTGTCTTAGCTTTTGCATCTGCCTGCCTGTTTCTGCTTTGAGTAAATTTCCCCTGCGTACATGTTTCACAGTTATGGTTAGAAATGTCATGTTTCCCTTTGATCGACATACCTTTAACCACTTTCTCAAGTTTAGACACATCCTCAAAATTACAATGACCAAGTATTCTATGCCATGTCTGGATGTCATGACAACCATTACAAACATCATCAGTATTTTCATCCTCTACTGTGCTAAGGTAATATAGCCTACCATACACATCCATTTTAAACTTAGTACCATTTTGATGAATCAGCCAATCATCACCGTCTTTGAAGCGGACCTCAGCTCCGCTGGCTGTCGCTGCTTTCACTTTTCGTCCTCGTGTCCTCGCCCCGCTAGTCCTCATAACGCCGTCCTCGTACGTTTTCATGTCGCTCGTCCTATATTTGTCAGTGCTCTCATAGCTCCGCAGTTTAGTTTTAAACTCACCGAACGTTAGACGGTCGTTGGTTTGAGTGACGTGCACGACAAACGGGTTGAATGAGTCCGGTAACCCCTTCACTACCATGGCAATCTGCAACCCGTCACTGATATTTTCTTCGGCCCTTCTCAAAGACGTGAATATAGTCTCCGCTCGAATAACATAATCAGTAACAGTCTCGTTGCTTGCTTTGTGGAGAGAAGAGAGTTCACAGTACAGGCTCACGACTCGTGGTTTGTCCTTTCCCGCGTAGTGCTCTCGGAGTATTGCCAACGCTTTTCTTCCATCTCGTTTCGCGTCTCTCATTATGAGTGATAAACTCTTATTATCTAGAAACTGCACTAATTCAGCATATGCCTCTGCATTCTTTGTTGCGTCTTCTTCAAGTGCTTGTTCGTCGTTGTAGTCTATCGCTGGCTCTTCCAGGATAACTTCACTGAGGCCGCGCAGTTCCATGTGCGCCAAAAACCTCGTCTCCCATAACTCAAAGTTTTTCTCGTCACCGTCGAATAACAACTTAAACCACCTTTGGCCTCCTTGACTGGGCCCATAACCTGTTGCGTGAGACATTATATTCAGCAGAAGTCTCCACGTTTGCAGTCAACCAAAGTAGCTTGCAAGTATGCTAACGGACAGAAGAAACACACGACCACATCGCTCAGAGTTTGGCCTGGAGTACTGCCGTTTATTGTAACTGCGCATGCTCATTAGCATCACCACGTTTCAGGCACATTCTGATGATGTCATACACATGAACTCAAACATGACTTTGTTATTATACAAATATGCTCAACAGGCGTCAAAAGTTCAACAATGTTCAACTTTTGAGGCTCGAGGCTTGCTCGAAGCTGGCATTGTCAGCCAATCAAATCCCGTTTTTGAATTCCCGTCATTACAAGCGCTAGCCAATCAAACCGCGTGTATGCAGGTCTCGACTATTTTCCTTATGTCAGAAAATGGAGGACAAATGAATCATTTCCGTGGCAAATGTCCCAGTCTTGTATGACTGTACTCTGTTCACCTACCGGGACCTAAACCGGAGGAACCATGCATGGCGGGAGGTGGCAGAGACAGTTGGTGAAACTGGTAGGTTTTCAACTGTTTGGAGAGTTTATATCCAGTTTACTTCGTTTTAGCATTGAACAGACAGCTAGTAATGTAGCATAATAACATATTGTGGTGACCACCTTTGATCGCCTCCGACTCCCATATCTCTCGGCACTACAATATCATATATATTAATAAAAAAACATTATAATAAGTATAAGCATAATATATAACATAACATATAATACATGCACAGCTATCAAGCATAGGCACTATATTTAGCCAGCTAGTAATGTAGCATAACATATAATATATATTAATATATAATATAAGTATAAGCATAATATATAATTAGGGCTGTCAAACGATTACAATTTTTAATCAGATTAATCACAGCTTAAAAATTAATTAATCATGATTAATCACCATTCGAACTATGTCCAAAATATGCCATTTATTTATGTATATTGTTGTGGGAATGGAAAGATAAATGAAAGAAGGCGGATATATCCATTTAACATACAGTATCTATGTTTATTATAACATTTTTCTGCATGTCAAAATGAAAGACAACCCACACACCTATCAATCATCAAACCGTGGGGTCTTAATTCATTACGTGTTGATTTCTATCAACGGGGGAGTACTTCAGGAAAGTCGACAGGGCGGCGGCTAGTGGAGTACTTCGTGACCACAGAGTGTGAACGTTGTGATCAGCTGTTTTAGCGCAGTTCTACAGTGATGGGGGGAGTCTCCCTCCGCAGCCGGTTGGCGTAGTTTTAGCACAGTTCCGTTGTACAGACCAGAGGCGGCGCTAGGGGGTGGCTACTTGGGCTCAAGCCCCGGATGTTTTCTGAAAAGCCCCGGATGTTTCACTTAAAAAAAAAAAAAATTTAAAAATTAATTTTTTTTTTTTGAAAATGTCTCGGGAGTAATGTGCAGTACCGGAGTCCACCAGAGAGGCAGCCGCTGCGGGAAATTAGCCTGCGTACTGCGTAGCCTTCCCTGCCCTGAAGAAGAAGTGATCCTTCCTAGTGCCTGACGAGTTTTAAGCTAATAGCCTATAAAGTTATGGATATTAGAAAGTTATTTTCATCGAAGCAGGCGCCACAAGCTGCAGCAGCAGCAGCAGTATCAGCAGCTGACAACAATGTCATCACCAGCAGTGAAGAAATGGATGTTTCAGGTTTGTGAATCTAATGGTGATATCTGCACTCTGGCTGACTGAGTAAGAAGTGAAAAAGAGTGATGTACTGTAACGTTAATCTTATAGCTAGTAAACATGGAGTAACCAAGGCAAGGCAAGTTTATTTATATAGCACCTTTCAACACAAGGCAATTCAAGGTGCTTTACAAAAATGAAAGACATTCAGACAAAGGCATTTAAAAACAGTAAAAGATGAAAAAATACATGAATAAAAAGTTACAGTGCAGTTTAAGATATGAATAGTTCACACAGAAGTTCCACTTTACTGATGAGCTGAACAGCTCAGTTTAAATTAAAAGCAGCGACAAAAAGATAAACCACACTAAGTCAATACCCTTATATGTTAGTATGTATACAGAACATGACTAAAAATTATCCTAAGATGTAACGTTAACCTTTCATACCTCAGTCTACTTTTAAGACACTAAAATAACGTATTCCAATTTTTATTTTGTTTTCGCGCGTGGAATTATACCGGCTCTCGTTTCAGTACACATACCAACGGAACCATAGCAACGGAACTGACAGGCAACTGTTATGTAAATCTAGGACCCAACACTGTGGAGTGTTAAAACAGGGTACAAAAATACTGGACTCAAATGCGACGGCTCAGATTTTAATGAAAAAATAAAACAAAGTTTTAACAAAAAATCACTCAAGCGAGGACAAAACAAAACTTCTCGATTTTAAACAAAACTCTTCTCTCTGGTTTTAACGCTGGGTCTCTGGACATGGAAGCACACTGAAACAAGACGAACTGGCACAAGACAAAGGGAGACAAGGACTATTTATACATGAGGGAATAGGGACCAGGTGGGAACAATCAGGGGCGGGGCAGACACTGACGAGGACGGAAAATCACCCAAAGTGAGGAATTAAAAGGACCTGAAAGGAAAGACAAGAGGTAAGTACAAAATAAAACAGGAAATGGGAAAACGAGACATGACATGAAATAGACAGACAAGACATGAAGTAACAAGAAAACGTGACTCTACATAGAAACCTTACTAGACTTGGAATTACATACCTGACTAAACATGAAGTGACAGACATAAAACAAACACGACTAACACAATTGACGAGACACCACAGTACCCCCCCCCTCTAGGGACTGCTCCGGAAGTCCCAGACCCTCCTGGATGATCCTGATAAAAGTCAGTGATCAAACTCCGATCTACAATGAAGCTTGCAGGGACCCATTGTCTTTCTTCGGGACCGTAACCAACCCAGTCCACGAGGAATTGTTTCCCTCGACCACGGTTACGGACTCCAAGCAGTTTCTTAACAGTGTAGACAGGACCACCATCAACCATCCGGGGAGGCGGTGGGGGCTTAGAGGCGGGCACCAGAGGACTCTCTCTTACAGGCTTGACCTTCCCCACATGAAACGTAGGATGGACTTTGAGCGACCTGGGTAGACGTAAGCGCACAGACACTGGGTTAATCACCTTAGACACCTGGAAAGGACCCACGAACCTTGGGGCTAGCTTTCTGGACATGACATGAAGGGGTAAGTCTTTGGTAGCCAGCCAAACGCTTTGTCCAGGCCTATAGGATGGAGCAGGTCTGCGATGCCGATCCACCACCTTCTTCATCTGGCTGGCACTGCGCAGGAGAGCACGACGAGCACCTGCCCAGATCCGGCGGCACCGACGGACCATGGCGTGTGCCGACGGGACCGTGACCTCACCTTCATTGGCAGGGAACAAGGGTGGCTGATAACCATAAACACACTGGAAAGGAGTAAGTCTAGTAGCTGCGGTGGGCAGTGTGTTGTGAGCATACTCGACCCACACCAGGTGCTTGCTCCACGATGCCTGGTTCTGGGAAACGAGACACCGCAAACAGGTCTCCAGCTCCTGGTTGATCCGCTCTGATTGGCCATTGGACTGCGGGTGGTAACCTGAAGACAAGCTGACGGTGGCACCCAGGAGATGGCAGAACTCCTTCCAAAAACCTGAGATGAACTGGGGGCCTCGGTCCGATACGATATCCCTGGGAAAACCATGAATGCGGAAAACTTCACGTAACATGACCTCTGCCATTTCTTTGGCAGAGGGGAGCTTGGGTAATGCAATGAAATGTGCCATCTTACTGAATCTGTCCACCACCGTCAGGACGGTGGTGTTTCCCTCGGAAACGGGTAATCCAGTGACGAAGTCCATGGAGAGGTGTGACCATGGACGATGTGGAACAGGAAGAGGCTGCAGCAGACCCATCTGAGCTTGTTTGGAGGTCTTGTTTCTGGCACAAACGGTGCAGGCTGCCACATACTCTGCCACCTGTTTCTCCATAGCCGGCCACCAGAAACGTTGCTTTATCATAAAGATTGTGCGTTTAACCCCCGGATGACAGGTGAGCAAAGACGTGTGAGCCCAGTGAATTACCTGTGAGCGAACAGAAACAGGTACAAACAACCTATTTTGTGGGCAACCACTAGGAGCCGGGCTCTCACCATGTGCTTGCTTCACCACAGATTCTATTGGCCATGAAACTGCCCCAACCACACAATGAAGTGGAAGGATGCTTTCAGGTTTTTTGGCAGCAGGTTCAGGCTCGTACATGCGTGACAAAGCATCTGGTTTCACATTTTGAGAGTCTGGTCTGTATGACAAGGTGAAGTTAAAGCGAGCAATGACCATCTAGCCTGGCGTGGGTTTAGTCTTTTGGATTTTCTAATGAATTCCAGGTTCTTGTGATCAGTCCATACTATAAATGGTTGTTCCGCCCCCTCTAACCAATGACGCCAGTCTTCTAAGGCTATCTTTACTGCCAAAAGTTCCTTGTTCCCCACATCGTAATTCCTCTCTGCGTCTGTCAACTTCCGTGACAAGAAAGCACAAGGATGGAGCTTGTTGTCCTGAGCAGACCTTTGGGAGAGCACCGCTCCGACGCCTTCGTTCGAGGCATCCACCTCCACAATGAATTGTCTCTGCGGGTCAGGCACTGTGAGGATTGGAGCGGTTGTGAACAACGTCTTAAGTCTTTGAAAGGCTTTCTCCGCCTCAGTGTTCCACTTAAAAACAACATGAGAAGAGGTTAGTGCATGTAATGGCGCCGCAATGGTGCTAAAGTTTCGTATGAACCTTCTGTAGAAATTGGCAAAGCCTAAGAATTGTTGGATCTGTTTCCTGTTTGTGGGAGTTGGCCAATCTTCCACAGCACTAACCTTTACTGGATCCATCTGAACATGGTTAGCGGTGACGATATAACCCAGGAAGGAGACCGTCTTGACATGAAACTCACATTTCTCAGCTTTGCAGTACAGTTGATTCTCCAACAGTTTCTGGAGTACTTGGCGGACATGTTGAATGTGAGTTTCCTCATCCGGTGAGAAAATTAAGATGTCGTCAAGGTAGACGAAGACAAACTTGTTGAGAAAGTTCCTCAACACATCATTGATCATACCCTGAAAAACACCTGGAGCATTGCATAAACCAAAAGGCATAACAAGATATTCGTAGTGGCCACTCGGAGTGTTGAACCCTGTTTTCCACTCATCCCCCTCCCGAATTCTGACGAGATGATAGGCGTTTCTGAGGTCCAGTTTGGTGAATACTTGGGCATCCTGCAACAGTTCAAACGCTGTAGACATTAGTGGAAGGGGGTATTTATTCTTGACAGTTATTCCATTGAGTGGACTATAGTCTATGCATGGACGGAGGGAACCATCTTTCTTGCCCACAAAGAAAAAGCCTGCAGCCGCAGGTGATGACGACGGTCTAATGAGTCCAGACTTAAGGGAAGAGTCAATATACGTCTTCATGGCCCCTCTTTCTGGTGCAGAGATGGAGTAAAGCCGACCTCTAGGGATCGGAGCTCCAGGCAAAAGGTCAATAGGGCAGTCATAAGGTCGATGAGGTGGTAGCGAAGTAGCCTTAGTCTTGTCAAAAACCTCCTTTAAGTCCAGATAACATGCAGGCACTCTGGACAGGTCAGTATACTCTGACTTGATGTCAGTGGTAATTCTATTGGGGATGTCTGTCTGATTAACAGACTGTCTGGAGTTCCCAGGGGAGGCTAAGCAGGTTACTTTACAATCAGAGCCCCAGTTCATAATGTTTCCCGACCGCCAGTCAATATTCGGATTGTGCCTGAGGAGCCATGGAAGTCCCAAAACTATAGGGTGAAGTGCAGAGTCAAATAAGTGGAATCTTAATGTTTCTGTGTGAATGTCATCTATGGTTACTTGAACGGGTTCAGTTATATGGGTTACTCTGAATAACAGCTTGCCATCTAAGGCACTGGCATCTACAGGAGAAGTCAAAGGAACAGTAGTAATACCCAGTCTTTTAACAAGACCCCAGTCCATCAGACTTTCGTCTGCCCCTGAATCCACTAGTACCCCCTGAGTCATGGTGTGGTCACGTAACTGTAATGTTACCTTGGTCAATGAACGTGGAGGAAAGTCAGCTGCAGAAAATCGGCTCACCAGCGCCCTCCGTTGCGCCGATGAGCCTGTCCTTTTAACGGGCAGGAAGATGCAGCATGGCCATGTTGTCCACAGTAGAAGCAGCATCCTTCACGGAAACGGCGCTGTCGCTCCTCTGCCGTGATCCTGGCTCCGCCCAGCTGCATTGGTTCCTCGGATGATGTTGTCAGAGGTGTATTGTTTATCCATGGGCGTTGTGGGGCAGATGGGCGCACGCTGGTCCTTAACCTTTCACTGTTCCTTTCATTAAGTCTAATATCAATGCGGGTAGACATTGCAATGATAGAGTTAAGATCTGTTGGTAGCTCCAGGGGTGCTAATTGATCCTTAATAGAATCCTTTAATCCATTCATAAAGGCATCAATAAGGGCTGGGGTGTTCCACCCGCTATCTGCTGCTAAAGTGCGAAATTGTATCGCATAATCTGCCACTCTTTTGGGTCCCTGTTTAATCTGCATTAACACTCGGCTGGCCTCTCTGGCTGGTGAAGAGTGATCAAAAACATGCCTTAGAGTCTCTGAGAACATGTTCACTGACTGGCTCACTGGAGAATTAGAGGACCATTCGGCCGTAGCCCAGGCAGCAGCTCGCCCGGTTAAATGGGACAGCATAAAGGCTACTCTAGCTTGGTCTGAGATAAAGGCTGAGGGGTTATGGGTGAAATGCAGTTCACACTGTACCAGAAAGGGGCGACAGTCCCCAGAGTCCCCGGAAAACTTTTCTGGAGATGCAAGGCGAAGCGACGTTCCAGAAGAGGGAATGTGGTCTGCAGCAGCACCAGCGGATGCAACGGATGGGCTTGGCATAGTAGGAGACCGTGTAGATGATCCAGCCTCGAGCTGGGCAAGAGCTCTGTGCACTTGAACCGCCAGGTGATTAACTTGATTCGTTACAGCCTCCTGGAATTCTGCTTGGCGATCAGTGAGGTTACCAACTCCTCTGTTAATGGAGACCAGCTGTGCAGCATGGTGAGCAAGCTCTGCTCTCTGTTCTTCGACATCCACTTTAATTTTTTCTGAGTCGGCTGAGTCCATGTTGGCCAGTTCGTTCTGTTAAAACAGGGTACAAAAATACTGGACTCAAATGCGACGGCTCAGATTTTAATGAAAAAATAAAACAAAGTTTTAACAAAAAATCACTCAAGCGAGGACAAAACAAAACTTCTCGATTTTAAACAAAACTCTTCTCTCTGGTTTTAACGCTGGGTCTCTGGACATGGAAGCACACTGAAACAAGACGAACTGGCACAAGACAAAGGGAGACAAGGACTATTTATACATGAGGGAATAGGGACCAGGTGGGAACAATCAGGGGCGGGGCAGACACTGACGAGGACGGAAAATCACCCAAAGTGAGGAATTAAAAGGACCTGAAAGGAAAGACAAGAGGTAAGTACAAAATAAAACAGGAAATGGGAAAACGAGACATGACATGAAATAGACAGACAAGACATGAAGTAACAAGAAAACGTGACTCTACATAGAAACCTTACTAGACTTGGAATTACATACCTGACTAAACATGAAGTGACAGACATAAAACAAACACGACTAACACAATTGACGAGACACCACATGGAGAGTACAAGTCAAAGTGATCAAAACAAATAAATGGTGAATCAAACAGAGCTGTCTTTCTAGTTATTTATTTGAAGCTTCAAATAACTGACAGGCAACACTCTGAATCCGATTGGCTGTGACTGCATCCAGTGCCCGATTCAGAAACGTGACTCTTACACTCTTTACGTCACAAACAAAGATGGTGGATGAGAATAGATCTATAAAACGATAAGCAATGCGCAGTGGATCGGAAGAGGACGGTGTGTCGGCGTTGTTCGATAGCGGTGCGGTATGCTAATGGTCACACAAACATGCTAAATCACATCAGAAGGCATCACCCAGATGTGCCAATCACCGGAGCCCGGCCAAAGACAACAGCAGTTCAACAGCTTATCCCCGCTGTTTTTAAGAAGCCAATAGACATGAGAGCCGAGAGACCAAAATAAATAACGGAAGCTTTTGGCATATTTTTTCAACGACTTTGCGCTCTGGAAACACTTTCTTATTATTTATGATGTAAGACATTCTTTTTAGTTTTACAGCTTGATGAAACCTTTTTGTTTGACATCAGCCATTATATATACTATGGCCATCTGAGTGTGTGTGGTGCTGTTTGTGGTTTGTTTTTAACTGTTTAATACAGTTAATTATTCAAAATGTCAGAGTTCCTTATTTCTAAACTGAAACTTGCACTACTGTTCAAAAGTAAATAACAACAAACCTGGAATTATGCATTTGGGACTTTTTCTTGTTGTACCGAACCGTGACCCCCAAACCGAGGTACGAACCGAACCGTGACTTCTGTGAACCGTTACACCCCTAGTCCCCGGTGTTCCAGGGAACTCACCAAGTGTCAGAAAACACAACCCTCTCTCTTTTCCTCCATACCCAAATCTCTAAAAACGGGGCTGCAACGGATCTGATACAGACTGATCTTGTAATAATATAATAATAATCCTTATATTTATTATAGCGCTTTCTCAATGACTCTCAAAGCGCTTTACAAATACACATTACACATACAGATCATACATGTAATGGTCATATACTGTGGACAATACCCACAGGAGCAAATTCGGGTGAAGTGTCTTGCCCAAGGACACACCGGCCTGCCTGATCTTGAATTATTTTCTACGTCACAGAAGTGGTGCTCCGCTTATTGGTAAATTCTCCACCTATCAGGGGAATGTGGGGTTGGGCCATGGCCGGCCATTGCGCTGGAGACGCTGTAGTACATATGCCAGGCCTGTAAGTGGCGCTGTAGTCTACCACAAAAGCAGCGAAGAAGACTTCCCACGCATGGTTGCCCTTCTGTTTATACTCCGCTCTGGCTCTTTTTCTCCCTCCCCGAGGCAAGCGTTTGCTCCCGCTGCTGTAATTCAATGCAATCCCTCCCTCGCTGTAATTCTCTCCGGTAGTCCACCAGCAGATGACAAACACCCTCCTCTCCGGCTCTTCCAAGGAACAAGGGGACCGTGTGGCAGAGTTTCAGTTAGATTTTTATTTCGCCGGTCAACATGTCCGTTAAAGTTTAAATCTTCCGGACAAAATTAGAAAAGTGCCGGTCAAAGGTCTTCTTTGTTATTTATTGAGCTTTAAAACAAATGAATAACGACTCTATATAATAATAATATAAGAATAAAACACGGAGGACGGAGATCTATTTTTCTCCCCCTCTTCTCCCCGCTGCAGCCCAGCAGCTGATCTCAAAGCACGCTCCCCTCTCCTGCAGGGGGGCGTGGTGCAGCTCACATAATCAGCCCCCTGCAAAAACAGCGCTGGAAAGAGCAAATAGAGCTAAATGAAGCATGGCTAAAATGCAGGATCTGTTTGGTATTTTGAAAGAAAAACAATTTATATACTTTATATAGGTATGGCCCTACAATATATTGTTCAAATATAGCATGATATGTCCCCTTTAAGGTATTATTAAGGTAGGGTTAATGTTGCTCTCAAAGTGCACCAGATTGATGCTTTTAACTTCAATATTTAAAAAAAAAATCTTCCCGGGGGAGCATGCCCCCGGACCCCCCTAGAGGAGGTGACGACCCCCCCTAAAGGATGTTTGGTCCCCCCCCCCCCCCCCCCAACAACTCCTGAGCTAAGCCCCGGATCTCCTACAATCCTAAATCCGCCTCTGGTACAGACCGACGTTAACAGCAGCCTGTCTGTGCACACGGAGACCGACTCTGTCGTCCGGTGATCTAACCGCCTTCTGGAAAAGCTTCACAAGTACGTCGGTACGCAAATGCGCTTTGTGACACAAGTGACGGTACGCATTTCAGATTACGCACATAACCTGCGTACCAGTTATGTGCACCCCTGTACCAGAGCCATATTATTACTAGTATATGGCTCTGCCCTGTACTACAGCAAGAGTATTCTCCGTCGGGACTTCCTGCAACAACACCACGCCGTTATCAAAGATGTTCTATCGAGAAGACGATCACTACGTGACAAAAGTTTTCAAAACCGTGGCTACTGAAATCAATCTTACTAACTGCTGTCTGTGCAATTTACTCCGTGCGAGTTGGCAGACTTTATTTTGCTTACTTTAACATCATTTTTCATGGTGGGGCTAAGCCATTTCTTGGTATGGGTGTAGCCTACCCCAGCCATACCCTGGCGCTGCCACTGGTGGCACGTATGGGGCGGGCCATTCTGCACATGCGTTAAATGCGTTAAATATTTTAACGCAATTAATTCAAAAAATTAATTACCGCCGTTAACGCGATAATTTTGACAGCACTATATATAATATAACATAATACATGCAGAGGGTGTCGTTTTTCTCATACTGATATTCTGAACAATCTGTGTTGTTGTATTTGCTGTAAAGTGTCTCTACTGTAGGCTAATTTTATTATATGTACAGCACTTTGGCTCGACCAAAAATCGTTTATAAATGTGCTATATAAATAAAACTTGATTTGATTCACAGCTATCAAGCATAGACAGTATATTTAGCCAGCATGGAATGTAGCATAAAAATAGCATTCATTAATGGAGGAATAATTTAGTAAATTAAAGAAATTCACTTTATTATTTATTAACTTTATTATTTCATTTCATTTCATTAGAGAACGTCTGCAAGAAAAGATGAAAGAAGTCTGCTGTCTGCTGTGACCAATTGCCCAGCCAACCCCACCAGTGGTGGAGGAGGACGAGGACTTTCAATTCTTCAAGAGCCTCTTGCCCACCATGAGGCAGATGACACACAGGTGGCCTTCACACACAACTCTGTTACCTCCGGGCTGGTGGTGATGACACGCCGGAACATTCTCCACTGAGATGAGAGGATGCCAAACGCACATTCAACCACCAACCTGGCCGAGGCGGTAGTTGAACAGCCTCCTGTGAGGTGACGTCCAGGGAACGGACGCAGCAGGTTGTCCAGCAGCGGAAAAGCCTCATCTCCAACGAAGACACGGGGGAGAAGGCCCAGCCGCTCTGCTCCTGGGGTGACGGTGTCAGGTGGTAGCTGCAGACTGCCACCTCTGAGGCTCTCTCCAAAAGAGGAATTCCGCAGGCTCCCACCGTCGCTGCTCCTTCCAAAACCTCCGATATCCACTACCCTGAAGAGGTACTGGGCATCCACTACCCTGAAGAGGTACTGGGCATCCACGACAGCCAGCAGTACCAAGGAGTGGGTGGACTTGTAGTTGAAGTACAGGGACCCAGAATGTGCCGGAGCCTGGATCACCACGTGCTTCCCATCAATGGCACCAACGCAATTTGGAAAGTTCCAGCGCTCCTGGAACCCAGCAGCGATGGCTCTCCAGTCCTCCGTCTGTGGTACCGGCATGGTCTCCTCGACCAGGGCGGTCCAGATGTCACCCGCAACCTCCTTCACGATGACAGCCACTGCTGCATGCCCGACCCGATAGCTGAACGCTATGGTCCTGTACGAGTCACCGGTTGCCAGGTACCTGAGAAAAAAGTAATATACAAGATTAAAAAAATAAAAATAAGTTATACGCCATGCAGACACACACACACCAACATACCACAGACGCACACACATCACAGACACACACATCACAGACAGACACACACACACCAACATACCACAGACACACAATTACACCACAGGCAGACAATTACACCACAGGCAGACACACACACACACACACACACACACACACACACACACACACACACACACACACACACACACACATCACAGACAGACACACACACCGCAGACACACACACATACACACCAACATACCACAGACACACACACCAACATACCACAGACACACAATTACACCACAGGCAGACACACACACCACAGACACACAATTACACCACAGGCAGACACACACACATCACAGACACACACACAGACACACACACAGACACACCAACATACCACAGACACACACCAACATACCACAGACACACAATTACACCACAGGCAGACACACACACATCACAGACACACACCAACATACCACAGACACACAATTACACCACAGGCAGACACACACACACATCACAGACAGACCACAGACACACACAATTACACCACAGGCAGACACACACACCAACATATCACACACACACACACACACACACACACACACACACACACACACACACACACACACACACACACACACACACACACACACGAGCAATACTGCGTTTACCTAGCTATCTTAATTAATGTCATTCATCTGAACTAAATCACAGACTTCATTCATCCATTGCATGCATTCTCTCTCTTTATATACAGAGTCATATTAAAGAAGTAGAAATACACAAAACGTACCGTAGGCAGATGGCGAGTCGCTCGGCGGGTCCGATTGACAAACGCATACGGGTGTTTGCCTTTGCAATCAGTGGACCGACTTTTCCGAGCAACTCGTCGAACACGTCTTTGCTAATCCTGCTGAAACAGTTCACCATCCAGGCGGATCTCTTGGACAAGAACGTGGTATTCCCCCCGTTGCAGACGTTTTCTGAGTATCGGATGTACCCAACAGCGACGCACTATACGTGGCCTCCTGCGAGACATTGAATAAACCAACGCTATCGTTGCTACAAAACCGGCATCCATTTTGGCAATAGTGAAGAAGAGCCGGGCTTTTTGTTGCTATGCCGGGGGCGGGCGGGAGATTCCTGATTGGTTGTTGGTCGCCTTGGGCGCGAGAAAGCGCCAAGCCTCGGACACGCCCAGCTTCAAGCTTTTCTGACGCCTGTAGTGTGTACGGGCCGTTACACGACCACTAGAGGTGCTACACTTTAAAACGTGACTCTGGGTCGTATTTAGCTGCTGAACCTATATGGTCGTTTTTTGTAGGAGGACAGGCTGCAAAAAACATGTCTTTGAAGTGTTTTGCTCAAAATACCAAACAGATCACCCATTCTTAGCCATGCCTCATATCCCTCCGTTTCAAAAGTGCTGATTTGGGGTATAATGCTTTAAGAAAAAAAAAAATGATAAAAAAAAGGAGGGGGCTGAGCTCATGCAGGAGATTCTACCGGCAGATACTGCGGTGATGAAACGCCATATCATGGATTATCAAGAATTATTTCTGTAACAGTATGGAGCTCAAAGGCTTTCTCTCTTGCCGGTTATATCACAAGGTGAGTTCTTTTTTATTTCCTGCTTCTTCACTTCGCTAATGTAAACATGCACCTACCATATTACGTCCAAAACAGTTGGGCATTGTTTCTGAACGCAACGTTTCTGATAGGGCCATGGGTGTAAAGCCAGCCTACATTTCCGATATTATGTCATATCGGACGCAAATCTGGATCAGCTCCGTTGTAGCCCCATTTTTAGAGATTTGGGTAAAAGAGATAGGGTTTTACTTTCTGACGCTGCGTGAGTTCCCTGACACACCTTGGACACATATTTATGCATAAAAGACATAAAAAAGTGCATTTTGCATGATAGATCTCCTTTAAAGTTCAGGAAAACAAAGATTAAAATATCATGCTGCAAAGCGTGCTCGCGTACTTCTAAAATAAACGTTAGTCTTTTAAATGAATTCTAATGAATTTTGAACCTTAAATCTTAACTTTAACATTTCTAATACTTAACCTTTTCTACCGTTTTAACATTTCATACATTTGAAGGTTGACAACTGTTTATTTTGGTTGTTGATCCATATTTATAAATGTTTTAATTTTTAACATGTTGTATTTATAAATTGATAATGTTTGTCTACAAATCAACTTGCCAGCTAATTCTTTACAACAACAAAATGAATGAAGTTAATTTTATGAAATGTTAAATGTATACTACATATTTTTTGCAGCATGATAATATTGTCTATTTGTCGTACTGTGTGAATAGGTCGTCTTGGATTTTAAAGCAAGGGAATTATATACGATGTTTCATTTAATGTTTATTGGAGCAATTCTTAAAAAAGTGCTCTGTACTGTTCATCGGCTGTTTTACCCAGTTAGAATATGCTCTGAGCAGTGAGTTCCAGGCAGTAGCGGCGCCAGTGGGGTGCTAGGGGGTGCACCCCCCTGGGTAGCCATAGCACCCCCAATAAATGTATGTCTCTTCTTTTTTTTATGTGTGTGTGAAATTCATAATTAAAAAAATTATTGATTCGAAAATAATATGCTACAGTACAGTCCAAGTAGCCTACTTCTGGGTCTTTGTGTTTCATTCAAGCTCTGCTCTTTGTGTGGCACGAGCCATTTTGTGTGCGTGCGCGAGCGAGCAAGAGAGAGCGCGCACCAGTACCAGAGATCGTTGTGGTTAGTATCTGGTGCGGATATAACGAGCTTTTTCAACAACAAGGTGAAGGGAGAACTCTCTCCTGTCAGACTGAGAGGCTCAGATAGCTCAGTGAGGTAAAAGACTCTCTCAGTGTTTAGATAGTTAACTTTAGTCTAAGTTATCTCAGTGGGTCTCAAACGGTTTGGTCACGATTAATGTAAATAAGTATATCCGGGGCACACGTTTATATGATCATTATAGGTATAAAAAAATAAGAGCATAAATGAAAAACAGGTATGAAATACTATATGACAGTAAAACAAGAATACAGTTTGAAAGGGGAGTGATTTGTAAAATATCCATAAAGAAAAAGAAAATCTGTTTACAGTTCTGTTTCATATGGGTGTTGAGAGGTATCCATAGATCTCTTAATTTTGCTCTCAAAGTGCACCCGATGGATGCATTTAATGTCAATATTTAAAAAAACTTCCCGGGGGGAGCATTCCCCATAAAAACAAACCATAAACAAAAGTAAAGAATAATAGAAAATAAATATAAACAATGTCTTTCTCTATTATTACAATTATTGTATTTGTACTTGCTTGAACAAGTATAGTCAGCATGCTGATTAGATTTAAATTATTACAGTATGATAAAGGATGTGGAGTCTGGCTATTGATTACTGCACATTTTGAATTTGTGTTTTATTTGTGGATTTGTCATAATTTAATATATCCTCCTGGGACCACTGTAGTGGACATTTTGTTAACATGCATCTCCTTTTACTCTTTTGAGCTACTCTATCAATCCCTGATGTACTGTACAGAGGACATCCTGGTCTTTCCAGTGATATGTCATTGGTTAAAATTGCATGCTGGGAAGTTCCTCTTTCTTTTCATCCAAAATGGCTGGCATACGAAAAACAAAATTGTATAGAAGCAGGAGGAGAAGTCAAATATTGTTGAATAATTGTCATTTTTACCATGAAAATCATATATATTCTTGTTTATTAACATGTGAGGAACTATATAATTAGTTCTGAAAGCAATTAAATAATTCAAGTTTTCAAATAACAGCCCTTTTATAAATGTCCATTCTAGTGGACGTCAGGACCGTCTTCATGGACTTTATGACTCAATATTGTTGCAGGAGACGGAACTGAAGTATACATTTTCTGTACCAGATAGTTCAGGGAGATTAAGATTTTGAGCTCTCAGATGATGAGAGAGATGAGGCTTTCACACATGGGATAGAAGAGGGTCAAGAAGAAGGGGGGGAAAGATGCAGGATGCTCCATGAGCGCACAGATAGATACATAGAGACAGATAGGGACGAGCTGGAAAGACATGGCCCCCTGTGGGCCAAGAGTAGCACGTATGTCTTATCGTTGTTTTTATTTTAAGTGGAGCCATGAAAAATTAGAATTGCCTCAGGAATGTCAAGTTTGTGACGTTTAGATACTACTGGGACCCCAAAGCAGAGACTGACAAAAAATAAAGTTTCAAAGAGTTTAATTAACAAGGTAATCCAAGGCAGGTACTGACGACAGGGAGCTTGGCTGGCCGTAGTAATCTAAAACAAAGCTGCGGGAAAACGTTCCCGACCAAAACTCAAAAAGAACTCCTTAAACAACTGCAACAGACTCCAGGCTGCAGAAAGGCACTCCGGACCGCGGGACAGCATGAAAAATACTCTGGCAGAGAAGTGAGGTGAGGCCAGGCTCTTAAAGAGCAGGTAATCAAGTGAGTGGGGACAGGTGTGCCTCATCTTCAGCCAGGAGTAACCAGCCACGCCCCCCTGTCACACACCAGCCCTGCAGAGACAGAAAGACAGAGTAGTGAGGGGTAAAAGGAGCAAACAAGTAAAACACAAAAACAACAAAAGCCCCATGCAAAACATAACAGTACCCCCCCCCTCAAAGGACGCCTCCTGGCGGCCTACCAGGACTATCCGGGAAACGGACATAAAAGTCTCTCAAGAGTTTTGGGTCCAAAATGAGCGAGCGAGAAACCCATTGTCGCTCCTCTGGCCCATACCCCGCCCAATCCACTAAATACTGGTATCCACGGCCCCACCTTCGAACCTTCAGCAACCTCCGTACAGTGAAGGCCGGGTGGTTGTCGATGAGCCGGGGGGGTGGAGGGGGTTTGGTCGGAGGGCAAAGAGGGCTGCAGGTGAAGTTGAACCGTCCCAGGAAAAGAGCCCACCGAGCCTGGCGTGAGTTGAGCCTGCGTGCAGAGCGAAGGTAAGACAAATTCTTATGGTCCGTCCATACTATAAAAGGATGGTTGGCTCCCTCCAGCCAGTGCCTCCATTCTTGAAGGGCCAGAACCACTGCCAGCAACTCCCGATTACCAACGTCGTAATTCCTCTCAGCAGGGGTCAGCCGACGAGAGAAGAACGCACAAGGGTGGAGCTTCTGGTCTGCGGGGGAACGCTGGGATAAAACTGCCCCCACTCCAGAATCAGAGGCATCCACCTCCACCACAAACTGGACCCCTGGATCAGAATGAGAGAGCACAGGAGCAGTGGCAAACAGACATTTCAGTTTTACAAAAGCTGCCTCAGCTGCAGGAGACCACTCAAAAGGCAACTTGACAGAGGTGAGTTTAGTCAGAGGCACTGCTACCCTACTATAGTCCCGAATAAACCTTCTATAAAAGTTGGCAAAGCCCAGAAAGCTTTGCAACTGCTTCCTGTTAGAGGGAGTGGGCCACTCGGTCACTGCTTGGACCTTGGCGGGGTCAGTCCTTAATTGTCCCTTGTCGACGATAAAACCCAGGAAACTCACAGAAGAGGCATGAAACTCGCACTTCTCAGCCTTAACGTACAGTCTGTTCTCAAGAAGTCTCTGCAATACCAGCCTAACATGCTGGACATGCTCCTGAAGAGTGCGAGAGAAGATAAGGATGTCATCAAGGTACACAAAAACAAACCTGTTTAACATGTCACGCAATACATCATTAATCATAGCTTGAAAAACCCCAGGTGCGTTCGTTAACACAAAGGGCATTACTAAATACTCAAAATGTCCCCTGGGAGTATTGAATGCAGTCTTCCACTCATCCCCCTACCTTATTCTCACCAAGTGGTACGCATTGCGAAGATCCAACTTAGTGAAGATGGTGGCTTCATGAAGGGGAACAAAGGCTGAGTCTATGAGTGGAAGGGGGTACTTGTTCCTGACTGTGATCTCATTAAGCCCTCTGTAGTGTATGCAAGGGCGTAGGGTCTTATCCTTCTTGTCCACAAAGAAGAAGCTAGTTTTGTATTGACCAAATAAACAGCAATGTTCAGATCAATTACTTATTCATGTTTTAAATAAAGGTGAATGTATTATTGTATTAATATCACTCTATAACCATAATACGTTACATAGTCCATCTGTTCATTTTGGCTGTCTTTTCAAACTAATATGGTCCCGACGACCTCTACAGTGGACATACTGTAACATTTTAAAATAAAAAAAGTCTAACTTGCAAGATGTTTTTTTAACCCTAAATAGGTAGGAAATCACAAAAAAAAAGGAAATTGGAAGACACTTTTTTTCCTCGGGTCCCAGCTTGAAAATGCCCAAATCTTATGCTCTATATCTCTCCCACATTCTCTCTTTTGTTCTGTCTGTCCCTACTTTTCAGTTTCTTGTTTATTCTTCATTCCTCACCTGCATCCATCAACTTTATTTTGTGTTATATTTAGAAGAAAAGCCCGCTTAGGCGTCACCAAACATGGGTTTTAGCAGTAAGAATGTGCTGTTTGGAGTGAGTAAATAACAAAGAACCATCAACACTACAATCATTAGCTTAACACCCTCAGGGGACATGGAGGGCTGGAACCAATACCAGCTAACCTTGGGCGAGAGGCGGGGCACACCCTGGATCAGTCGCCAGCCAATCTCAGGGCTGACACACACAGACAGACAACCATTCACGCTCACATTCACACCGAGCATCGAGAACTGAATTATTAGTTTAGACAGTAAAGCCAAAGGGAATCAGGGTGAGATGCTTCAAATGCCTGACCCCCTCCTCTTCCCAATTATTCAGCCCCTCCTTAGACAGCACACACTAAGTGCTGTGACACACCTCCAGCATCCCAGTCTCACTGTAGCCAATGAAATGACCCGCTCGATTTTAGCAGAAACACCCAGCCCACATCACTGGATTCCCCCTCCTCTCCTCCTCTCTCCTTCTGGCTATGTGTGTGTGTGTGTGTGTGTGTGTGTGTGTGTGTGTGTGTGTGTGTGTGTGTGTGTGTGTGTGTGTGTGTGTGTGTGTGTGTGTGTGTGTGTGTGTGTGTGTGGTGTGTGTGTGTGTGTGTGTGTGTGTGTGTGTGTGTGTGTGTGTGTGTGTGTGTGTGTGTGTGTGTGTGTGTGTGTGTGTGTGTGTGTGTGTGTGTGTGTGTCTATCCTTGTGCATCTAATGTAATCCTATGTGTCTGCACGCCTGACAGGATATATCCAGCCTCTCCTCCATTCTATCTCTCTTTCTCTCCAGCTCCCGCTTTATCACACACATACACAGGTGCTGCTCTTTGCCAACTCTTACTCTCTCACACACACACATTTACAACTCACAAACTTAAAATAGGATCATAGCTGGTCCACTTTTCTGGTGCTGAGGAACTTGACATTTTGCCTTCATGGAGGATTACCACAAACCAGACCAGCAGACGGTGCAGGCGCTGAGGAACATCGCCAACCGCCTCCGGATCAACTCCATCAAGGCAACGACTGCAGCAGGCAGCGGGTGAGTCGACTGCACTGGCTCTCAGATATCAGCTTAACACTGTGACGCAGACATGCACAATGAATGAAACACATAATGCAAATTTAATATTTCTTTGCAGTATGGATTCTAGACTCTATCTACTGACTTACTCACATGTATGTGTAGATGCACACATAGCGAAGTGCTGAAAGAACAGCATGTACTGCCTTTGTTCTCCTCCTGTGATATACTGGTCGTATCATTTCAACATCCATAAATGCTATAATTAGTTTTGCTCTCAAAATGGAAATACCAATTTATATATTATTCTGCTTTATAGAACATTTATGGACCATTTTAAGAAATGAAAGGACTCAAAATGCATGTGGTTTTCATTCAAAATATTTGCGAAGAGATCAATATTATATTTTTCTAGCTTTAGAAAGCACTATAGACTACCATGTGAAAAGTCAATTGTATGTTGCAGATAGACATACATATTGCGTTGTTGCTGCAAGAACATTTTTATTTTGTGATACTGGTATCAAAAAATAAAAATGTCAAAATACATACATATGTTTTTTATGTATCACTATAAATCAGTGTTATGACTGTTCAAACTATTATGTGAAGCCAAAAATATTCTCTATATTTAAAGAATCAAGAGGGTTATCTTGATGGAGAATTCCTCCCCACGCCACAGTGCATGCAGTGTAACCGACACTCATAGAACAAAGGGAAGCACTGAATTATATTTGACAAAATGTTGCTTAAAGTAACATATCTAAGTCTTATTAGTAATAATGACTAATGGCTGTGTTAGAATGCTGCATGTGTCATATTCATGCAGTTTTAATTGAAATACTTTTATTGATTTATATCTTTCGTTGTGGAAAAGACCAAAAGCAAGCCTAGGGCCTTTGAATGAAGTATACAGCATGTTGTCCATAGGGCTCAGCTCTAAAACCACCACTTTATGACTTTATTAGGAGTATTCCAATTAATTAAAAAAAGTTCCTGCTCTAAAATTGAGCTATTTGGGATTTTACAAGACTCATTTAACAAAAATCTTTACAAGACTCATTTAACAAAAAATCTCCAATCATTATTTTTCTTAGCTTTTTTACAAGTAGTCATTGTAACATCCCATAACTGCATACTCTTAATAATAACAACTGTATGCAACTAGTGTGTGTATGTCTTTGTGGTTACGGTACATTCATGCGTGTGTTTGTACTCATGCCTGCCATATGTGTAACAGCACGCACGGTCTTCTCTGTTTCACAGACACCCCACATCATGCTGCAGCGTGGCAGAGATCCTGTCTGTGCTTTACTTTCACACCATGAAGTACCGCCCTGAAGACCCGAGGAACTATAACAGTGACCGCTTCATCATGTCCAAGGTGAGAGTCAGGTTTTTAATGTCGTACATAATTTGACCTTTTTCTTTCAATCACTTCAGTGTAGAATGCTAAGAAAATGTTGATTTATGCATTTCTTTTTCCTCAGGGTCACGCTGCTCCGGCCCTGTACTCCATGTGGGTTGAAACAGGTTTCCTCAAGGAGAGCGAGCTGCTCAGTTTGTGCCAGGTTGACTCTTCCCTGGAGGGCCACCCAAACCCTGTAAGCTGTCAAATAAGGTGTCATCCTATAGAGCAAAAACAGTCAAGCAAATGTTTTAAATAACACTGTGTATGTGTGTGTTTTTGTGCATTTCAGAAGCAGCAAATTGTGGATGTAGCCACTGGCTCTCTGGGACAGGGTCTTGGTGTGGCTTGTGGAATGGCTTACACTGGGAAATACTTTGACAAATCTAGGTAATTCTTCATACATGTGGATAAATCACTGAAAAAAATCACATTAGTTTTACAATTTTAGTTTCCTTAAATGCATTTTGTTTTCCTTTTGCAATCTAGATTTCTTGCATGTGTTTAAAAACCCATGACTTGTTTAAATCCACAAATTAAAATGTGTAGGCCTGCAGAATGCATTCAAGTGTTCAGTGATTGGGAATTTCCAGATTCTGTGGGTGTGTGCTCCGGCTACATGCTCTGCTCTCACAATTATTCTGCTCTAATAATCACAGGCCCAGCAGTCAAATCTCACCTATGTATACTATGTACCATCAAAGCTGATTTGATATCTGATTCAAATTCAGGCATTGTGGATTTTCCCATTAATGTTTTTTAGGTATGTCAAAACTGATTCAATGTTCTTTTTGCCTTTTAAAAAAATAAATATTTGACCCATATGGCGCTGTGGGTTCTTAAGGGAGACATGTTTTAGAGGCAGGTGTGAAACTCAGCAGCCACACCTTAAGGGGCCTGAAGCTGCTACCGTGTCACCGCTGGTTATCAAGCTAAAGGAAAGAGAATCAATCAGACTGGAAAAGAGTCTGAGAACATTTTCCATTTTTGTAAGATTTGCACCCCACCCACACTAATTGTATTATCTCACCCTGTTCCCAGCTATCGTGTGTTCTGCCTGCTGGGGGATGGTGAGATGTCGGAGGGTGCTGTGTGGGAGGCCATGTCGTTCGCCTCCCACTACCAGCTTGACAACCTGGTGGCTATCATGGACATCAACCGTCTGGGCCAATGTGACGCTGCACCCCTGCAGCACCACGTAGAGAAATACCAGAAGCGCTGTGAAGCTTTCGGGTAACCATAGCTATTACATGTATTACATGTGTCTATCCATAGCTATTACATGTATTACGCTGCCATGGTATGCATTTAGCTTTCCACCTATATCAAGCATACTGTACCAAGCATACCAGATGTAAGACTTTGATGTGTGTGTGTGTGTGTGTGTGTGTGTGTGTGTGTGTGTGTGTGTGTGTGTGTGTGTGTGTGTGTGTGTGTGTGTGTGTGTGTGTGTGTGTGTGTGTGTGCGTGTGCGTGTGTGTGTGTATATAGCTGGAATGCCATTGTTGTGGATGGACACAGTGTGGAGGAGCTTTGCAAGGCTCTTAGCCAACCACGTCATCAGCCAACTGCCATCATTGCTAAAACCATCAAGGGCAAAGGCATTCCAGGTAACTATCTGTCACTCTCTGCTCCCCATCTGCAAATGCATTGCTCTCATCCTTGTGCATATTACATAAAGGTCTTAGTGTGTGACCCATTAATCAAACACTGTTTAAATATAGCAATGTGATGGTCTGTTCATGTTGTTACAGCTGCCGAGGATAAGCTGGGATGGCATGCAAAAACTCTGCCCAAAGACATGGCCGAGATGGTTACGAAGGATCTGCAGAGTCGCATCATGAACAGCAGCAAGCACCTGTACCCTCCTTCCCCCGTAGAGGACTCCCCCCCCGTCAGCCTGAGGAACATCAGGATGCCGAGCGCACCCAGCTACAAGACTGGCGAAAAGGTTTTCCACCCGCACACTAAAAAGTGTACAGAAACCACAGAGGTGCATTATTGAATAATTTTTAAAGATTAAGCTTTGTTAATGATTATTTTATATTTTTACAGATAGCCACACGCAAGGCATATGGGATGGCTTTGGCAAAGATAGGCCGCTACAATGAACGTGTTGTGGTCCTTGATGGAGACACCAACAACCTCACCTGCTCAGACATCTTTAAGAATGAGCACCCTAACCGCTTTGTGGAGTGCTACATTGCTCAGCAGAACATGGTACGTTCCCCCATCAACCAACATATTATTTCTTTATTCATATATTTATGGAAAAAATCCTAGTTCTTTGTATGGTATTTTTTGTGTAATTCCCTAAAAGCATAAAACCTCTCTTTAATATTGTAATTTTGCTGATGAAATGCTCTTTCTCAGTTCTGATTGGATAGGAAACAACCCTACATCTCACAGCTGTGAGTCGGAGCTTGTGGTATTTAATTAAACATGACATGTCTATTCATAATCAATAATGAACAAAGCAACCCACTTGCCTTCTTATGGCCAATGTGGCTGCTGCTGACAGCCTCCCCACATGGACCTTTGCCATTGTCTATCTGAGCTTGGATTAATAATTTGGAGAGAGGCGTTCAGTCATAAATTCCTTGTGCTCTTATTGCTGGCTCAAGCAGAAAACTCAAATGTAGGTCATGTGAATGACGATAAGCAGTCATGACAAGTGTAGTCAGAAGTAAAATATTAATCAGCGCAGAGCCGGGCACCATCTGGCTGAATGTAAGAGAAAGTCAAACGCTGAATGGCAAAATGTATGTGGATTTAAAACCTATCGATTTAAATTAAGCAGAATCAAAGAAAATAATCAAAAGCTTTAATGTTGTAAATAGAGAAGAATGTACTTTTATGGTAAACGTTTTATTATTAAATACATTCTATATTAGTCCAGTTTAAATGTATCCTTGATGGTAGTTTTCTTTGGTTGTCTCTAGAGAGTTCTATCTAACATTACATTTACGTTTTCATGGTTGGTTTTGTGGTGCTTTTGAAAAAGCAAGGAAATAACCTGTGGTATTTGGGAGAGTTTTGAAGTCAGGATAAAAGGATATTATTTGTAAGAGGAGGAATGCCACTGAATCCACGCATATGGGAAAATAAGCTCCGGAGCTTTGGAAAAAAACTCTTCTCATCCCTCTGGACTTAACATGGTCTATGGTTCAAAGACGCTTTAAAATATGGTGTTTGATGCAGATAGTTCTCCCTCTGGGTGATCTCTAGAAGCACAAGTGACCTGTGGAAGGTTATATCTCTTTGCTTTAGTATCAGTGCTAATAAAAACTTGAATTTCCTTTTCCCAGGTGAGTGTTGCCATGGGATGTGCTGCCCGTGAGAGGAACGTGGTGTTTGCTAGCACTCTTGCTGCCTTTTTCACCCGGGCCTATGACCAGCTCCGGATGGCAGCCATCTCTGAATGCGACATCAACCTGTGTGGCTCCCACTGCGGCCTGTCCACTGGTGAGCCAGGACAATCCCTCTCACACACCTTACCCTACCAAACCTTCACAAACATGCACCTTTTATTCCCCTCCCACTGAAGCCAGACATTTCCACAGACCATTTCATAGTCACTAATGATTACAATGTTTTAAAGAAGGATCTTTGTGTGTTTGTGAGTGTGCCTTTGTATCAATCCTCACTTTCCCTCTAACTCTGTGTTTTCCTTGCTGTATTTCCCCCCTTTGACCTCACAGCTAATACTCAATCCTCCCATTTTCTCCCTTCCTCACTGCCCTGGAAGCTGTCAACAGGGAACCAGGTGTCCCTCTGTTAGTGCAGGTATACTGCATGCACAGTCTGGCTTTATGTCTGTGTATCTGCATGCATCCAATAACCTGACCTGTCAAAAACCTTTGAGGACTTTCTGAATGTTGAGACTAGTATACAATCAAACACAAATGTACATATTACAGGAGAGGAAGGCCCCGCTCTGATGGCTCTTGAGGACGTGGCTATGTTCAGGGCTCTTCCCACAGCCACCATATTCTATCCCTGTGACGGTGTGTCTACAGAGAAGGCTGTGGAACTGGCTGCAATGACAAAGGTACATAAAACCTAAAAGCAGTGTCCTTGCTTCCCTTCTGTCGTATCTCTAGAACGTGTTTTTATTGGCAAAGCAAATGTAGCCTATTTTGTGTCAAAATGTTTCAGTGATCAAATGTCAATGTTTCTCTTTGTAAAGGGTGTTTGCTACATCCGAACCAGCCGCCAAGACAGTGCCATCATCTATAACAGCAATGAGGACTTCCATGTTGGAGAGGCTAAGGTGAGTGAGAGGATAATAAGACAACAGGGAAACTTCAGTGCAAAATGAACATTCACTGTAAAAACTGTAACCGAAAAGATAATGTAATACTTTTATCTTTGTTTCCAGGTGGTGTACCAGGGCAAAGATGACCAGGTGACCGTGGTTGCAGCTGGAGTGACTTTGCATGAGGCCCTGGCTGCAGCTGAACACTTAAAGAAAGGTACAGTACATGCAATACTGCTTCTGGTCATAAGAAGATAAGGAGTATACCAAATTGCGTCTGACACATCAATTCAATCTAAAATATGCTATGATAAAACCTATTGTAAATGCCAAATTATGTAATGTTATCTATAATTACTGTGCATAAAATAAACATCTAATCTTAGATTTTATTTTTTAAATGTGTCTTGATTTTGCACTCAGATAGGGTTTGCTTGCAAATACCATATCATATTTCATAAATGAATTATAGTGATCTTAATGACTAGCAAGATTCTTGTTACAAGAACCACTTCATGAATTACATGTCTTAGTCATTAACAGTATCACGTTACATGTTGTTTTCATTAACTGAATAAACTGAATTTCCAGAGAGGATCTCCGTCAGGGTCATTGACCCCTTCACAATCAAACCACTGGATGTCAAAACCATCATCGATAATACACGTGCCACCAAGGGACGAATCCTCACCGTGGAAGACCATTACTATGAAGGTAGGCTTGCATAAAAGTTGCTGATACTGTTCAGCTTCTGCATAATGTATGACCACCACCAACCGAACAGCAAAAAGCATCTCAGCGTAATGCAGCTTTGGTCATTGGTCCGAACCCTTGGCTGTGTTGCGCTGGCATGTTTTTATTGGCTCAGAGACAGAGACGCGAGATTTCCTTAACTGAGCATGTGCCCATGGGGCTCTGTGTGACCTATATAACACAGACAGCCATGCCCTGTGCCTAGTAAGGGGGAGGGGGAGGGGGAGGGCGATGGCATGGACTTGACTAGACAGAGCCTTTATGGCATCTGTGTGATGTTAGGTATCTTATTCGCTTTACATCTGGGCTAGAAAGTAGTATAATATGTTTGTATGTCCATTCAAATGATCAACATTATACCGTGATATCTTGTTTCAACAGTTACTATATCACTTTATCACTTTGTTTTTAATTGTAGTATTATTATTTTTATTCTATTTTATCTTTATTTTTTAGTTTGTGTGAATCCTGTTTTTCACTCTGACCTTGTTGCTGCCATAAACGCCTGAATTTCCCCACGGGGATAAATAAAGTTCCATCTTAATCTTATAATGGTCAAGGGGCCATGTTTAGATTAAATGTATTTGTAATTTTTTCATGCCATCTCTTGTCAGTATTATTCAATATCTTAATTTTGATTGTCAATGAAGTTTCAACGCTTTTTAATTCGATGCCTCAAGGATGTGGATTTTCCTTCTTTCTCTACACCCCTCTCATGTGATGACTTGTTGTTCCTCAGGTGGCCTCGGGGAGGCAGTGTCCTCAGCATTGGTCAATGAGCCTGGCCTTAATCAGATCCGCCTGGCAGTGTCCCATGTCCCCCGCAGTGGCAAACCACACGAGCTGCTCAAGATCTATGGCATCGACCGGGACTCCATCGCCCAGTCCATCCGCAAGATGCTCAGCAGCTCCACCAACGCCAAGTAAATGTCTCCCTGCCCCACCCACCTACCTGATCACACCCCTGGAGATGAAGATAAACAGTCAAATATGTTTTATTCACATGACACCCAGCTCTTCACTGTGAATCCCCCTAAGTAAGTAATGTGATTTTGTGCCGTACACTTTAGAGTTCCACTTTTGCCTTTCTCTCTTTCAAGCATCCATTACATCACATACAAGAACAGAAATTCACAAATTAAAAAAGACACCCTCACTCCTAAACTCAGCGTTATCATGAATCCAGTTCATTTAGCAAAATGTTTCCAAAACTGACTGTGATGCTCACCATACAAAACAATTCATTATTACATGTTAAAAATATGAAATGCTCCGATGTGTTTGTTTTTTTATTGCTCTTTGATTAACTTCAACTGGAAATGTTTTATATTGTTCTGATGTAGCTCTTGGGTGGGGCATTGTAGTTAATCCTGGCAGTAGTTTCAGAAAGAAGCCAACTGAGTTGTTGTTTGTAGAAAGTAGTCGGAAAATCAAACAAATGTAGGTAGGACATAAAGAGCAGACAATCAAAACCATAAGTCACATGCTCAGTTCATTTAAACTGTTTTGGTTTCATAAGTTGTTCCATTCCTCTTTAGCACTGTATTTCTTAAAACCGATTTCAAAGTTACTATCAACATACACACCTCAGTGTTCATTTGTGTTAGCTGTACAACTGGACCATACCAGCAGTGTGACGATAATAACTATGTGCTCAGTGACATTGTCTTTTTTTTTACAAAAGGTAGAGGGCTGTTGGCCCTTTACATGCTGATGAAGAATGTGACTAGCTGCAACTATGAAATTAGAGTTACATATGTCTTGTTAACCCAAGAAAAAACACTTTCTTTGTAACTTGACATGTTGTATGTACCTTACTTTCATGTAATAAAACCCTCTGCATTTGAATTTGAATTTTTACTCAGTATTTTTATTTGTTTTGAGTTTTTTGTTAAAGTGCTGGTGCAAGCAATATACATACACATCTGTACATTCGTCTTTTACTTTAAACTGTGCACAAAATCATGAATACAATGTCATTCGTCATCACATAAGTACACAGCACTGTGAAATGTACTGCATTTATCCCATCCCAGGTTTAAGAGCAATTTTGAATAAAAATCTGATCATTACATTTTTTGACAGAGAATGATATGTGCCGGTTTCTGTCGATACATGCGTGGCTTCCTACAATTCCATGAGATAATTCCATCAAACACAACTCTGCGGTCTGTGGTTGCAAACGTCTTCTACCACCTCCGTTTCTTCCTTAGCTGCCTGTCCAAAAGATTAAAAAAATACCATCCCTTTAACTTTGAAAGACATTTACAATACAGTATTGAAGCTAAAATGAAGCTACAAACAATCAACAGTATGCAGAATAAAATCGGCATTTACAAGCCCACTTACCTCAGAGAGCTGTATTTCCGTTTTGCTCCTCTAAGAGCAAACACAATGATTCCAAATCCATATGACAGTGTATAGACTGGAAAAAAAGCATTACATGTTACCACAGCATTTTACCAAGACGCCTGCATTTATTACATGCTATTAAATCATGTGGTTTACCATGATAGGAGTTTAGGTTTAGGATGGCCACAAAAAGTGCAAAACAAAATCCCCAGTAAACATCTAGAGAGAGAGAGAGAGAGAGAGAGAGAGAGAGAGAGAGAGAGAGAGAGAGAGAGAGAGAGAGAGAGAGAGAGAGAGAATTAACAGATAATGACAGATCTGGAAACCGATCTGAATGTAGACCTAATTCATAATTATATTTAAAGGTTCTTGTTTTATTATACAGTAACAGTGTACAGTTATACAGTGTTGTTGCAATGGCAATCAAAACCAGTAATCATATTACTCACTCCAGTGCTGATAAAGATTATAATCAAATCATGACTGAAATCAGTGTGCGTACCTCTTCTGTCATATGGAAGCCCTTTACATCTCCTAGTATGGGGTGGAATATCTGACAGACAATATGAATTTACATTAGTATTAGCATTCATGTCCGAATAAAACCTAAAGGGAATTATGGGGATTGTCCAAAATGACATGTCAAATGAACATCTTCTGGTAAAAATAGCAATTCAATTCAAGTTCAAATTACCTGACATTATGCCCACAATCTCGAACACTATGGTGAAAAACACAACAAGAACTGATGGAACAATGAGTGCTGAAACACAACACAAACATTATTAAACAGAGGACATTATATCAAGTTGTAAGTTAGTTGGTGATTACGTTGCATTTAAGAATCTAAAAAATGATGTCAACTTACAACAAAAAGGCCTATACAGTGCTGTTCCACATCCCAGACCAAAGCATATTGAATAAAAATGGTAATATTTGTCTGAAATGTTCAAAAGAATAGATTACAATTAATAAATATTGTCAAAATAAACATAGATGACTTTTGTTTTCTTCCACCACATTAATGTACATACATTGTCCGTATAAGTCCCCTTCCATATTCCTGAGAAAGACACATTATCATGAACGTTTGGTAGAGACAGGACAACACAAATAGATTGATGGGTAAACAGAGCTGTTGCTAGAGACAGAGAGAGATGGGGGAGACTATTATATAGTAATATAATACAGAAAGGAGTATGAACTTACATTGCGCCAGGTGAAAAAGCCTGAGAGCCAGAAAAAACAGGTAACCTCACCATTTATATTCAGATGCAGGTAAATTCTCCAGGCAGGTGTTGCGACAACACCTGTAAGACAAGTTTGTGAACCCTGTCAAACAACTCTGTTAAGTAATACGCACAGACGGGAAGGAAAGTCCCCGACAGCAGGTTTTACTTTCACATTCTTTGGCTATCTTTATATGTTTGATAAGTGTGAAGGCTAACTGGCAATGGTTTAATGCAGGAGTGTCAAACTCAAGGCCCGGGGGCCAAATCCGGCCGGCGACTTCATTTCATGTGGCCCGCAAGAGCTTGCAAAGAATATAATATGTTTATTATACGGTAACATGCCACTTTACAGAAGCAGGTTGCCCATACACTACATGTCCCACAATGCATCTCGTTTTGTGACATGCGCACTGAAGAGACTTGCAATTATTTGCCCTGGACTTCTGCTTTCAGACGTAGTTCATTACTAAGTTATTATCCTATCCGATAATAATCCAATTCAGAGGCAATAATGTAATATAATACATTATATATATATTATATATGTATATTTATATAGTTACAACTCGCCCTTTGAGTGCAACCATAATGTTAATGTGGCCCGCCATGAAATTGAGTTTGACACCCCTGGTTTATTAATGTATCTCAATTTTTTGAATTTTGGCATACTGTAAGTAATGTCTGGACAATGTTTGGAAACATTACTGATGTAAACAAACATTAGACAAACATAAACAGCTTTTATATATATTTCTATAATGTCAGTCCATGTAATAAAGCAAAATGCCAAATATTAGATATTTCCAGCCTGATTTTCTGCATTTTATATAGGCCTATGGCCTATTTTGAATGTAATCATTTTGGGTTCAGGTCTTTTGATCTCAGCTCTAGGAGATTCCAATGGGCAATTTCTTGACAAATGATAGTTTAAGCTATTCATCAGAACATATTTGAACGTTAATATATTAGGAAAATAACCTAATCAGATCATGAGAAACACATTTTCTTTCTTCTTTAATACTGTGAGCCATGTTCTATGGAAGCCCATTTCCGCCACTTGAAAAAAATAAAATCCCCATGAAAAGTCATAATTATGAGATAAAAAAGTCGAAATAATGAGATAAAAAGTCATAATAATGAGATAAAAAGTCATAATTATGAGATAAAAAAGTCGAAATAATGAGATAAAAAGTCATAATAATGAGATAAAAAGTCATAATTATGAGATAAGAAAGTCGAAATAATGAGATAAAAAGTCATTATTATGAGATAAAAAGTCATAATAATGAGATAAGAAAGTCGAAATAATGAGCTAAAAAGTCATAATTATGAGATAAAAAGTCATAATTATGAGATAAGAAGTGCGCATGCGCTGCAGTGGCGGTGTCTTTAAAGGTCCCTTCATCACCTTGCTGCTCTCCACCATGCAAACGGCATCTAGTCCTAAATAAGGTAACTATTACAGGTGACTTTTGTAAATGTTAGATGTTACATATAGCCTATATTGCAGCTAAACTACAACAATGCAGTTTATAGCTTTGACATTACCTGTTATGAATATAATATATATAATATATATGCCTATAGTTGTGTGGTAACGTTCACGGGTTAGAGTTAGAGCAACTCACAGCAGCAGTATGCCTACACTATTGTCATTAGTGGCGCGTTACCACAAAACTATAGGCATATATATTATAGTTCATAACAGGTAATGTCAAAGCTATGAACTGCATTGTTGTAGTTTAGCTGCAATATAGGCTATATGTAACATCTAACATTTACAAAAGTCACCTGTAATAGTTACCTTATTTAGGACTAGATAGATGCTGTTTGCATGGTGGAGAGCAGCAGGGTGATGAAGGGACCTTTAAAGACAGCGCCACTGCAGCGCATGCGCACTTCTTATCTCATAATTATGACTTTTTATCTCATTATTTCGACTTTCTTATCTCATTATTATGACTTTCTATCTCATTATTTCGACTTTCTTATCTCATAATTATGACTTTTTATCTCATTATTATGACTTTTTATCTCATTATTATGACTTTTTATCTCATTATTTCGACTTTCTTATCTCATAATTATGACTTTTTATCTCATTATTTCGACTTTTTTATCTCATAATTATGACTTTTTATCTCATTATTTCGACTTTTTTATCTCATAATTATGACTTTTCATGGGGATTTTATTTTTTTCAAGTGGCGGAAATGGGCTTCCATAATGTTCATGTTCATCTCTCGGGAAATATTTTTGCACATATCTGCACAGCCCTCCACTTTAAAATATAATATACTGAAGTTAACACATATTGTCATATATTCATTGAACTACGTTTTTTTAGAATAGCTTTTTTGTATATTTATATTCGGTGTAAATACTTCAATAAACAACTTATTTCCTAGTTTTTTTTATGTTTGCACCACCAGACACCAAAGCAAATTCCTTGTATTTGTAAACGTACCTGGCAATAAACTCGATTCTGATTCTTCTGAGGCTAATCTTACAGCCAAAGCAAAAAGTAAATATAATGCAGTGGGTCTATGACATATTAATATAGTCATAGTTACATTATAAAGACTGTAGATGGCGGTGCTGTATCGAAATCTTCAGTAAGTTACCAGAACCAGTCCAGGCCCGTACAATGCATGCTGGTACTTGCAGTCAACAGGACAGCTGCAGAACGTAGATTTTGATATGTTGGAAAAACCTCAAAACTACATTTCCCTTCCCACTAATGGCGATTTGAATGTCTTGAAAGGGAAGCTTTTTTCTCCCAATCGATGATCTCAACTGAAGTTTCCTCTGTCAGCTTCACATAGAGGCTGAAGAAACTCATCGAAAATGAAAAAAGTATCGTCGAGGTTGAGCTTCGTTGAAGTCCTCGGCGGGAAACGTCAACTGGAACGTAATAACATTTAGGTCCCGACAATGCGGCTCAAACAAAGCAGGCAGTGATTTGTGGTATCTGTGGTTTTCTGTGCTGCTCCTGCTCAGCCAGGGCTGGGTCCCGTTACACTGGGTGAGTCGGCGGCTCACCAATATGTCTATGGAGGAGCAGGAATATCCCGAAGCGGTACTGGTGACAGAGGCCGGGCCGCAGTGGCTTCAAGTGGAGGTCGAGCGTCTCAGCCGGGAGCTCCGTGAGACGACACATGAGAAGATCCAGGCGGCCGAGTACGGGCTGGCGGTGCTGGAGGAGAAGCAGCAGCTCAAACAGCGATTTGATGAGTTGGAGACAGAATACGAGACGGTCAAACATGAGCTGGATCAGCTGAAGGAGGTAAACCGGGGTCATAGCCACGCAGACACACTGACACTTTGAAGATTTACGGTAGATTTAACGTTAACCCATTAAATGTATCGGTATGTGAGTAAACAGCAAGCGAGCAAACGTCCTGTTGGCAGCAACCGGTACCAGAGGTTGTAGCAGCAACACTCGTATCGGTAATCACAATCATCATATCATAATTATATTAGTTAATCATAGACTGGATGAAGTTCATATCAATCATGGCCTTAGTTCCTTTAAAGCTCAGCTATAACTTTAATGTATGCCTCCAAAAACTACAAAGTGCCCCAAAGAGCATAGCCTACTGACAGGCTGGAAAACGATATGAAGTCTGGCAGATTATCATATTGTAACCAATATTCGTATGGTTTAATGATTTCTTCACCTCGAAGGATAAACATCACTACATTACTTTTTGGTCACTTGCCCGTACTTGCTCCTGGTATGCAGTAAGGTTGAGGCCTTCAGATCAGAGCCTGCAGCTGCAGCAGTATGTCAAATTTAGATGCCTATGTGGCCAACCTGCTGTGAGTTTATTGGGTTTAAAAGTAACAGGAAGGGTCCAGGCTGTAGCAGAAAGACACACTTTTCAGACCTGTTTTGCTGCTCAGTTTAAAGTGAAGCTTGAGAAAGATGATAGCCAACCCATGGTATTTTTGTAATGCGTATCCCAATGTCCTTTTCAATTATTTAGAATACTCTTTGGAGAGACATTTCTAACCCAAGACAACAACAGTGCTAGCATTGTTTTTTGTGGGGGATTTGTCAGTGTCTTTGGGTCGATAAGCAGTCAGAAGAGACCTTGGTTCACATGGCAAGGAGGTTTTAATCTTCACCATAACTACATTCAGCTGCCTGAGACTTTTAATAACCCAATTTAGCATTACAACGTTATGACTTCAAGCCATGCTGTTGTCAACAAAGCTATAAACATCACCTCAGCCCTTGATCTTTGAAAGGAGATGTACACTTTTAGATAACTATTTGCTACTGTATCTGACAGTTATCAGAGCCAACAATAGGAGAATGAGGAAGAGTCAAACCTAAGGTGGGATGGTAAAAGCAGCATCCAACACAGCTGAATGTGAGAGAGACATTCAGACACCTGAAAGTCAACCAAATACGACACAAACATTCGTTATTATCTATCTAATAAACCATGCTTTAAAAAAATGCAATAACAACATAGGAATAAGTGATATTGGATGACATTAAGAACTGTGGGAAGTTTTATCCCTACATCAAAGGAGAGGTTGTCTGCGTACTAACGTCAGTCTTGTATAATCTTGCGGGCAGTGTCACTATCCGAAAGCACTTGTGGTCACCACTTGTTATCGATTTGTCATTGGTGTTTTACTGGTAGCCAGAAAGCCACAAATGCATAATAATGTGATCAGGTAACGGCTGTGAACAGTAGTATTAGATAGTAGTAATAGATGGGCTCAGATGGATGCCAGTCCATTACTTAGATATGAATAATTTAGCTGCATCAACAATTAGTTTTTACTATCAAATTATTTGCATTTTGTTTACTTGCCTTTATTTTGTATGTTTAACATTTTGTCAGACAGTTGTAAAAAGTGCTACAACATTCTAATTCTCACCGTCATGTATTAAGGTTGCTTGTTTTATTCAACTAATAATCAAAGCCTAACATATAATAATGTAACATGTGCCATATTTGACAAGCATCAAATCATTTAATTGACAGAATGTTTGACTAATTGTTACAACTCTATTTCTGAATAATAAGTGACACATCATCTAGTTAGGATGAGGAACACTGGACAAATGTCAATGGATATGCTTAGTTGTTTGCTGATGGGGATTTCCTCTCATGGCAGATACTGCAGTCCAGTCACTCAGTGAGTCATAGATGTGGTCATTGTCTTGGTATCTCATGATGCTGACTGTTACTTCTCTTTTTAGTAGAGTATGGCACAAATATAGGAGTCCATTAGCACCCACTGTGCTGGAGGATGCAGATCGATTCATATTGTGACTGACAGTGGCCTGTCACATGTGTGTTGACTGAAAACCTCTGCTAAAGAAGATGTGGGGTTAGAGACTGGTGGTAGGGAGAGCTGCAGCTCGGTGGTGGGTTTCTGGACTTTCTTGGACAGTAGTTGTGATGTCACCAGTTTGGCTCAGTGTCAATAGCTTGTCGGCTGCATGTCCACACGCCTTTATATCAGATGGCTGTGGGAATCTGACGTTAACCTATTCATCTTATTTCAAGTTTTGTTCTGACTGTCAGTACTGCTTAAGCCTATATGCTTTTTCTTGGTATCCTTCCATTTGTGCACTCACAGTGGTGACCTCCATTAGACCTTGATGCTGTGGAAAGGCTTTTATGGGACCAGAGAGTGACTCATCAGTTTCCCCGACATCTTGTTGCGTTCTTTGTTGTTATTTTGGTCGGAAGTGACTGAGTATGCCACAAATGCAACAGCTTTTCAGTTCAATTGCCTGACAGTATATGACCAATTTCTGCTTTATTTTGCAATATATATCAGTCATTTTTTAAAGAAGCTGTATTTCAGTAGGGTAAAATGGCAATTGTTTAAATAACTCACTGATGGTCATGAAGGCTCATCACTCCCAGGCTGTATACCACTTGCTCCATCAGTCAAGTTGTAAAGGATAGGTATATATTAAGGAAGTTTGCAAAGATTGTAATTAGCAGATATAGTTGGAGATGATTCATAGTGTTTTATTTGAGTGCTGTAGTCGTAGTAGTTTATTTGTTTGATTTGACTCGACATGTGTTTGTAACAGTGACTGTAGTGATTACTGTAATAGATGCAGAGGAAAAACAGACATAAATGTCTGGGGCACAACTTTTTATCAAAATGAGATGTACTCAATGTTTAACTGTAAATTCAAATGTGGTTGTCTCAACTCAGATTTCCATGACAGACCAAACTGAAAGAGATGATTTTGGATTGGACGACAGCGTCCTCCAGCTTGTCATGTGAGCATGAGGAATCTAAATGCATATAGTTCAAATGTATCAGTGCTTGCACTAATCTCTTTTCATGCTCTGCCACTGTGTAATATGAACGTCGTGACATTAAACCAATTTGTAGCAGCAGGCTGACAGTAATTGTCAGTTAAGGCTTTCTGTAAAATAATACGCAAGTCACCGTATTAATGACTGGCATGGTATTTTGGAATAAACAATGTTTGGGTAAGATAACTTTTATCACCGCCAGAGGTTATTTTTTGTCTCTCTTAAAACAGGCCGGCTATTATATGTTTTATTATAATATGTTTCTGATGTTTATTCTTTCCCTGTGTCCCCAGGCTTTTAGACATGCTTACTCAGCCCACAGGAAGGTGGCAGCAGATGGGGAAAGCAGGGAAGAGTCTCTGATGCTGGAGTCAGCCAGTCAGGAGGCTCTGTACCAGGAGAAGGTCCTCGAGCTGCAGAATGACCTCCGGCAGGCCAAAGGTTCCCTCACCAGCGTACAAGCTGAAAATGATCGCCTGTCATCCGTTGCCCTGGAAATAAGAGAGGTGAGAGTGAGCTGTTTTAAGTATCAAAGTATTGAAACATGAGTAATAAGGAGCAGACTTCAAATTAGAGCCTGAAGAGTATAACTAACTCTCTACCTATGAATATATGTGTTTATATGAAGTGAGCATGAATGTTTTTATTTGTAAGTATTTAAACAAACGTAATAGAGGCTTCTCAATACTCAAATTTCCCCTCCTCGACTCCTCGACTCCTCGGTCCTCCGGTAGTGACCCGGAAATGAATTTCAGCGCGCCATTTTGAAGGACGTCTCATTTCTCTAAATGCACACCGAGGACCGAGGATCGAGCGTCGAGGAGGCTCTCTGGAGGAGCTATAACCGAGGATACACTGATGGTTCCTCCACGGCTCCTCCGCGGATGCATTTCCGGGAACGGTGGAGGCGTGACACACGGCCGGACTTATCTCAGCCAATGACAGCTCTGCATGCATCCCCTGGATATTATTTTAGAAACTGCTCTCATCGCAACGCGATGTTTACAGTGAGAACAGCTGTGAGGTCCTGCAGAAAGCAGAGCAGTGTGTAAAATAAATATCACTCAGTATAACAGACCTACTCTCTTTATTTGCTTTAGTTTAGTAGATATATACAAACAAAGAGTCGATATTTTTCTAAGAACATTTAGTGCTTCACATACTAAAATACACAACGGCTGTAGCCTGATTATGCTTTAGGAGTGTGTGTGTGTGTGTGTGTGTGTGTGTGTGTGTGTGTGTGTGTGTGTGTGTGTGTGTGTGTGTGTGTGTGTGTGTGTGTGTGTGTGTGTGTGTGTGTGTGTGTGTGTGTGTGTGTGTGTGTGTGTGTGTGTGTGTGTGTGTGTGTGTGTGTGTGTGTGTGTGTGTGTGTGTGTGTGTGTGTGTGTGTGTGTGTGTGTGTGTGTGTGTGTGTGTGTGTGTGTGTGTGGTACAGTGTGTGCGCAGATGCGGCGGACAGACAGGTCTCAGTTGGTTTGGTGTCCTCTGCTTACTTTTAATGCTTGCAAATACAACTTTTGGCCCGTAATTTCAATTCCCCATTTCAGCGACCAGAGAGAGAGGGGGGGGGGGGGGGGATATATCCAGTCTCTGATTGTGTTACGTTATTATGAGAGTGCTCTCATACTTTAAATTGCATATATTTATATAAATATATTTGTGTGTGTGTGTCCGCATCTGTAGCCCGTTATTGTCTCATTATACCGCACTCTCAATGAATTCAAGGTAAATATGTGGGGGAACAATGTTCAGCTGATCTAACAGAGATTATAAAATATGACAAAACACTCGACAGCTGATGCAGCTGTTGCCACGTAATAATGAACGGACGTCGCTTTAATATGACCGCTCAGAGGAGAGGAGTTCTCATTTCTTTAAACGTCTGCTGCTTCCCCTCCTCTTTCCCCGGTTCCCCTCCTCGGTCCTCCGCTCGCATCTCCTGTGGGCGGGACTAAGTCTCGAGGAGGGGAGTCGAGGAGGGGAGTCGAGGAGGGGAAATTTGAGTATTGAGAAGCCTCTAGAGTCTCTGTTAAGAATGAACTGTTTATGTACAGCAGGGGTGGGGAACCTCCGGCCCCCGGGCCGTATACGGCCCGCGAGACAATTTGGTACGGCCCTCGCGGTAATTTATAAACACAAGCAAAAAAGAAAAAAATTAGAGAAATCTAGACCGCAAAAAAATTAAACACGCGAGTGTCTGTTTTTCCTAGCCAAGGTCAGGGTACTTGAACACAACACGAGCCTAACGTGTCATCACGTGGTATATGTCTCGTCTGACAGGGGTGTAGTTCTGACGGAGAGCACCAGAACGCGGCTCCGGCACTTAAAAAATGGCAGAACCCATAAGGAGCCGTACACATGCCGCAGTTTTTGCGTGGCTGTGTCTTTAGTTGAAGGCCCAGTGGCGATCTGTTCATCTGTCATACTGATCATACAGTCAATAACTTTGTTGTTATTAGCATCTGGTTAGCTAGCTATGCTAACGAATATAAGAAGCTTTTTCTCCAACCAGTGAGGTAAAGGCACATCTTTATATGATCATTATAGTTAAGAGAATAAAGTAAACAGGTATAAAATACTAATATGACAGTAAAACAAAGTTGTTATTAATAAACAAGAACACAGTTTGAAAGGTGAGTGATTTGTAAAATATCCAGAAGAGATCTGCTTCAACATTTAAAAAAAAATCTTCCCGGGGGAGCATGCCCCGCCCTAGAGGATGTTAGCTTCCCCCCCCCCACACTTAAATAATGTCCACATGGATAGGAAACTAAATACTTTCGCACACATCTTGTGTCCATATCTTTCTGTTTTGGTGGTCATGCCACAACCGTGCACGTGCATGCATGCGTGCACGAGTCATGGTAAAATATCTGGATTAAGAGGTTGTTTTTTCTTTGCACAGCATGAAAGAAAGGCGAAATGAATCTGTGATTTTAGTATTTTTAAGCAGAGGTCAATAACTTGTATACAGCCCTCGGAGGATATTGTACAAATTGAAATGGCCCTTGAGAGGAAAAAGGTTCCCCACCCCTGATGTACAGATTAAAACTGCATTTTACCAAGTCAATCTGAGTATTACTAATGTTAACTTGAAATTGCTCCCTAGACATTGTTGACATACAGATCCACCATTTACACGTGTGGTATGCTAACATCTAGTTTAGTTTATCTCACAGATGTAAGAGCCAATAACTGAATCAAAGTACTAGTGTGTTTGAAATGGTACACATCTTCCCAATAATGTCACCAGTTAAAAGAGAAATATAAAGAGAGACGGTTAGTTTAAATGATTTAAGTTTAGATTGACGTTGAGGCCAGACAGCCACTAGTTGTCAGGGTGAGTTGTTAGAGAGTTGAAGCCGGTGCTGGTAGTGGGGGAGGGTCTGCCTAGGAGCAGCAGGAAAGATGATGTAATGGTCCACTGTGGGTGACACAAAGGATGTCCTCTGCCAGGGCTCTGTAGCATGGATTGGTAAGTGGACCATGTCCTCCTTCTGTCATTACAGACACCTGCCAAAGTCTTACCCTGTGCTATGTGAAACATGCTGACACGCTGATACTCATGTCACTTGACCAGCTAGGCCAGGGGTGGGGAACCTTTTTCCTCTCAAGGGCCATTTCAATTTTTACAACATCCTCCGAGGGCCGTACAAATTATTGACCGCTGCTTAAAAATACTAAAATCACAGCCCATTCATTTCGCCTTTCTTTCATGCTGTGCAAAGAAAAAGCAACCTCTAAATCCAGATATTTCACCATGACTCGCGCATGCATGCACGTGCACGGTGGCATGGACACCAAAACAGAAAGATGTGGACACAAGATGTGTGCAAATGTATTTAGTTTCCTATTCATGTGGACATGATTTAAGTGTGGGGGGGGCCTAACCTCCTCTAGGGGGGTCAAACTAGATTATTTTTTAAATGTTTAAGTTGAAAGCATCAATCTGGTGCACTTTGAGAGCAACATTAGTAGATCTATGGAAACATCTCTCAACACCCAGATGAAACAGAACTGTAAGCAGATTTTCTTTTTCTTTGTGGATATTTTACAAATCACTCTCCTTTCAAACTGTATTCTTGTTTATTAATAACAACTTTTTTTTACTGTCATATATTATTTTATACCTGTTTACTTTATTCTCTTGTTTTTTTATAACTATAAAGATCATATAAAGATGTGCCTTTACCTCACTGGTTGGAGAAAATGCTTCTTATATTCGTTAGCATAGCTAGCTAACCAGATGCTAATAACAACAAAGTTATTGACTGTATGATCAGTATGACAGATGAGCAGATCGCCACTGGGCTTTCAACTAAAGATACAGCCACGCAGAAACTGCAGCATGTGTACGGCTCCTTATGGGTACTGCAATTGTTGGAAGTGCCGGAGCCGCGTTCCGGTGCTTTCCGTCAGAACTGCACCCCTGTCAGACCAGAGCCCTCTGTGTCAGACGAGACATATACCACGTGATGACAGTTAGGCTCGTGTTGTGTTGAAGGACCCTGACCTTGGCCAGGAAAAACAGGCGCTCGCTTGTTTAATTTTTTTGCGGTCTAGATTTCTTTAATGTTTTTCTTTTTTGCGTGTGTACATAAATTACCTCGAGGGCCGTACCAAATTGTCTAGCGGGCCGTGTACGGCCCGGGGGCCGGAGGTTCCCCACCCCTGAGCTAGGCAGTAGCAAGAATGTAGTGTGCACTTCATGGGTCATTTTCAATAGATAAAATGCATAGAGCATTTTTTTCATTTCATTTCAAACCTTTATTTAACGAGATTGGTCCCATTGAGATCAGAGATCTCTTTTTCAAGGGAGACTTGCAGCATATAGGTTCCACATGAAAAACATAAAACAATAAAGGACATTATATTTACAGGATACATTTACATAGTTATAGACATTTACAAGTGCCCATAGTATCAACAAGCATTTCATTTGGCCTAGCTTTAAAAACATGCAGAGGAATGAGATTGCTCAGTTTCAATTCTTGCTGAAGATTGTTCCAAGCAAGTGGAGCTGCGCACATAAAAGCTGTCTTACCTAAGACAGTCCTTGCTCTTGGCACATCTAACAATACTACATCATGCGATCTCAGACAATAGCTGCTTGCAACTCTCTGTGTTATCAGAGAGCAGATATAATACGGGAGTTTACCCAACAAAGCTTTATAAATAAACGTGTACCAATGACTGAGCCTCTTTACAGTAAGTGATGGCAAACCTGCCCTGGCATACAGGGTACAGTGATGTGGAAGTGCTTTACAATTAGTGACAAATCTCACTGCGCTGTGATAGGCGGCATCTAACTTGTTCAGGCAATAGGCAGGTGCATTAATATACAACAAATCACCATAGTCCAGCACAGGTAAAAAGGTCACAGTGACTAGCCTTTTCCTGGCCTCAAGCGAGAAACAGGACTTGTTTCTGAAAAAGAAACCTAGTCTAACCCTCAGCTTTTTAAGCAGGTTATTGACATGAAGTTTAAAAGTAAGACAATCATCAAGCCAGATACCTAGGTATTTATAACAGGTAGCCACTTCAAGTACTTGTCCTTGCATAGTAACAATATCCAAAACAGGCTCTGGTGTCTTTTTAGCTTTTGAAAATAGCATTACCTTAGTTTTATCAACATTTAAAAAGAAGCTTAAGTTCAGCAAGCTGAGTCTGAATAATGTTAAAAACAGCCTGTAATTTAACACCAGCCTCCTTAATGGAGGGACCTGCACAGTACATCATGGTATCGTCCGCATAAAAATGTAAAGTAGCTTCATTCACATTTTCACCTAAACTGTTGATATATATGGAGAATAAAAGTGGACCTAAAACAGAACCTTGAGGAACACCATTAGCAATGTTTAACCACTCAGAAGACAGCCCATCAAAATGAACACATTGGGACCTTTCAGAGAGGTAGTTTATAAACCACCCTACTGCATGGCTGGATATGCCAATACTGAGTAGCCTCTGCTTTAAGATGCGATGATCGACGGCATCAAACGCTTTGGAAAGGTCAATAAATAGAGCTGCACAACTCTGCTTATTATCTAAAATACTCGTAATGTCATTCACCACTTTCATTGTCGCAGTGATGGTGCTATGTTGCTTTCTGAAGCCTGACTGATGTTTAGACAGGATATCATTTTTACATAAAAACTCCTTTACCTGTTCACTCACTAGGCGTTCGAGCACCTTCGCCAGAACTGACAATTTAGAGATTGGCCTATAGTTATTTAAAATAGTTGCCTCCCCTCCTTTTAGCAAAGGCAAGACATAAGCTGACTTCCATACTTTTGGAATTGCATTTGTGCTGAGGGAGAGGTTAAAAAGAGAAGTGAGAGGAAGAGCAATAAAATCTGCAGCTATCTTTAAAAAGAAAGGTTCTACGTTGTCCGGGCCAGCCGGTTTCTTAGGATCTAGCTTAGATAAGGCTTCATGAACAACATTGACAGTAAAAGGAGTACAACTGAAAGGGTTTTCCAGACCACATTGTTCAGAGTCACGAATTGGGGTGTTCACAGAAGCAGAGTTAGAAACAGAATCAAACATAGAACCGCAGGACACAAAATGCTCATTAAAGCAATTTAGCATAGTAGCCCTGTCCGATATAGAGCCAGATGCTGTGGTAAGGCACGGAGGTAGCTCCTTACGGATCTCACCGGTGGATATCGATTTTATGGCTTTCCAAAATTTCCTAGGATTATTTAGGTTTTCTGTGGTAACTGACAAATAGTACTTCGACTTTGCACTTTTGACATTTGAAGTGAAGCTATTCCTTAGCTGCCTAAAACGCAGCCATTCTACCTCTGAGCCTGATTGCCTAGCCTTTGTCCAGGCCTTGTTTCTCTCATGCAGGAGACAAGACAGTTCAGCAGAAAACCAAGGATTGTCTCGTCCCTTCACTCTAAATGTACGCAGGAGTGCATGTCTATCAATGATCTCCATAAAAGCAAGATAAAAATAAGACCATGCAGTTTCTACATCAGCACACAGATCGATTTTTCCCCAATCAAACCCAAACAGATCATGAACAAAACCCTGCTCCACAAAATGTTTTATGTCTCTCTTAATAATAATATGAGGTTTAACCTTTTGAACCCCAGTGTCCCTAATTGTGGCTACAACACAGTGATCACTCAGATCATTTGCAAATACTCCCACAGATGAATATTTATGGTGAACATTAGTTAAAATGAGATCAATTAGGGAGGATTTATTAGGGGACTTAATGTTAGGGCGAGTAGGACTGTCCACAATCTGAGTAACATTCAAAGAGATACAAAGGTTTTTAAAATCCTCTGACACTGCAGTTAACCAGTCCCAGTTAAAATCTCCAAGTAGCACTATTTCCTTGTAGTCTAGTTGAGATAAAATATTTGCTAGTGAAGACAAGGTGTCTTTGACAGCTGAGGGGGGTCTGTAACAACTCACTACTATGACCTGTTGACCCTTTGCCACTTCTATATTTAAGGCTAAAAATTCGAATTGCTTACTGATAGATTTGGAAACTAATGTGGTTACACTGAACTTATTCTTAACATAAATGGCAACGCCACCACCTTTATTAGGCCGGTCGGAACGATACACATTATAACCATTTAAGGCAATGTCAGAGGCCAAAATAGATTTGTTTAGCCATGTTTCTGATAAAACAATGACGTCAGTCGAGCTCGCCCAGATGCGGACAAAATCTAGTTTACCTAACAGACTGCGCACATTCAAGTGGATGAAACCCAACCCAGACCTAGCTTTAAAATCAGCAGGCGTAGCGATCTGACTACTACAACTGGGCGGACCAGGGTTAGGTTGTACATTTCCTGACAGTAATAACAACAAAAAAAAACAGGCATCTTTTCCTCTTAAGCGACACACATACATTGTCATCTACTTTAGAAACACCGGAAAAGTCTGCGAGAGTGTGATTAGAGCTTAAGAAGCAGTCCTGAAGAACCATCATCGCAGGAAAACAAAAAAGACAAACATATCTTGTCGAGCAGATTGTCTGTGACAAGGCAACCGGTAATTGTTTGTGCAACATATCCGAACCTTTGCAGGGGATGCCCACTGCGGGTGGCAGAACAGACCTGAATCCAGTAGACTTCTCAGAATGACTAGAGATCTTCTCATAGTCCAAAACACTTAACAGGCACAGCAGAATCCCGATATGGGCCATTTTCCCAGACCAGCACACAGTATCCGCGATGTTCCTGGAGAAAAATCAGCACAGCAGCAAAGGACAGGCGAAAACAGCAGCGTGGAAGCGCTCCGGTCCCTCCGTGGTATCCCCGGGGTGAAAGCAGGCCTCTGCAACAGCAGCACCAGGACAGGTGGAAAGCAGGCCCCAGCGGTGGTAAAATCCTCCTCCGCACAGCAGCACACGCCCGGTGAAAGCAGGCCAAGCCCGAAGCGTGGATCCACTCCGTCTCTCCGCGATGACTCCGGGGTAAAAACCTCTCCAGTACAGCCGTATTCTACAGGTGGGAGCAGGCCTCCGTAGATCGCAGATCGCAGGCAGCAACAGGTGGAGCCTCTCCGTCTCTTCGCGACGAGCAGGCCTCCGTAGATCGCAGGTGGCGATGAATGTGTCGCTAAAGTAATTTTCACCTGTAGATGTCGGGAGAGGAACATGGGGAGGAAGGGGGGTTGGAGCGAAGGGACGGAGCTATCAGAACGAGGAGGCGTAAACTCGGGTCAGTCACACAGCCATGTCAGGATGAGCTGGATGACTGCGGGGCCCTGCATGTTGCCCCTTTCACATCAATGCGGTTCCAGGGCCGGTTCGGAGCTTGTGCCTGATAAGCACCGGTTTTTCCCTTTTTAATTTTTAAATTTTGTGTTTATTGTCATGCATTCTCCCTGTTGTAGGGTTCAGAGCTGGTGGAGCTGCAGCGGGGTCAGCTGCGTGATGACCTGAGAGAGTGTGAGGTACGGGAGGCTCGTCTGCTGCAGGACTACAGCGAGCTGGAGGACGAGAACATCACTCTTCAGAAACAAGTCTCTGTGCTGAGACAGAACCAGGTGAGCTAAAGAACATGGAACCTCACTTCGTTGCACAAATTGAATTGGGTGAAAATGATGGGAAATAGTCAAGTTTTTGCCGTATAAACTCCTTTTTATTAACAAATGGTAACGTTTTTCGCGTATAAACTCCTTTTTAAGAACAAAACCACACACGTAAAAAATGTTCATGCACCAATAAAACCACATAGTCATTATGTCATGTAAGAAAGTGACAAGGCAAGACATGTCAACTGCTCCACCTACACTTTAGATTTTTGCTGTTCACCTTATTAGTAGTTGCAATTAAGATTTTATGAAATATTTGTATGGTCATTTTTGCACTATGTTAGGCACCTTGGCATACAAAAAACCCACCAAAGAGGTAGGGCTGTACCCGAATATCCGAATATTTGGCCGTTGGCCCACTATTCGGTTTTCAATTTCGTTATTCGGATATTCTTTTTATTTATTTTTTTATTTATTGAAATCTCCAATATCAACGTAAGAGCTTGTGCCTCTTCGGGGGGTGCTAACACTTAACCATCAACTTTATTGTTTACTTTCTCCGTCTTTATATGTAGATATGACTTTTCTCCGTTAATCTCCGCTCCTTTTGTCTGTCACGTTGTTTCCATAGCAACAACAACTTCCTGTCAACAGCACTAACTCTCCTTCAAAATAAAAGCATGTCCATACAAAATAGGAAGCCAAGCCAAATTACACTTAAGACATATATACAACTGCAACAAAAGTAACCAACACAATATCCTTTTCAATTTCAAAGAACATAAATTGGGTTATTTACATGAACAAATAACTATAAAACAACAATACTGTAGAATAACAAAATGAATGCCTTGAATAAACCAAAATGCACGTGTTGAAGCACGCGCCACAAATCAAAAAAGTTAAATGTAGTTTAATTATTATTTTTGACCGTCTGCTTAGGTGGAGTTTGAAGGTCTAAAGCATGAGATCCGGCGTCTGGAGGAGGACTCTCAGTGCCTTCACAGCCAGCTGGAGGAAGCCATGCGTCTGAGAGAAATCGCCGAACGACAGCTGACTGAGGCCTTAGAAACGATTAAAACCGAGCGTGAGCAGAAGACCACTCTTCGAAAGGAGCTCTCCCACTACATGACCATCGGCGGCTCCTTGTACAGCAGCCCTTTCAACATCTCCATCGACAACCTAAAGCTGCACGATGATCACTCCATCTTCTACGAGCCGGACAACGACGATCTGATCAGAGGCTTTGAAAATGGCTTGGCCAAGATGGCAGAGTGTGAGGAAGACAACAGAGGGAACAAGAGAGAGGCTTTCAAGCCGGCTCCCGGCCTGGTGGACGACCTGCTGACCGAGCTCAACATCTCTGAGATCCAGAAACTCAAACAACAGCTTATGCAGGTATGAAGTCGGCCTCCATAACCACAATGTATGGCCTGATCAGATATTATCAACACATTCACTCAAAAATAAATGAATTACAAAGTATGTAATGCACAGGAGTAGTTGATTGTCCTTCCTAACTGCTCTTGGGTAACTCTTTGATCTCAGCTGATGTATCTGGCCTGTAGTTTACTCTTTGAAAGCCCATACAAGTAGTAAAATGCCCAAACATTTATTTGTGTTAAAACTAAATGGGTCAGTTGAATAATATATCTGTAATAAAACAATGTCTCCATTCATGACCGATATATTTTAAGAAATGTTTACGAAGGTTTGTGGATTAATATTCAATCCATTTGAACATTACATCAATAGACAAGCTAAGTAAATGCACAAAGCTCATCAGGGATTTAAGATTTTGAAGAAATGTTTTGTTGACGATGCCAAAACAGCAACAATAGTTAATACAAAATGTCAATGCGCAGGATTAATATATACATTTAACGTAGTCAGAACTGTAACTGTCCACATCAAGTGTTGCTTACATTGTAAATACATGATTGTTGATCATCTTTGGATTTATCAGTTGTACATGCAATTTTGAAAATGCCTTTCTTTTTATATGTTTAGGTGGAGCGAGAGAAATCGTCCCTGATCAACTCTCTCCAGGAGAACCAGAAGCACCTGGAGCAGGCCTATGGGACTGTGTCTGAGCAAAAGGAAACGGTCAACAAGCTGACTGAGAACCTCACTGCCATGAGGAAGCTACAGGCCAGTAAGGAGCGCCATTCTGCTCTGGACAGTGAAAAAGACCGGGACAGCCACGATGACGGAGACTACTACGAGCTGGACATCAACGGGCCGGAGATCCTGCAGTGTAAATACACAGTGGCTGTGTCTGAAGCTGGGGAGCTGAGGCAGGAACTGAAGACGCTGCGGTCCAAGTACGAGGAGTGTCGAACACAGTATGAGGAGGAGCGCTCGCGGTTCGATAACGATGTCCATGAACTCAGGTCGAAGTTGGCGTCCCTGGAGAAGATCAGCCAGGCGGATCAAGCAGATGTGACTCGTCTGGAGAAGGAGCTGCGTCTGGTCAGCACGTCGGCGGGAGAATCACTCGGCAGCCTTAACGTGGCGCAGGATGAGCTCATAACGTTCAGTGAGGAGCTGGCCAATCTCTACAACCATGTGTGTATGTGCAACAACGAGACGCCCAACCGCGTCATGCTGGACTACTACAAGGAAGGCAAGGCCATAGTGAGAAGAGGTAAAGAAGGGAAGGAGCACCAGTCTTCCATACTTCTCACCAACGGGCTGATCACTGAATCTGAATCTGAAAGCTCCGGCAGCACCACAGTCACATCCGCCCTAGAGCACCGGCCAGAACCCATGAACGTGTATAACCTCGTGGCCATCATCAGGGACCAGATCCTCCACCTGCAGCAGGCGGTGGACCGCACCATGGAGCTGTCCCGTCAAAGACTTGCAAACCTGAAGCGGAGCACAGTGGCAGACAAGGACAAAGAGGCTTGCATTGGAGAGATCCTCAAACTGAAGTCCCTGCTGAGCACCAAAAGGGAACAGATTGCCACTCTCAGAGCCGTGCTGAAGGCCAACAAACAGGTCAGAGGATCCCAGTGTGTCTGTATGTGTGTGGCCCAGCTGTATGCACGCTGCTGCTGCTGCTGCTGCTTATGTTTCCCAAAGGAAGGATGTTCATTGTTTCTCAGATAGACTTAGGCCTAAAATAACCGCAGTGCAATAAATGAATAATGAATGAATACTTATATAAGTTCTTATTCCCTTTTAGACGGCTGAGGGTGCGCTGGCCAACCTGAAGAGTAAGTATGAGAGCGAGAAGGGCATGGTGACGGAGACGATCATGAAGCTCCGCAATGAACTCAAGGCTCTGAAAGAAGATGCCGCCATGTTCTCATCTCTTCGAGCCATGTTTGCTACAAGGTATGATTACTACCTAAATGGGAACAAGCACTTATTTACATTTTTATTCCTGACAAACATGAAATTAGCCAAGACACAACATTATTCAAACCTACTAATGTCCTGTATACTTCAATGGAAATATGAGAAAATTACCAGATTAGAGAGGACATTTATTTAAATCATGTTAATTTTTCACTAATTTTAGCATATTTCTCCTACAAATGAAAAAAGAAAATGTTAAATATTTCATGTTGGTGTGTATAAGACACAAGGCATTGTGGGAACAGTCTGATGTAATACTGTGTGAGTGAGCTAGCAGAAACCTCATCCTCCCATCTGGAAATTGCTGTCTCGGGAATGGAGAGCCCATGTGACTGCAGCAGTGGATAAAAGGCAAGCTGCTCCACCTGCTGGATATAATGTTCCTCTCTGGTTTCTTCTTATCCCCCCCCTCTCTCTCTTTTCTCTACATCTCCCTCTCCTCCCCTCAGGTGTGATGAGTATGTGATCCAGCTGGATGACATGCAGAGGCAGCTGATTGCTGCTGAGGATGAGAAGAAGACTCTGAACTCTTTGTTACGTATGGCGATCCAGCAGAAACTGGCCTTAACCCAGCGCCTGGAGGACTTGGAGTTTGACCATGAGCAGGCCCGCCGCAGCAGCGCCACAGCCGGAGGAGGCAAGGGCAACACAAAGGGAGCCTCTGCCAGCAAACATGTAAGTCGTATGCTCTACTGCAGAACCAACTGTGAGCCACAGAGCACCTGCAGAGGCTCTGGGTTCTTCTGCAAGGCTTCAAGTGGCCCTTTTAAACCTCTACATCTTTATTATTATTTGTATTTTTGTATCTTTATTTTTGCAAGATTTTTCTCTCGGGCTGTGCATTCACTAATTTGTTCTCACTCTAAGCTCTCTGTTTTGGAGCCATTATACCTCTAACATAATATATGGCATACTAGTATTATTTCTTTATCCTGTACAGTACATTTATTTATTTATTCATTCCACACATGGCAGTTATTTTAAAACAAAACATGTTCACTTTACGAAACGTGTACACTCATACTGGGTTTTAAAAACAAAGGTATAGCGCATGGTGGAAAGGAGCAGGGAGAAGGACATCTTATTCGACCTGCCCCTTCTTACAAAAAAATAACAAATGAAATAACCATTAAAAAGTAAAATGAAAGCAATATTATTTCAGTCAAGGTTGCTTACAAATACTGAAACATTAAACCAGAACACAATAAAAAATCAACTTCATACTGTCTAAATATGCTTTCATGATTGTGCTCACAATGTTAGACTGGTTTAGCAGAACCATTCCTCTCTGTGCTACTATTCATGTCAAATAATATACAGAATATATTCATTTGGGCTCAAGGAAGGCACACATCTCCTGAGCATGAAGTATAAGTGTTATTTTCCTTGTGATATTTATATATCGTTATTTGGCTTGCGATCCACATGAAACATGAAACTTGAATTCTAAATTGAATTCAACTGAATTAGCTTCCGGGCTACATCCAATTCCAAATGTATATGTGATAATTATAGAAATATATCATTAGTAAGTGTGCGGGTCATTTGTTTTGTGAGCGGATGATGCCACATGTAACCAACAAAAGAATTATTTGAAGAAGTGCTTAGATATTCTGGCCTGAAAACGAGTTGGATGAAGAGGTTTAATAACAATGTTTACAATGATGTTACATACATGTGTTATCTACCTCGATATTTATCTTGAAGAATTCATTTATATTTAAGGTCAGTTCATGTTACAACTCCTTTATTCGCTCACTGAGCCGAAAAGGCTTGTGTTCTATGACTAGTGATATACTATTCTCTATTTTCTGTATCATATTCAGGAAGTGAAGAGTTTGATTTAATTATTTGAATGATAATGACATCGAGATCATGTAAAATGTCCCTGTATTATCAGTGACCCCTTACTGAATCCTGCATGCATTACACCCCTCATTCTTCTGCTTTCATCTAATGTTACCTTAATTATATAACTTGATTCAGTGGAAATACACATTTCAACAATCAACCAACAATCTAATTAATGTGATTTCTCTTCTGTTTCTGTGTTTCTATTTGCAGTAAACCAATCATGCCAAGTGTCCTTAAGGAGCTCCGTCAGCCTGTCTGTGACAGTCTCCAGTCACCCGGTTCCTTCACTCTCTAATCATGCTCCAAATCATGTTAATGTTAACACTCGAACATATACATCAGTCATTGCCCAGGGCCTTGTTTTAGAGTGCCAAAACCAGAGTGAACATTAAGAGGGAATGACTCGTCGCATCAGCGGTCCTCTGCAGTCTTCCAACAATATGCACCACTATTATTATTGAACCATAGAAAGCATCAGCGCAGGCCTTTGCTGTTCTCTCATTGCCAATGTTACCATGACTGTGCACTTTTTCGCTTTCCCTACCCATAGCTGATTCCTCTATCTTTCTAAAAATCCTACTAATTATTTGAAATATTATACATTCATTTTTTTTTTACCAGATGTGCATGTTCATCTACCAGGTGATATTTTTAAGTGGTTCAACATATTTTTTATCCTTATTTATTTCCTAGCAACACATTGAGAGATAATGTGGTAACTGCTTTTAAACCAGAATCTAACGAGAGGGACATAAACACTTTTCTGCCTTAGTTGTTTTCCTTTTGGCCTTAAATGTATGGGTGCGTTTCTGACAACCCATATAAACACTTTCTAGGTTTCAAGATAATTGATAACTTTTGTTCCTGTTTATCTGATAAAAAGAAATATGAAATATATTATTTTCACTAAAGACGATCCTGCAAATATGGAACTTCAGTTTCAGGGTATTACTACATGTTGTGTGCTTGTCCTTTGTAGACATGGCAAAGCTGTTACAAATTCAGTATGCTTGTTACGACTTATTTAAACATTTCTAAGTTAAGGTCAGATGTTGAAAGTATTCATTAACTTTATTCATGAAGGAGAGTTTTAATGTTATTGTTTTAATACACCTTTGTTTAAAACGTCTAAGTCCTTATATCTGCAAACAAGCCTGCAATGCCATTTTGTGTCTGTTTCTATGACTGCAATTTGCAAACATGGCAAGAAAAAAACAACTAAATGTTTGTGCTATGTTAAACACATTGTTGCTCACATACTTGGTCCTAATTGTTTTTTTTTATTATATGATTTTACTATATCTACAATTGTATTTATTTGACACTGTTCAGACAACAGGATGCCATTATCCTCTTTCTTTCATAAGGGAGTCAAGAGTAAAAGTGGCTGGTCAGAATATTGATCATTGAAGACTGAACATGGGGTAAAACACTAGTAAAATGTTTGACTGTGGGTTACTGCTAACAGTTATGGATGGTGAACAAATAAATTAACTTTAAAAGTGTAATTTTGGTTCATTATCATGCAAGCATAATGTTACTCATCCAATTGTCATTTTTAATAAAGCTTCATTCTTTCACTGTTGAGACATTATCCTATATTGCTTGTTAAGAGTCAATTATTATGCCTCCAAGAGTTGAGAAAAGGCTTCACTATTACCATGTATATGCCTTTCTGATCACTAAGAAATGAATTCATGTATACATGCACTTTCTAGTCTCATACGACACAAAGTTGGATCTAATTTGAACGTGACATTTACCCTTTTACATTTTGAAATGTACAACGAAACAGTTTACTAATGTGTTTAGCCATAGTTTGGAGATCATTGTCTCGTTTTATTGTAAATACATCTCAGCATTTGTATAAAGTAATGCATTTATTTCGTTAATCTGGGATTTGCCATATCTATTTCCATTTCCGGTGAAAAGGAAAGGTTTTTTTTTTCCTTTTTTGAAGACGTTTACGTAAACCACTCCCTGCCTGCGCGGTGACGTCAGGGGGCGTTCCAAACAAAGGACAGGGGATTCCACAATGGGAGGTTTGTGTCTTTCCTTACGAGAAATTAGTTACCCTTATTTTAACAAAGGTTACTGTTTGCATTCTGTTTTGGTTTAATCTCTTCCCATTTGGTCCAAAAACACGAACATTATAACAGCGCTAACGACCTCAAAGGTTGCCTGTCTTCGCCAATGACAATGTAGCGTTTCAGTCAAGTCCTGTTTCTAAAAAGTTTCTTAACGACACATTTGCACTTAGTAACACGCTTAAATGTTCGATTGGCAAATGTTTAGATAGATTACCAACAATATATGTATTCTCACACTCCGTTACGATTAGAGACTTGAGATCATGTCAAACTTATTTTCTGTATTCAGACCTATGCTACCGCAAACGTACTTCTCTTTCCAATGAACCAGCTATCCTGTTGTCAGACAGTGTTTTGAATGTATCGCTGATGTGCTAAGTTATTGTTTTAAACGTCTCTCTTTTAACGCGGACAGACAGTTTCCATGAACAGCTGTTGGCGGACAGCGCCTTCCTCAGAGCTGACCGCAGACTGGACACAGAGCTGCTGGACAAAATCATCCTGCAGCTCAACAGGATCTACCCGCAGATCCTGTCAGACAAGGAGGCCACCAAAGTAAGTTCTCATCACAAAGTTCCTCACTGTCTGGGTCACAAGCAGGCAGAGATGGAAGAGATGAAGACAAAGATGTAGCACAGTGTATAGTTCGTTTTAAGATGTACTGCAAAGGGAAGCATCCCTGTCGATGTACTTTATTTGACTATTATTACTGCTGGTATTTACTGTGCTGGAATCTAGTCTATCGTTTTCTGTGACTATTTCATAAGATGTCTACTGTGAATCACATTGGACTGCAATTATTGTATGAAAGGTGCTAAACAGTTCAAGTCTATTATAATGCATTCTATTCAATAAACTTGTAGTAGGTTCTTATGCAGAATGTTATATACAGATATGATTGGTAACTATGGTTGTGGGATACATCTCAATGAGTTAGAAATTCATTATTTCCCTTTGACGTTGAGTAAAACGATCATGTAAACTAATCAATAATATACTGCAGGAAGGTGCAAATGGCTTAAAAGTATATATTTCAACAAGTATATTACATTACATTGTATTTAGCTGACGCTTTTATCCAAAGAGACTTACAGTAAGTACATTCGACCATATTAATTGTACTCGCTTATATATTTAAGTTAATGTACTTTATTATTTGACATTACATACAACAACAAACACTGTATTTAGAATATGTTGTTGTCAAGCACCTGTTAGTCTTGGTACATATAGGTACATGAGTATTCTTTCTTTGAACAGAACGCTTCTGATGATGTCCTGCAATTAGCAGTTTATGACAACATGAAAACATATTGAAATCAAAAAATCCTGGACCTTCCTGTCTGGCATGGGCAAGACATATATACCATATATAATATCCTGTAATAACTGTTGTTATCCAGTTCAGAAACTTGGATGTGTCCACAAGTGTCCGAGTGGGTGAGCTTCTGACCCACCTGCAGGGGAAAGGAGATGAAGCCTGCAGGGAGTTCTACAGAGCTCTTCACCTGCATGTGGAGGAGGTTTACTACAGCTTGCCTACCAGGCTGCGCCTCAGAGGTTAGTCCCCCAAAACAGCGCCTTTATATTATGTGAGCTATTTATTCATTATTTGGATATTACAGAATAGGCTTAAGGTATGTTTTTGTTTGTTTGAGTATATGTTACATTGTATTCTTATCCGTCCTGCTCCAGATTCCTTAGATCCACTCACAATTGCACGTGTCCAACAACAGAGACATGTTCTAAATGACAGAGGTAAGATGCTAGTTATTTATTCTTTAATGGTGGGCAGCAAATGATCAATGTATATGATAGTCATTGTGATTGAAACAAAATATGCCATTAGTGTGACAAGTAGTCATTTAATGCTGAGAAGTACACAGACAATTCATTATATTTCTTACGTTATGCTAACCTCTTTCCAGGTCCGGTCTTCTTTCTGGGCTGTTTCAGCGTTGCAGTGGGAATGGCTTTACTTTACTACTACAGTGGTAAGTAACTTTGCAGTTTTTCAACATAACCTGACTTTGCAATGTTAATAATTAGATATTGTCAGTATTATTGGGTATTTATTACCAAGTTAAGAACGCATGCTTTGAACATACTACTTCACTTAATGGTGTTCATTCAGTGATACAAAGATGGTGTCTTTATTCTGTAGAGACAAAAGTGACGGGAGGTAGCCGGGCCCTCGGGATGGCGTCTCTGGGTTTGAAACGAAAAGCTCAGGAAGTTCTCATATGGTACACTGAAGAAGGCCTCATGAAGTAAGGGAGGAGGGGGGCGACTCCTTCACACCAGGTGCTTCAGCAGTTCCGCTCCTATGAATTGTACCAAAGCATAGCACACTATATATTTTCAGGATTTGATACTCATTTTGTACACACTTGTATGAAGTATTCTGGTTGTGGTCTAAAATGAGGAATATGGGGTATGTTTAGAGCTACATTTGGCCTTTTGCTCTGTTTTCCTCACATGTTGTTACCTATTTAAGTTGGCAAATGGGACTGAATACACTCATGGCATGAACACAGGGAAATCAAAAACAAGTTGTTCTCACTACCTTTTAATGTGGAACAAAATAACTTTTACAAACCAAATAAACAAGAAAAACATAGTATAGTGACAAAATTAGACATTTTGAAAAAATAAATATTTACAATTGGAAGTATGTTATTGACATATGGTCAATTTTCAGCAAATGCTAAATATAGCCTCCAATTAATTGGTGTATTTCGCAGTCCTATAATAACTATCCTTAAATGCAGAGATGACAATTTGGTACTGAGACTATCCTAAAACATTTTTTTTTGTGATGGCAACTGATGTCAAGCATACCATTTTTAAAAGTTCTCCCCAAATGTAGTCAGAAACCAACCCCATGATGCTCAGCATTGGTGGAACAATACTGCCCTCTTGTGGCTAAAAGTGAACTACATCACCAGCAGTGCACACATATGTTGGCTTGTCTTGGTTTCATAATAGCTTCCCGAAAATCTGCTGCTCACATTTAGACAGAAAACGGGATAAGGCGTTTTAACAGCAAGATATTATATTGGGCCGTGTCCGTATAATAACACTTTTAGACGAGTTTTGCAACCACGTGATTCCCTACGCCAATGAAACACGCTACCAGCGCAGTGCATTATGGGAAGAGCTACCCAAAACATAAATAATGTCTAATGAAGAGTCGTACTAATGCAAATTAAACACTAATTTAACTTTTTACGTATGAAATATTCACCATGTGTGTCTAATATATGTGTTTTTTTTAGTATCCAATTCGGAGGTTACACCGCAATGAAAAGTAGGTTCCATATTTCCGGGTATATATAGAGCGGACTTGCGTGTTGACTGTTGTGTTGTATGAAAGGAGAGAAGGTTAGCACTCCCCTCGACAAGGATGGAATTGGCCCTAGTGGCCATCAACACATATACGGTTAAGGCACTGCCACTTACTTCGTGGCATCTATAACCAGATTTTTTATTAGTATAAATTCTACTTAATCCAACAAGTATTTACTATCTCTTAATTTTCTTTTCCCCGTTCAACGTTTCGACCATTTACTCTAAAAAAGGAAGCATGCCGTAACATTTTCCTGTGTCTTTGTTTCCGCTGGTTCGGGCAGGATGTGAACTCTTATTATGTTCCTCTTTGCCTTCAGCATTTAGCCTCTGCTGAATACACGAAGGGTTACTGAAACTCCTGTGTTTTCTATCTCATAGAAGGAGCTAATAAACTCAGTTTCTGAGCGTTAAAGTGCATTCAAATTTGTATATAATTCACAGCTATAGATATTGTATTTGGTCGAGCAGAGTGGATATTATATTAATCTCATTGTGCCTTTTGGTTGACTATATGCCTTAAATTGGAAGTGCCATCGTTTGAACTGAGACTTTGGTCTTTTATAAAATGCATGATAAGAATAAACGGGACAAAAAACACATCTTATAATTTCTGAATTTTATTTATAAAATGTATTTCAAAAGAAGTTACAGTGTGTAATACAAGATCATGTGAAGCTTTGGAAATATTTGGTCATTTAAAAAAGTGATTTAAAAAAAAGCCTAAAAGTAACCACGTCAACTATATACTGCAATAGTTTAACGTTTTTAACTAATATATACAGGTTCAAACAAAACACACACGGCTTTCGACAGCACACAAAACAGAGCATGTAAGGTCCACTTCATTTGATTGGTTGAGGTTTATGAAAGTGTAAACTGTTTAAAATGTTCCCCCAACGTAATAAAGCTTTTATGTAATGCCTCATGAGCAGCATGGTCCATGATGTACTATTAAGGATGTCTTTTGGGTTATGCTATTGTGATTATGTTCTTTTTTTCCTAAGGCTGCAGGCATACATTGTGGTTTAGACTGACCGATACTGACACATTTCAAAATAAGGGATGCAAGTCTTTTTTGGTTCCTGGTTAGTTTTCCTTTTTTTTTTACATAGGTAAAGGCAGTCATTTATCATCATCGGTAACCTGAGCATGATGAGGTAACAAACTGATTGATGGTCACATGAAATAAAAACAGACCGAAAACTTGTCCAAAGTCAGAGGAAGGGAACTCTAGCACGCACGCACATACCAATTACCAGTCTAATGCCTAGGACGTCAACAAAAATGGAAGTGCAATGCCACTTAGTTTGGGGAATAAATATTCTGCATATTTGTGTAAATAATGTGGAGGTCCTTCTTTACTAAGTTGATCAGCAGGCATGTAGAGTCGTGTAAAGGGTGATCAAGAACTCGGGTTGGGCCGCTGTACACCAAAGGCTGTAATGAAGACGTTGACCACGACGATGATAAAGACGAAGGCTGTGGTGGTATTCTCCAAGATGTTCAGCTTGAAGTGCATGCGTGTATCATTCAGGTTCCACTTAACTGTAAAAAGAAAAAAGGAAATACATTAGTTTTGCCTAGTCAGTAGGAGTAGGCCTGCCATCCCCTCAAGAAACTATCAGAGTTACCTGTTGTATTGGTAATCATTTCTGAGCGCATGGTATAGAGATGAACAACATCTGACAGCACAGCCCTCAAGTAAATAATTCGCTTCTTCCTCCATTAGGACATTACATGCTTCGCTGGGTTGAGAATGTTTTGTTTTTTTAGAAAGAGAAGGTCTGTTTTGTTTTTTTAACGACCGTCTCAGATTTGGCAAATCTCCAAGACATGACTTATTTTCCAAAAGTTAAGAGAGCTCTTTAAAACTGGAAACAGCTGACAGCAGAGGCGCTTCTTCCTGTTGTGACTCCCTAAACTCAGCCAACAGTATTCTGTTAGGATAAGATAAGGAGTCAAAGGAAGAGTGAGCACACTGATATGTATGTGCTCCCAGGGTTATATGTACGCATGGGCGCATTTGCGTACCGACGTCTTGTGAAGCTTTTCCTGAAGGCGGTTAGATCACCGGACGACAGAGTCGGTCTCCGTGTGCACAGACAGGGCTGCTGTTAACGTCGGTCTGTACAACGGAATTGTGCCAAAACTACGCCAACCGGCTGCGGAGGGAGACACCCTCCCCCCCTCCTGTCACTACCCGATCTGCAGCTCTGCCCGATCTGCAGTGCGCATGTGCGAGATGGTCCGTCATATTGGACAACTCCGGACGGCAACCCAAGTAGGACCCTTGACACAGTGGCTTTTGGCAAATCACAAAAAGAAAACGCGAGAGAGATGAGTTGTTATTATTATTACAACGTGACTTCACTATTATTTAACAACTCTTTTTATTGTTTTTTTTATTTGGTTGTAAGTACATTGTCAGACTAAGTGAGAAATGGATTTAACTTCTGTTAGACAGCTATGCCATACATTTTTGCATACATTCACAGTAAATATGTATTCAGTATGATAGCTGTCTAACAGAAGTTACATTTCTCACTTATTCTGACAATGTACTTAACCCCAAATATGGCGGACCATCTCCCACATGCGCACTGCAGATCGGGTAGTGACACCCCCCCCTTCACTGGAGAAGGGGAAATATTGACGTTCGCGATACAGTTGGAGTACCAAACACTGACTCCAGGTACTCATCTCAGTACCTCACTGAGAAAGTTATGTGCACCCCTGGTTATATGCCCAGAGAAGCGTAAATATTATTGTGCTTCTTTTTGTGTGGTTAAAAATCTTCATTGGTAGACCTGTAAAAACAGCATGAGAAATTTGATATCCAATTTAGTAAAAATGGTATCAGTTGTAGAGAATGATTAGCCAACAAATCCTATCAATGAACAGCAGTTGTTAGTTGTGTTACAAATACACACACATGTACATGTACACACACAAGTATACGTATTTTGACCCGGCCTTTGCCTGTAACAGTAGACTCAAAAAGTCCCATTTGTGACTTAAATGGGTGTGCATGTGTAACTTCAGTATCACATAGCATGGGAGATTTGATTATTGAGTTTCACAGAGTTGTCTGCCTTGAATCTGTAAACGGATTTTCGCAAAAGCAGTTCCTTTTGTTACATAACAATTGTTATAATCAAGTCGACACACCTAGCTAATCTGGACAAAGTAAACATGATCTCACATTTACTTTACACGATGTTGCAGTAGAAGACACGTTCTTGTGAGTAGCAGAGGACCAACACAATATATTTTATATATTTCAATGATCTCTTTAAATATATAAAAGCCTGGAAAATAAGAAATTGGAGACTCTCAAATCACCTATGAAGATGAGCAGAACTCCCACTATGATTTGTAGGATGAGAGAGATGCTAATGAGAGTGATAAGGGGTGCATAGAAGGTGAAGCCGGGTCCTTGCTCCATCACGGCCTTCAGCTGTGAGGCGTTGGCCATCAGTAGAGCTACATCCAGCATGCTCTCTGCCACACTCTTCTTATTGGCATAATGGTTCATGTTCAGAGGCCCCTGTAGCCTCCTCCCCTGGCCTCGCAGCGCGACCTAAAGGCAAACATAAACCATGACATCAGTATTGACGGTTAGAAATGTGGTAATTCCATTCCTCTATTAATGTCTCAATTATGGTAGATTTCATGAACATAAAATATGTTGTCATCCAGGTGTTAGTTATTTACTTTGTGATGTAGCGTCTGTGGTATTTTTATTAAGTGTAACCTCACCCCCCGGTCTAAGCCAAACTCCACCCTCTGCATCAATACAAACAATTCTACTATGTGGGAAAGAGGCCGAAAAAGGGGAAATGGATTAGAAAGGCTAAATGACAGATAAGTACAAACAGGTCCACTCTGTCAGCCGAGCAAGGTTGCATATTTGTACATTTGGTAAGAAATGTCAATATTAAGCGCAGCATTGGTGAGTTTAATCACAGTGGGGTCATATCATTTCCCTTACAGCTTAAACAGGTGTATGTGTGCACACACTCTTTAAACTTAAGAGATGTGGTCTAACTCACGACACTTCTAAATGAACCCACTCTGTTAGTGTACTGATGTAATAGAAATAAACACATTGAGTATCTTCACTTTCACCACTGTAACTCTAACACTGGAAACAGCCTGCTTTCTTCTCCTGAAATTGTGTAAACAAGGTTTTTAAATGAATGGGACAAAATAACAACGCACTGCTGCAAGCATGATGAGTTTTATTTAAATACGTGTGGAAAAATGATGTCACCTTCTCAGGAAATACAGTGCTGGAAATGCGGGGGTTCTTTTTCAGCCTTAATCTTCCATTTAGAAATAATTGTGTGAACTCGAACAGTGACCTTTTTATCAAAGCTGGTCCAGCATAAGTTTGAAAAATAAGATAATGTTTAAAACTCAACCATGACAATACATTTGATCGCAACTGATCATCATGACGGCAAAACTATAACCCAGATTTGTGCAATTCCAGTATTTTAGTTTTCTATGAAACAAAATGGTGGAAGTGAAAGTGTACAGTGGCTAAATTGAAACAGGAACAACCATGACCCTCTGAGCAGGTCACAAAACTCACAATAATGACCTCGATCCGGTTTCACTAAATACACCACACGTAAAACCACATATGGTACAGTGTGGAAGACCATCAATTGCCCATGAATCATTTCCCCTACTTTTTGTAGAACAGTAAATAAATGGGTTACGCTTGTCTCTTTGGTGAAATGAGACTGTCGTAAATGGTTACCTGAAAACCAAACTCACATCACAGGAAGCCAGGGTATGTGGTCATGAGTTTAGGTTAGTTCTCAGGGTTTCATGTCGTAGTTCAGAGATTGCAACAATGTCCCCCTTGTGTAAAGGTTGACAACGCACACTGAGGCTCAGCTTAGCGTTCTTGTTTCTTCAGAAAACTACCAAACCAGAGGAAAAATATGCTCTTGTGGTAAACCAGCAGTGTCAATAGCTGTCCCTAGGGCTGCTCGATTATGGCAAAAATCATAATCTCGATTATTTGGGTCAATAATGGATATCACGATTATTAAAAATGATTATCCATTTACTTTGAAAACATCCATTTATTGGAGAATTTGTTTTTGAACAGTATGTTTTGAACAGTTGATTACCCTGAACTTTAAGTATAATTCAACTGAAAAACCAATACAAATAAATGTAATTTGAAAAAAAAGAAAAGAAATAATAATAAAAAAATAATCTTTTTATTTCAATTACGCTGTTTTCGTAATCGTTGCGAGCCATAATCGTAATTGCGATTAAAATACGATTAATTGAGCAGCCCTAGCTGTCCCCCATTAAATGTAATTGTACTGTTACAGCTTAATTTTCACTTTCTGTCCTCTGACTGAGTATAGCTTCCTATAAATACGGTGCTTTCTAGGGAGGAGAGAGCTTTCTTTAAACGTTGGTTATAATGTGTTCCTTATGTGGTGTGGTTTTTGTTAATAACTTTGGATGGTTCAATATACCAATAATCATATTTTAAAGGTTTTTCCTAAGTATTGTGTGTCAGAATCTGAATTTATAAAGTATCTAATAGATAACTCTGTAAAATATAAGTAGGCTATAGTAAAATGTGCTTCCAAATGTACAACAACTACAGTAGTATAGTTAAGCAATAGCTCACGACAGGCCGTGGTATATGCTCATTATATCACAGCTAAGGGGCGTGGTTCGGCCCGACACGAAGTTAATCTTAAATGTTTCCATCTTATGCTTTGTAAGTTTGTTTCGTATATTTATAAAACTGACAAGTCAAATCAAGCAATCTGATTGGTCGATAGTGTTTTTGCGGACCTCTTTGATTACAGATTTGAAAACATCGTTGCTTGCTTTAAAAGTAGCACAATTCATTATGTCAAACCTTGGAAAGTATCTAGATATCCCTGCCCTAATGCCAAAGGAACTGCACACTGAATATGTTTTGCCGTTTGATGTCTATGTCTGGACCGCTGCGTAAAAAGGAGGGGTTCTGCCCTGTTACTTCTCCGCTGCTTTCTTGTTCCAGTTTGAAAAGCAAACTGCAAGCAGTTTGCTTTTCAGCCCAACGGTATACTGTTTTTCTCAGACGCGGAGGGATACTGACTTGTTGTGAAAAGTAACTTACAATTCTACCCGTGGTATACGCTCAGTATATCACGGCTAAGAACCAATCATATTGCTTGATTTGACTTGTCCGTTTTATAAAGTAGTATATAATACAAATACTCGAAAGGATGATGAAAAATGACAGTAGCTCAAATGTGTACTTAAGTACAGTACTACAGAATAAATATACTTATTTACTTTCCACCACTACACAGTACCATTTATATAAAGGGGAGCCAGTGTAGACCCTCGGACAGGCTAATAACACACACATATTTATTGTTTAAGAGAGCAGATGTAAGTTTGCTTTTGGGTCATTCCAGAATTGGAGGACATTTCATGTCCCCCATATAAAAAATCTAATAATCCATGCCCAAAATGCTAAAACATGCACTTGTTGTGTTAAACATACTTGTCTTGAGACAAAATGTATATATTAAGTTGTAGAAAAAGTGGTTTCAAAATATTATTTAAATTATCAATTAGCTCTCGAACATCCCCTAAAATGGCATTTTTCTCTTGTCCCCGCTTCTTGGTGACCAACTTGCATGTCAAATATAACATTTAAAATAGGGATTTTATTTACTTTTGTTGGTATTATTCTATTGATATATGTCTCTTGTAATGGTAAAATCAATTTGTTAAATCATTAACATATTTTAAATAACAGTAATTTTGCACAGAAGGCGTGTCCCTCAACATGCGTTTCAACCCTGTTACCCAAACCTTTTTAGATTGTTACAGGAAGTGAAAAAACTGTAAATCAGATGACACAGTGGAAGTGACATCAGCAAGCCATGTGCTAGTGCCATGGGTAGACCAAAACTAATTCCTCTCTTTTATTTTTCATATTTTTACAATCTTTTCAGTCTTAAAAGAGTGTGGCACTCTGACCCACTCAACCCTGTTACTCCTATTATCAGAATAAAGCATATTAATTTCAAAGTTATCTTTCTTGCATTAGATATCCTTGCCTTGAAAGTAGCATTACATGCAATAATTCCTGAGGTTAAAGCTCAAATTAGCACTGATTTTCAACCCTGTTACTTTCAACCCTGTTACTATAATTAGAGTAACAGGGGTAATTTTTCATTGGAAAACATACATTTGATGCCTAGATGGGAAAATCACTTTTTTTGATGGTTTATTATCTGTTTTTCCTAAATACATAAAAAGAAATGATAAAATAAAAGGTTAATTTTTCAAAAATGTTGGTGTCTAAATTGTCCTCCAATTCTGGAATGACCCTTTTACATTCCTGAATGTGACCAGGACAAGCACAGTTTAAAGCTATTTAGCGTTAGGTCCGAACAGATCATATCCCTGGTACACCTGGAGGTGGATTCCTTTACAGAGCAATGCTTGTTGGACAGAGCAATGCTTGTTGGGTCTGACTTACAGCCACATGGTCTGCTGTGTCATCATTAAGTGCATGGGCGTTGCAGCCATTATATGAGGATGGGACAAGTCCCCCCCACTTTTTCAAATGATTAGTTTAGACCCCCCCCCACTTTTACTATGCGGAAAGTCCGTGAATCGGTCAATCCACTCGCTGCACTTTGTAGAGCGCTGTGTCAGTGCTTCACTATCAAATCCATTCCACTTGCTTATTGAGAGAATGCCCAAATCAATGAAACTCCGTACCATGTTTTCACTGCTACTTTGTACCAAGGCAGATTCTCCCATAGCGCGCATGTTCAAGGAGTGTTGCCATAGTTGGACAGCTCAGATCTGTTTTATGAAGCGATGCCAGTAGCGGTGGTAAGGCACACACACCAAATGTTCAGGAAATGGTTAATACAGCGAAAATCAAAGCTGACGATCTCTTGGTTTGATATGTTTTCTCCCACAGACAACATGGACATAAGAAAAAAAATCAAAGAAGAGGAAAGTAAGTCATCAGCTGGTAGCAATTAATCAGTTAACAGTGATGGCGGCGGCAAAAGCGTCTCACATCTGGAGAGGAGTTTCGTCTTTATGTCATGATAGAGAGATACAAATACTTAATAGTTTAGATTAGAAAAGGCATCAAAATGCCAGGTTACTAGTATTTATCATGTAAACAGGGAACATGAATAGCCCGATCTCTCTGTGCTCATGTAAACACCATATCCCCAATATGATCATAACCGGGATAATACTCATAAACGGCATACTGATGTCCATGTAGACGCAGTCAGTGTCTTTTACTGGAGCCTCAGTTCGATAAGAGATTATTTTCTGAGTTCTTTAACTTCGGTACTCTCTCTCAAAATGGTAATGTGCATTATGTTTTAATTATACTTCTTATCATTCAGAAGCTTTTTGTGTGTGTTTATGTTTTACTGAGTGCTTATAGGCAATTTCTATCCCAGTATTCAGTTAACTATTTATTTTCTGTGCACATTACATAGACTAGCTAATATTTTACCTACTGCTTGGGACTTTGAGTCTTCAAAATGTCCAATGTCACAGACTGGGACTTACTTTAGAGTCAGTTGTATTTACATTCAGTATGACTTGTTATGATTCAATGTGAAAGAGTATACTGCTCAATAAATAATGATCAATTCACCACCTCTCTTGACATCTAGGCACTTGAGAGTGAGTCAGAGGCAGAACACAGGGACAGTGGAGAGAGGTCCGTTACTGAGGTGAGTGATGAAAGGGAAATGACAGTTTAGAGTAAATTGTGATGTGGACTCTCATCCCAGAATGTTAAGGAAATCAGTGGGGATATTGAACAGGACACATTTCAGTCAAGGGGCATCATATGACCAATATAGACAGCAGAGCAACATTTATTTGAACATTTAAGTCAATGATACCATTCCTAGGTGAACTTAACATCTGTATGGAGTCAGATCAGTCTCAGTATTAATAAATGCTCACAGAAGGATTCACAAATGTATTTTGCGATGTATATATAAATGACTCTCCACAACAATATCTCTCAATGCACTCACAAATATTTATTGTTGTATATAAATGTACAAAAAATGGGCATTTAAACTTATTTTTATTAATTCAAAGACGGCTCTGAATTAATAATCAAATATGTTTCCTTTCTTTACTACTGGATGAAATTACAAAATGTACCCATCATTTTCCTCATGCTAGTATAGCCACATAAAAGTATCAAACCACCATCTACTATTTTTTGTTGTTGTGGGGGGGACCCCCACACCCCCCCTTAAAAATTAGTTTAGACCCCCCCCCCCCCCACATTCAGGATGCTTCCTACGCCCATGATTAAGTGTAAACTGAACCCCGAGGATGAGAACAGGGCAACAAAGGCAAACTCAGCTCACAAACACACGTTATCTGTTGAATAGAAACTAATGCTAATCTGCTAACCGGTCACATTGGCTTAATGACCTCAAACCCAAACACGGAATGACACTTTAACAATGGTTAAAAAAACAAACACCGTTAGGATGCGTGGAAAACAACAGTAGACAATAGATATCCGCTGTACCCGATCAATATATCTTACTTGTGACTTTTTTTGAGGGGATTTTACCCCGCCTGAGCTGCCCTGGATGTTAGGGGACGCTTTACATTACGCTGTCTTTTGTCACGAACACCGGTATTAACTTACCTCCGCCTCTCCATTTCGGTCGGCATCACCGTTCATTTCATAGCTGTCCGTAGCCATCTTCTTAATAACTTTATCCAGAATAGCTTGTTTTATACTGAGTGTAGGGTAAGGGTTCAAGGGAGACCGTGGTCCAGCCGGCGGGGAAAAGACTGTATAAACATAAAGGCTAGCGTGACGACAAGAGGGCAGAAAAACTCCAGGCTCTCGCCCCTCCTACACGGGGGAACCCGTCCTCAGGGCAGGCTGTTAGTGTAAACACGGCAGGTTGCTCACTGGAATTTATGGGGGTATTTCCCACAGTTGAAGTGAAACCATAATTTCTTCAGAAAAGCAGCGTTTAGGACTGTAACGTTATTTAGCCCTGTCCCATGGGGGACAGACTGTAAAGGCAAGATGACGTTGTATTGCCACCCTGTGTATTAATGTGGTATTGCATGCTCAACTCTTGGGATGTCCTGGCGATGCAATGAACCAAAGGGTGCTGTCCTAATTTAAACCAATTCAAACGTGTTCAAGGAAAACATGAATTTGATATACTGAAAAACTAGATTTTGTTTCAGAGCTTTCTAAAACACCTTCTACATAAGTGACACCATATGCTAATTAAAGCTTTTGATTTTCTTTGGGGATGGATTTTACAAGTTATAAATACATTATTGAAACGTGTTAATTGACTAATTAACCGATTCCAGTAGGGGCCCTGGGGTTTCTTTTTTATTCCCCTCCTTCCCTTTTTCTGTGCATATTATACTTATAAAATAACATTTTCAAGTTGAACACAACAAAAGATAATACAAAAGAACAGAAGTTGCCATCTTTGCCTAATTGTCTATCTAGACTTGAGTGCCACCTACATGTATACGTTTTAGTGTAAAAAGTTAATTAATTAATTAATTACAACTTTGGGAAAAGTGTAAAATCATTATTATTGAATACTAGCATAATAATGATCTTACACCAATGACAACTTGAAGTACTTCTTACTTGAAAACTAGGAGGTATTATAGGGATTAAGCAATCATACCATATACATTCATTCTGTTTTAACCTTGCAGGGGTGCATGGTAATGTTATTATATTGATCCTATACTCAATTATTTTTGTCTTTTCCCCCACAAGTCAGATCCTGTAAGTGTGTATCTATTTTAAGAAGAGTTGGCAAAGTAAGATGAGCAACATAGTGAGAGTCTTAACTGAAAGTCTTATCCAATGAAACACATGCAGTCATGTGTGTCTTCAGGAAACAAGACAATGAATGGGATGGCCATACACTTTTGTTTGCCACATTCAAGGCTTCACATTGTAAACCGCCCCCCAAACATTGACCGCACCCACCAACTGGTTCCTATTATTTCCTCTGTTTCCCTGGTGACCAGGGCAGGTTTGACTGAATGATTGACCCCATAAAATGTAAAAATGTTCCTTTAAGTCGATTGTTGTAAAGAATAATATAATTTAGACCTTAAGTGAATATTTTGACCTATCCATTCATGTTCTTAGTATATTGTTTCCCTTTAAATGTTCTAACTCTTTGGTATGAAAAAAACCGAAATATTAATCCTATACAAGCATGACAATATGACCTCTGTGTAAGTCAGAATGTTAAAAACAACTTTGTTTAATTTAATGTATTTACTATATGTATTTAATCAAGGCCTGCATTTGAAAAGTTGATACAAAGCTTCACAATATGGACACACATTTTAAGTTTAAAAACTCCCTCACTTTATCACCCCTTTCCAAATATTTTTCAAAGATTAGAAAATAATATTATTTTGTTAATTACTTAATGTCATTTTGAAAGGCCAATGGAAAAAGTATTTTTACATTCGTTTTCATTAATGCTTTAAAATGTTGTTTTACAGACACATGTTAGTTTGGGTCTTGTTGTTTGTATTTAATGTTTAAATTGTTGACATTGGTTAATCTTCATGTAACTATAGCATCTCAACACAGTGCAAATGCCAATGCACAAAACTACTACCCCAAATCAATTGTTGACATTAAAACATAATATAGCTGAGACCCAGCTTGTCATTAGCTGGTAATAATATTCTATCATAGATTTTGCCAGAGAAATACAGTTGGTGAAAAGTGTGCCAACTAACCCTGGTCTCACCTAGGCTGCAGTATAATAGGCTAATATAATAGCATGACATACTGTATATATGCTTATAATATAATAGTACAACAAGTATATAAAAAGTAATTTTAAAACAATATTTTAATTATAAAATAATTCAGATAAAACCAAGGTGAAACAATGTAGGCCTATGCTGTGTTTCTAAATAGAATTTTAGAAAGCACTTTATTTAATTACTAGCGTATGTTATGTGCCCCCCATTGTATTAAGATGGTCTCCGGTGCGTTTTACACGGTAGCCCATAAACCCTAGCAGCGTCCCTTTTGGTTGGTACGTTACATATATATATATATATATATATGTATATATACATATATATATGTGTACGTTCCTCACAGGAAGCTTACCGCGTCACCATCGGACGGAAATGTGGTCCGTGCATAGGGTCCATGCAGCCTCTGTCACGGGAGGCTAGGGTGCCGCCTAAAAGCGTGCCGAGTTATTGGATACGTGTTGTTGCTAGGGGCGTGGGCTGTGCCGTGAAATATTCTAGTTTTCCTAAACCTGGACGAGATTAAATACAGGAAGACAGCAGTCATATAAACTGCACGACAGATGAGCAGATGTATTTGACCTGAGGGAAACTGTGCCGCAGTGAGACATCTCTGATAATCGCTTCTATCCTGCACTCCCCGGGACTGTTAGGAGAGCACGGAGGATAGTTAAAGGAGCGACGCAAAGAAGCTGAGGTCGCACATCTCGGAACTCATTTTCACCCGGAACACCTGCTATTCATTTGCATCAAACGCTGGATGAGTGTTTACAGGGGATGACAGCTGCGCTCTTGGTCTTCCCGTGATGTGACTTTGCAGGGATTAGTGAGCGAAACAGCCTAAACATCCTCTGTTCACACAGGCTAGCGGTTTGTCTGCGGAACAAATCACATTATATAGTTTGCGCTGGAGCAGACCTTATACGATGTGGAGGGAACTGTGTTCGTGAGCTCATGTTGACCTGGCAATAACATTAGGTTTAACTTGAATAGCTCCGTGCTGTATTGCAGCAAGGTGGACCGGGGCGTGAGGTGGCAATGCGCGCATCCTCCGAGCTGGACATTTTGTGGGGGTGTTATGTTTCCTAAACACATTTGAAGCACAAGGCCATACATCCATCCTGTGCTGGCGAACTGCGTCACTGCATGCGAGTGTTGCAGGTAGGCAGTAAACTCTCTCACCGCCGGGAGAGGAGCATCATCTTCTCTGCACTATGTCTACGATAAGCGCTTAACAGAGCAACAGGGATGGATTCGGATTCGGCGCCACTGGGATCCACATTTTCCTCAGCACCCAATTTAGATTCGGACATTAATGCAAACGGCAGTAGGGCTATATATCAGAATGGGACGGACCACATTGTAAATAACATCCAAATGGCAGGCCTGCGAGGAGCCAGTGACCCCAGCGCATACCCCTCCACAGACTACCGCGCGCTGGTCCGCCAGAGGTTCATCAGGCGGAGTTTGTGGTTGTCAGACTCCGAGGAGCAGCAGCCGGTGGACACGCCGGAGCCTGTCAACAGCAGCCCGGTGCTGAACATTGACCTGAGGACCATCGTTGATAGGACTCGAACCCGGGTTCTGCAAGGAACCCGCCTGGACCTCCAGGAGACGTCCATCACGGAGAGCCAGGTGGGGAAGAAGGACAACCCCTCAGAGAGTGCAGATGAGGAGAAGAGACACCGGAGCGAAGCCGAGGCAAAGGTAGAGGTGGCGCCTTCGGACGTTTCAGGTAAAGCCGGAAGTGACGAGAACGAAGAGGAGCCAGGGATGAAGGCTGTGTCCACTTCACCTGGAGGGCGCTTTCTCAAGTTTGACATTGAGCTGGGAAGAGGGTCCTTCAAGACTGTCTATAAAGGTCTTGACACCGACACCTGGGTCGAAGTGGCATGGTGTGAACTCCAGGTGGGTTCATTCATCATTCAAGGCCAACATTACACTGATAGCACTTCGGGATTTGTCATCAAATATGAAGTGCATTACAAATGAAACCCATTATTATTATTATTATTATTATTATTATTATTATTATTATTATTATTATTATTATTATTATTATTATTATCATTATTATTATTATTATATGACTATTATCTCTAACAGCATTGTGTGGTTTGTTAAAAAACAACAATGAGCCCAAAAAGTAATTTTGCAGCCAAAGGTAACCCAAGATGTTTCTCTCAACAAAACAAAGGACTAGTTTAATGATACTGCTACTTAATCAATTCTAGGATTTTACAAACTCTCCGTCAGGAGTCTCTCAGGTAGTATACCAGTAAAGCGTCATATGCACCTTGCATGACAAAGTGACACTAACTTCTTACAGATGCCTCAAAATCCACCCGATAGAGTGAATGTGAATATTTGTCAGATTATCTGTCTATTTATTTGTATTTCTTGGCATGTATTGGTTGAAATTGTCTGCAGTTAGTTGTGTTTTTATTTTTCATTGATTTAAAGATTTGTATCAACATAATAGTTCTGTTCCATTGTTTTTTATACTCTGATATTGCTGAGGTACTATATGCTTTACAGCACCAGATGAGTTACTGCGTTTGTTTCCAACTGAGAAAAGGCATTATTCAGAGTAATGTTACAGGGCATAGTGAGGAGGAGGTGACTGTCAGTCATGTTCTCTTTGTCAGCACTCACTTTGCTCCAGCCTTTCCTCTCATAATTCCCACCCTTAATGTTTCTTTATCATGTAGTTTTGTGTTTATCAAAGACATTACAAGACTTTAATTTTCTAATTTTCAGCTGTATACTTCCTTGAGATATAACTAAATTAAATCAAAGTATTTCAGCCTTCACACCTTAACAGTGTTTAGCCCATTCACAGTGTTGCCAGGTAATCTTTTGACACTTTAATTAGTCATCATTTTAGCATGGAGCTAATACAAACATAGCAGTGACAGCTTACTGTATCACTAACTAATGTATCAACTTTTAGGATTTATATTTGCTAAGCTTTTACAGCCTGCATAGAGCAAATTACTACCAGGGAAACAACCCTGGGATTTGGTTCAGCCACTGTCAATAGTTCACATCTTCTATTAGTTGATATAATGGACAGTTGTCTAAGACTGAGTCATGCTAAAGCACTACTTTAAATATTGTGTTTACCAGTGATGTGCTCATGAGTTTCTTGGAAATAAGTCATTAAAACATCATTACATTTTCTCCCATCAAATATTGTTTTAATCAGACTTCGATTAGATGCGTTGTTTGAGTCAATGCGCTAGCTACCTGTGTATTGGAGCTCAACATACATTTATGAACTTCAGTCTATCTTAAAGTGACCATAATGAGGATACTGGTTGTGACTTTGAGACGCAGCCCTGCAGCAGTATTTTATAGGTTTGGTGCGGCTTGATAACGACCAGAGCTGATGCTTTTTTTTTTTGTCTTCCTACTGTTGCAGAACTCAGGTTCACCCCATCAGGCCCGGGGGAATAAGTAATCACAGCACAACTCAATAAGGTTTAGACACAGAATGAAATCACTATTACGTTGTGCTTATCTCACAGCTTTTTGTTGGCAACAACACAGGTCCAGATTCAAGTGAGGCTACGTGAAGTTCACCATTTTTTTGTATGCACATGTATATTATACATATAACGAGCATTATTTGCATGGGCAACTTCAATCAACCCTTGTTGGAATTAAGGAAATGTGTTCCTAAATGATTGTGCAAAAGGTGATGAATTGTCCTGGCTTCAACCCACATTTTAGCCTGGTTCCTCTCAGCTTTGAGTATACGTTTAGTATCCAAGTCTTTACGGGTAAGGCCCTAATGTTTTTTTAGAGTAACTATTTGCGTCTGAGCAGGTTTTTATGAGATTTAGTGATGATTCAACCATTCTGTCCCTCGAGATAAGGCCTTGCCCTGCAGAGCTTGTGTGCATCACTCACACAATGCTGCTGCAACTTAAATAGATATATAGATACTGTGTGTGTTTGAGGGTAAAACTAAGAATGAGACAGCAAAATACATAGATTTTCATTAAAAGTTTTATAAATCAGATTTAAAAAGACGCCAGTGCTTGTTGTGGAGCAGAACAACCTGCTGGACTTGTTACTTATTTATTCAATGAATGATTATTAAACAGCAATTTGTTACCCAAAGTGAGCAAATGATGCAACCTAATTCAGTAAACTGCCAAAACATTTCACCAGCTTGAGATCTGTGTCTCACTGTTGCACATTATTTGTCGTGTTTGATGGCTTAATTAAGAATACTAAAACTGGAGAGTGGAGAGTGAATCTTGCTGATGCAGCCCTCTGCACCAAGACAGAAAGAGAGAGGAGAGTGGTTCAGCTAAGGACAGCAAGATACACTCATAGTGTTTCATAGACAGCAATTCAAGAATACTATATTTATATTCATTTCAGCATTAGTCTCTTCATCAATCCACACTTATTGAGAAAAACCTGCTATTCATATATTGTTGTTCTATGCTTTTATTGTTCAAAATGAAGATTCTTTGTTGTGTGCCACACCCTGCTCAGACCTTCTCTCTGCCAAGAACCATTACTAACCTGTATACACTTCCTGTAAAATTGGACAATGTTACCAGAAAGATAGTTTTACTGTAATATATTTGTTATTAATGAGAATCACCATTATGAAAAGGGCTGAAGCAGGTGAGGCATATACTTCACGATGCCGCTCGTAATCGAGCATGTAATGCTGCACACTGCATAGGTCATTCAGTCCACACTGAATGAAATCTGATTCCCCAGCATCAGTCAACAATCAATGCGAAGTGATGTACAAGAGGTTATTGTTGAATTCCAGACATTTGAAATACTACATTCAACCTTATCGTTGCCATTAAAATGTGTGCATTGAGACAACAGGAAAAAAAATCCAGAGGTCATTCAGCATTTTGTGGAGGCTGAGGCCATTGGGTTGTATCTGCCATGCTGACTGGAGAGAACAGAAATGTAGGATGTTCGCCCGTCAGCTGTTTTACTATTTATACAGCGGTTCAGGGAAGGCAGGGGCCAACATATTGATCGAGTATACAAGGATTCACTCAGGCGTGTTACCCAAAGATACAATTTAAACTCTGAAGAATTGAACATTAACATTAATGATTATGTTCTTTTTTATGTCTTGTATTCTTTGATGGATGAGAAGGAATCTCCAGTGGCTGTTTAAAACTCTTATTGTTATTTTCTTATATTACTTTTTTATTTTTAACCAGCAGCAGATTTGACATTAACTGATTAAAAATACGTCATAATGAAATATAATCTTTTGTTTATCCGGCATGACAGATGTGTTTGTCTCTGTATCACACCACTCAGGATTTTACTCACAATGGGTGAGTTTATTGAGTCCTGTGTTTTACACACAGATCAAATTAAGTAGATGGTTCAGTCCTGCATGTTTACATACCAAAATGCCAATGCTGTGTTCACTCTTAACATGAGCCACAGGCATTTGTAACGGAGTGCCCACATCTGAAGGAATGGTACACTATTTAAAGAAGGTTTAAAGGGGATTTTTATCTTCCTTTACCTCTTGTCAGAATATTCGAAAAACACTGAAAACGACGATGATTCAGCACCTTCTTCCTCCCCCTCCACAACTTGTTCAATTTGGATAAATTAAACAGCACTGGAGCTTCTCCTACGATAAGGCTCTAGCATACTGACAAAAGTGAGTGGGTGAACCTAGAATTCATTATTTTACATTCAACATTTTTTTTTCGTAGGAACGGAAACTATCAAAAGTCGAGAGACAGAGGTTCAAAGAGGAGGCAGAGATGTTAAAGGCTCTCCAGCATCCCAACATCGTGCGATTTTATGACTTCTGGGAATCACCGGTTAAAGGGAAAAAATGTATCGTTCTGGTGACAGAGCTGATGACCTCAGGGACACTTAAAACGTAAGTCTATATTAAAACCCTTTTTTATAATTATTGAAGTCATGGTATGTTTTCCGTCTTAGCTCATGTGTGTCCTTTTCATCCTTATACCCATCAGTAGATCACTGATTGTAAGTTGCACATAATTAGTCTCCTAATATTAGTTCACCTTACAGTTTAATGACCATTGGATGGTCAACATCATGTGTATCAAGTTTTATACATATTGCCTTTATTTTTAGTCAATGTGGTTTGAACCCGAAAAGTATTTACCTGGTGACAACTTGAACATCTCCTTCGTCCCACAGGTATCTGAAGCGCTTTAAGGTGATGAAGCCTAAAGTTCTTAGGAGCTGGTGCAGGCAGATTCTCAAAGGCCTCCACTTCCTCCACACAAGGACCCCTCCAATCATCCACAGAGATCTGAAGTGTGACAACATCTTCATCACTGGTCCTACAGGCTCTGTCAAAATAGGCGATCTGGGCCTAGCGACACTGAAAAGGGCCTCTTTTGCTAAAAGTGTTATCGGTAAATCCTTGTCTTTATGAGAGATATATTTTAAACCTGCAGTAACTCTTTATGCCCTCTGCTCCAGTTGAAACATTATCACCTTTTAAAATGATATTGGAAATGATACAGAGCAACATTTGCATTCATTTGTTTTGACTCTGTTACCTGGAGTATGTAAGACCAACAACTCCTGAGGGAAATATCTGGCCCTTAAACTTTGATTGAACACGTTTTTTTAAAACAAAGATTAACATCAAATCAAAGTTTCAAAGTTGCATCCCAACAATTTTTCTCTTGTCTGTCTTGTGAGTGATTACTAAAAACAGCTGTGTTGGGTTTCAGTCCTTGACACTGATATTGATCCCTCTGAAATAGGATGCCACGCTTAAAACTGCATTTTACTTTATCATTTATCCGTGTTTTCTTGCATTATTCTCTAGGCACTCCTGAGTTCATGGCCCCAGAGATGTATGAGGAGCACTATGATGAGTCTGTGGATGTCTACGCCTTTGGGATGTGTATGCTGGAGATGGCCACCTCAGAATATCCCTACTCTGAGTGTCAAAATGCTGCTCAGATCTACCGAAAAGTCACCAGTGTAAGATCACATTTAAGACTGTCAAATTCTATTACAACTGCTTTAAGTCAGGATTAGCTGTCCTTAATGAAATACATAAATATCGACTGTTAATCTTGGAGAGATTTACAGGGTTTGCAGCCAATGATTGTTTTCACGATAAATAATCAAATGCTTTTTGATGGACTGAATAACCACACAATCTTTAACTTGTTAAAAATTGATGACACCTGCCCACATTTATTCATTGTTAAAGTACGTCTTGAAATCTCATTAAGAGTTATAAGTGAGATGTAGAAATGTTTGCTAACATAAGCTGCCAAAACTACTAGTCATCAAAGCAAGGGTGAATTTACATCTTAAGAATTACATTACATTATTTATTATATTTTCAGTGCATACACACATTTAGTCTGACCTTAACTAGCAAAAGTTAAATACTTTTTTATTTAAAAAATGACTCCGTCTTACACTTTGTATCCTTTCTCATTTAATTTCAACACTCATTTAATCTTTTCAGTGCCAAAGAAAACCTATTGTACCGCAGTAGATTTTTAATCCCCAGAGTCAAGATTCCAGGGAGAAATGGGTTTTGAATGTATGTTTTATTACCCTGCAGACAGCATGTTCTGTACTTCCTGGTATGTAGTCACACACTAAGGACTGCTATTTGTAATTTCTTGAGTTTATAAATGCTAATGCTAATGTTTGTATTGCAGGGGGTAAAACCTGCTAGCTACAGCAAAGTCAGTGACCCAGAAATCAAGGAAATAATCGGGGAATGTATCTGCCACAGATGGGAAGAAAGGTAAGGGGAGCTGGACCTTTGGCAGTGACGCATATTGTATATAGATAGAGGCTGACTTTTAACAAAACCCTGTGTTCTTTTGTTTCTGTTCCTGCTGTGTGACGTCAATACCATTATTTGGCTCTGGCCCAGTCAATGTTATTGTGTGTTATGCATCATTGATGTGAGGTCACTATCATCGTGGCCCGTAGCCCAGGGCAGTATCTGATGTTTGTTTGTTTCCTGCAGGTACTCCATCAAGGACCTCCTGAATCACGCCTTTTTTGCAGAGGATACAGGCGTGAGGGTAGAGCTTAATGAAGACGATGATGGCAAGAAAGCATCCATTGCCTTGAAGCTGTGGGTTGAGGATACAAAAAAGCTGAAGGGGAAGTACAAGGAAACTGGTGCCATCGAGTTTTCCTTTGACTTGGTTAATGAGGTCCCAGAGGTTGTTGCCCAAGAAATGGTAAACAAAATCTTTGAATTACCAAAAATAATCATTGTATTTTGATAAATATGCACAGAAAATAGTTGTAACGTGTATGCCATTGGGGGTATATAGGTGTACTAAACTAGAACAATCAGGAGATCTAAACAAAGGACTGATCCCTTTTGTCTTAAGACTTGTTTGGATATCGATTGACCTTTGCTTTTTCACCGGCCCTAACTCACTTTTCTGTCCCACAAACTTCATTTGTCGACTCTTTGAAAATACCAATTTTTTATTGACTGGCTTGTGTCTGTTGAAATTCATTGACACTTCAAAAATAGCTTCAATTCAGTGCGTAAGGAAGATGAAGCTGCAGGTAACCATAGCAACAATACTTCTTTGTTCTTCTAGGCACGGTGACACACAATGAGGGAGTGGAGGTAATTCAAAGAGATGCCTTTATATATCAGGACAACTTGTTGTGGATTATTAACTATGTAGTATCAATGCACTACAAAGGGTTCTTTATACAGAAGTGTCTTGACACAATTCTGGGCCCTTTTAGTTAGGTGTAATGTATCTGGTTTAGTGGTCATGTCAGTAATCATACGCTTGATGTAATTATTGATTAAAACTAAAGGCAACTGATCGGTTGATCTGTGCTCTCCCATGTAATGAATGTCAATTTGTTTATTGATTACATATGCTGTGGAATTACAACCTTAGTTTGTTCTTAGCTGCAGTGATCATCTAACCTGTGTCCTGTAGGTGGAATCAGGTTTTTTTCTGGACTGTGATGTAAAGATAGTTGGGAAGTCCATCCGGGACCGCGTGGCTTTCATTAAATGGAAAAGGGAGCGGACTGTCTCTCCAGCTGTGAAGAAGCCGCAGCCGAACCTCCTGACGGTGCTCGGACCCGCCGTGCCACAGGCAGCCACATTAGCTACGACAGATGGTGAGGAACAGGAGGTGGAGCAAAAGACTCTGGTCTGCACCGTGCCAGCCACCACGTCTTCCACATGTGAGAACCTGCAATCAGTAAAACACATGAACGTATCCTACATCATACAAACTCATGAATCCATTAACAGGACAGGACACACTGCTATGAATCGTTAAATTGGTATATTTGAAAGTAAATGAGACTGCAGCATCCGAGTAAAACCGATTAGTCATCATAAGACATCATCATCCAGCTTTTGAATTTTAATGAGATTTTCCCCCTGTCCTTTCCCTGTGTCCGTCCTTCCTGCAGAGGACGTTGTTGAGAAATGTAATGTTTTATTCACTCTGTTATTACAGCTGACAGCGGAGTGGGCCCTGCCATGCGATTAGATGATCTAAATAATCAGCAGAGTATCTTCAACCAATCGCTTCCAGAGCCCATCTCCACAGCTCAGATGATCTACAGTCCTCCTGCTCTGGTTGAGCCTCAACACCAGGGGCCATACCAGCAACCCACAGCACAGGCCTCTCAAGAAAGCTACACACAAACATCCTCTCAATTACACCAGGGGGCCTACCAGCAAACCACAGATCAGCTGCATTCTGGGGCCTATCATCAACCTGCAGCACAACTGCACCAGGGGCCTTATCAGTCTCAAACCGTGAGTGACAGCATTTCTAATTTCTCTGTGGAAACTTTCGTAACTTTTTTCATTGAAATCTTTGGAATTTTACACTGCAACAATTGCCTTGTATGTTATGACAACAGTGTGTTAGAAGGTCCTACCATGTCAGGCATTAAGGTTAGAAAACCCTCTCTCACTAAGACAATGAATAAAAGCCCCTCTCTATGTCCACCACAGGATCTAGCTTAACCAATAGCATAGAACTCAGCGCATGCCACAGGCTTCGTATCCTCTAACTCAGCCCATAATCCATCATTATTATCTTCTCAAATGCCCCCACATACACACTCACATCATGACTCAGCAAGTCATTTCAATTCACCTCTGCGTCCCCTGAGTTTACTGCCTCCCTCCTCCCTCCGTCTGAGCGCCACAGCCCCCACCGCCAATGAAAGGCTTGCATGTCTCTCCTCATGATGGTTAAGACAAAGGGAGGAGCATCTCTGTGACACAAAAATATACACTTTTTCTCCACATCTGCTAATTTATCTTCAGTCTCTAACCCCGGCTCACCCACATCTCCTACATACACTTTTCTTTTTCTTTTTGGCCCTATTCTCAAACAGTCAACCAGACCCAGTGACTTCCCCTTCACATCTTTCCCCACCCTCAAAATGGTGCTCCCACTGAGTTAATATGAGGGTGGATATCTCTTCTGATCCACTTTTCCATCACATCATCTTCTATCGCATTACTTGTTAAATTACACAAACATGACCGTGTACAGGGCCCAATGCATGTAAACCCCACTATATGTTTTCTGACAGACTATTTCGGATTCATCTACACCAGCCACTACTATGCACCAGAGTAGGCAGACAGCACAGAGCTTCCCAGCTGCATACCCCAATCCACAGCCACAGTTTACTGACCCACCCACCCAGGAGCAGGTACTGCATGCACCAACTGCGACAGGCCCTGGCAACAGCTTAAGTGAGACACAAAAAAGCAGAAGAAGAAGGCCAAACCTTGGAAGTCAACACTTGCCAACAGAGAGAATTGTCCCAAATGCTTGTTTGATATTTAGAGATACTGATTCTATCATCGGCATTCAGTGTCACCAGTTACAGATAGCCAACACATTTCAACATAGAGGAGATTATTGTGCTATTTAGTGGTACCAGCTATCTGAAAGCACACTATTTTGAGTTATATCTGCATGTGAGGTGGGTACAAACTGCATCTGATACCCGTTTTAAATTCCTCATCACATATTGTACAGTATTTGTTTGTGTGTGTATATGTCAATGTAAATGGTTTTACATTTGTTTCCTTCCTATTTGCCTTTACTCCATTTAGTGCAAACTTCAACAAGCTGCTGTCCTGCCCCAGGTATGGCAAACATTTATTTTAACTTAACTGTGCGCTACAGTACATACACTACAAACACCACAGAATAGTTGGATCAAATGAAGTCTGCCTGCCACGCAGCTCCCTTTTTTAAAGTGGAGCTTAGACTACAATTTCTTAAGTTTAATGCAGAAATCACTTTGTCACACAGCTTATACTCTCCATTGTTTTCGTAGCTGTTATCTGCTGAGCAGCCCACTCCTCACCTGAGTCCTGCTGACACACCTACCAGTTTTCCAGTCCTCCTTCCCCGCTCCTGCCCGTTGTCTACGCGTTGTAGAAGCATTAGCGCACAGTCACACATAAAGACCAGTGACCATCCCCTGCCATGGCGATATTTGCGTGAAAGTTCACCAAACTTCAAATTCCCACGATGCAAAGATGCAAATTTGCTTCGCTACAGGAAGCAATATTTTCATACCCTTGCTTGCATAGAATAAAAGCAAATGGGTGGCAAATGTAAATTATGTGTGAATTTGCTTAGAAACATCAAATTATGGTAGATAACTTGGTAGAAACATCTTACAGATGTTAGTAGGTCATACATAAAGGGCCTATCTGAATGTTATTTCTATCGACTGGTTGCCTTTGTTCATTTTTGATCATTTTCCATTCTTTCCCAGTTTTCCTCACCATATCCTGTTCAAATAGGGTGCCTCAAGCCCTCCTCCATCCCCCTTACTCCTCTGCCATGTGCCTACAGCAGCAGTGGCCCTCTTATGTCTAGCTCCCATTACTCACCCTTACTCCACCAACCCTCCCTTACTCTGACCTCTAACTCTGCCCTGTCCTCTCTCGGGTCCCCTCAGACCCCTCTGTCCACACCTCAGCACATGCCTAACTTTGCACTCCCTATTCCACTTTTAGCTATGTACATGTCCTCCGCAGTGCCTCAGCAGCAGGGCGGCCCTCTGACATCTCAGACAAACTTTATCTTCCATACCACCCATTCATTACCTCTCTCCCAGGTACAACCTATCCCATACCCTGCCCCCTACCCTGAGCAGGAATTGGCTCAGCCAATTGTTCAGGTGAATATTTAGCTTAGTTCTCACTGTTGTGGTTGGGCCATTGGAAATCTCTAATACTAAGGTAGCAATGTGTCTTGTTGATATAATGCATGCAGGGCTTGTGTTTAGGGATTTAGAGGTAAATATGAACCAGTTGTAATTTATTGATGAACAATTCCCTAAATGTGCTATTGTTTCCTGGTAAAGATGATTCCACCACAGGGTAATGTTGCCCTGATCCACCCTGGGTTGCCTGCTGTACAGACTCGTCTCTGGGAAAGTGGAGTAGATGCAGAAATGTCTACAGCTGTCCAAGACTTAACAAGTGCTCCTACAGTTTCAACTGCAGCCTCAATCTTAGGTCCAGCTCTAGTTGAAACGCAGTCCCAAACACAAACACCAGCTCTGGTCGCAGCACCAAACCAACCGCTTTCAGCATCATATCAAGCTGAAGTCATGCCTCAAACTATGGATCCAACCTTTGTTAATGACCCACTGTCAGTCCCAATACAAGTTCCGACGGCAGTGCAAACGATAGCCCCAGTTCAAGCACCAATTTCTGCGTCAGATCTCCCTTTTGAATCACCAAAAGACTTATCGAAAAGCTTAGCCCAAGCCCCTGTTGCAGCTTCTGTCCCAGCTGCAGTTCTGCAGCCTGCTGGCATCCAGACAGCAGGCTCAGTGTCTGAGAGTGCCAGCGTGGCCACAACTCAGCAAAACTTTGAGTCCACCTCTGCATCCGGCACCCTTCAACAAGAGTCCTGTCTAGAGGTGTGTATGTTTTTTGAGTGTAATATTGATCAATACACATATGCATATATACTTATTAAAACAGCATGTTTTATATATTCTTGCAAGAATCCCTTCTGTAGATAATGAAACTTCTACCAAGGTCTCCTAACTGTTTTGTACATGCACAATTCTCTGTCTTCAGGATGCGCTTCAAGACAAACCCATAGGTTTACCCAATTATGCCTATGACAGGTGTGTGTGTCAAGATTTTCACAGTTTTTTCAGCTATTAACAGATTCTATAGAACTTTGTGTGATGAAAATGCTGACACCGACATAGAGGTGGTAAAGTGTTAAACTTTTTATTTTATAGTTTTAACTCTGATGTGGCATCTGGTAAGGAAACAAGTGATGGCTATGACAGCTTGGCTAGTGGAGGGAAGGGGGACGGAAAACCCAGGAAGCATCACCGCAAGTCTGCCCGCACACGCTCCCGGCAAGAGAGGACCAGCAAACCCAAACTGAGCATGCTAAATGTGAGTCATGCTATCATTTTTGAAGTTATAGTTTTTTACAAATTGTGAGTTGTATGATTGTTAAGTGTATTTCCTGCCCACACAGGTTTGCAACACTGGTGATAAAATGGTTGAATGCCAGCTGGAGACACACAACCACAAAATGGTGACCTTTAAATTTGATCTGGATGGAGATGCTCCAGAGGAAATTGCCACTTACATGGTTAGTTGAAGCTTTTACAATTATTTGGTTATATTTATGACACTGTTTAACATATTTTAAATTGTATGCTTACAGGTAGAGAATGGGTTTATCTTACTGATAGAGAAAGAGATCTTCATTGACCAGCTAAAGGACATTGTGGATAAAGCTGAAGACATGCTGAATGAAGACATTGAGGGAGAAAGGGTCTCCGCCCTAAGTTGTAGTCCTGAACAATTCCAGATATTTGAAGGACTGGCAGGAGAGGTAAGAGGGACTATACTCGTCAACTTTTGTAACGCTTGACTTGTGCAATCTAAACAACTAAAAATGTCCTAAACTTTCATATTTTACAGCTTGATCATTACTGTCCTGGTAATTTAGCTACCTGAATCAGTATGCAAATATTAATTAATTTGAACGATTAGAATTGACTGCAAATATTATTTGGATTATATGTAGTTCTTTACTCCCTCAATCAGATATGGTTATAGACATTTAAATACAGAATGGCAAGAATAATATTGACTTAGCTCATTGTCATCTGTCTTTCTCTCTGCAGTATCAGCAGCCTGGAGCACATCAGCCTGTCTATCAGCAGAACGGTAAAACAATAATGCCCTTCATATTGTATCCATCTGCATGTCTTCATTTTGAATGTCACATTCACCTGGAAGAAAATAAGTGGAAATTGTTTGAACAATTCTTCACACAGGAAAGCGATGGTTCATAATTTGCCCCGTTGAGGAGACGCCCACATCCAGCCAGGAGACCCCGTCTGATGGGACTGTTACACAGTCTCCATGCAGTTCCACCACTACCCAGCCTGCTGACAGTGTCACTGCAAAACCCAGAGGTGACTTTGTTGCTACAGAGCGATTTCAGACAAAATATACAGCTTCATAGAACAATAGCACTACTTTGTGGCAGCTGGATGAATTGCAGCCTAAAGCTCTGGTGTGCAATAATAGCTTTTAAATAAAAGGTTACAAAAAAAAGTTGGTATATATTTACACTAATTGAAAGAATTTTCTCTCATCTTGATTGTTGTGTCCTGCAGAAGAAGGGTCGTCTTCCACAATGTCTGGTGGAAGTGGAGGCTTCACCTATGACGTCTATGGATTCTGTAGCCCTCCGATAATGTCCAACACAGACCCTCTTTTCTTAGCTACCCTGTCTCCCCCTGTTTCTGCTCCCCCGACCCTTCAGTCAGTGACATCAGGGGTGCCTGCTGGCAGCTCGGTGCAGCCCAGTGTTCATCATGCTCAGCCTGCCAAAGCACAAACTTTGCCCCCACATACGTCTTTCCCGATTGATGAGTCACGGGGATCCCCTTCGGAATCCGTCTCTCCAATTCATGCAACTCTGCAGATGCCCGACATGTCATACGCTGTTGCTATGGCTGACGAAGTGCCCTGCTGCCCTCTGGTTATGCCCTTATCTCTGGATGTGAGCGGTTTACAGGCTGTGCCTCTTCTCGCTCCACTTCCACTCCAGGAGCCATGTTCAGCCAAAGATCCTCCGTCTGTCTCCTATGCCTCGGCCGTACGCAGCGAGCGCCCACAGCAACCTGTGGTGCTTCACCAGCCTTTTTCCAGCGTGGGAGGAACCAAAATGTCCTCGGTACCCCAGAGCCCTGCGCCATCCCAGCACGGCGCAGGGCATGGTGAGTCAGATGGTGAAGGAAGGCTTGGCCGTGGAGGCTTTGTGGACAGCACTATAAAAACACTGGATGAGAAGCTGAGGAACCTGCTCTACCAGGAATATGCTCCCATGTATCCATCAGGCAGTGCTGCAGAGACCCCGGGCTCCTGCACCGAGTACATACAGTCTCCTCTGGGTCCAGATAGCGCCACAGGAGGGTCCGGAAACAACACGCCGGGGCCGATAGGGGAGGGCCGCTACAGGGTAGGAGAACAGCTAGTAAGTACAATCCACAGTGACTTGTTAAACTGAATGAAAATATAGAGTATTTTAGTTGCATAAAATACAAACACTTTCTAATTTAATCTACAGTAAGATCTCATGAGAAATATTTAGTTAGAGATCAACTAAAGATTGTGTCTACATTGACAGGTGTAATAAAAAAGTAATACATAGTTTTATCGTAATTAATAATTCCTTGTTTTGTTCATCTCTCACCTTAGCCTCAAATTCCAGAGAGAATGGATAGTTTAAGCACATTGAGTGACTCAGCTGTGTGTGGTATGTACAACACACACTAATCAATCTAACAACCTGCTATCATTAACTATTTGTTGATTTTGGCAGTGCCACGGTGATCATTGTTGTTGAAATGTTTGCAGCTTCCCTGTCAAGAAGACACGTTCCTCACTCCACCTCCTGCTCTGGAACAAGAGGCCGATTTAAAGTACGATTACGAGATTTTACTCATTTAAACACATTTAAACACAGTTGGTAACTTTGTCATATTGCTGAAAATATCACTATATCCTGAGAGAAGTTTCAGCAAATATGACAAAAAAGGTATTTAGCCAACTGTAGTTTTAAGGGGCAAGTATAATTGTGTTTTTAGATGAGTTCAACTGCATATGCTCTAACAGAAGCATTGCACAATGCCTTGTGTTTAGCTGATTTGCTCTTTTCTTTTTGCAGATCATCTCTGTTCCTCCTGAAGTAGCCAACAGACTAGATGTGAAGCGGAGGAGCTGGAGCAGCGCTGCCTCACCAGCACACCCTGTAGGGTACAGTGAGGACTACATCCAGGCTGAGGCCTTATCAGAATCCACCACAATTGGCCGTTTCTCTGTGGTTAGCACAGAAGATGACATGACTCAGAGGATGCGTTGCAGCCGATACTCTGCCCCGCCAGATTTCTACCTAGACACACCTCCATCAATGGCCAAGAGGGAAACTCTGCCTCGGGCCGTGACATCCAACTCTGTTGCTGTGGATGTCACGGTCCATGCTCGTTTCCTGTCCTCAGACTCAGGGGCTGAGAGCAGTCCTGCAAAGATGGCTCCTGCCACCCCGTCACAACATACTCGCTCTGAGCGCAGAGGAAGTGACCTCATGAAGAGGGCAGTGGCATTCCTCCGTCGCTCAGGGCGCAGCAGCAGTGTGCAGAGCTCTGACTCACCAAGCAGGCATGGAGGCATGCACGGCTCGGCCTATGCCAGCAGCGATAATGACTCAGAGATGGAGGACTCAGACATGAAGAGGGAACTACAGAGACTCAGGGAGAAGTGAGTATAGCCATAGTTGCTTTTGGCCTTATTAAATGTCTTTTCATGAAAATATGTAGTTATTTATCTTCAAGTGACCACTATGTTACCGCTTCCATCCCCTCAGACATCTGAGGGAGATCTCTGAGCTGCAGGCCAATCAGCGGGGGGAAGTGGAATTGCTGTATTGCCGGCTTGGCAAAGCTCCTCCTCCTGGCCTGGGTCTTTCTCATGATGCACCACCTGCGGGGCGTAGGAAGAAGTCCAACAAGCACAGACTGAAGCCTGGCAAACTTCTCAGCCCTCTAGTCCAACAATTTAGAAATGTCACAACCAAAAGTAGTGACTCAAGCAGAACAGGTGAGTCACTTTTCAGAATGTCAAAGATTGAATATTTACAGCACTGGCACAATGAGTATGCCATTCTGATGCCTGTGTGTGTGTGTTCAGTTGTTGCTACAGGTACAAGTGAACCCACAGTGAGCCTAAATGGCTCTCCAGCCAAAGGGTCTTTCCCCACTCAAGGGAGGGCTCGGTCATGCACTAGTCACCTTCCCAGCTCAACGCCAGAGCCTGTGCAGACTCAGCAGCCCTGTTCCCTCAAGGGCTCTTTGTCTTCTGATAATATTTACGGTGGACTACAAGGAGACGGCACTGGCACACAAGCTCCACCGGGACAAGGTGAGCACACAACCAAACATCTTAGCCTGACAGTCTTTACACAAATACAAGACTGTAAACATGTATATTCAACAGAGAATAAGTAACAAATACATGACTGTGGATTTTTACAATAAGGTTGGGTATTTCAGTGTGTGCTCTTCTTACCCTGTTATCTTCTCCCCTCTTTGATTATACTCCTCTACAGGCTGGTCTAATAACCCCCAAACTTCAGAGAGAGTGACCTATAAATCGAGTAGCAAGCCACGAGCTAGATTTCTCAGTGGGCCTGTGTCTTTGTCTATCTGTTTGTACCTCTTCTCTTCCCGCATAGCTTCATTTGTCTGTTTGTAATCATCATCCTTTATTTCTCTACTTTCAGCTTACTGATATATTTTTCTCTGTCTTTGCCAAATATTATGCAACACTGCCAGGTTTTTAACGCTTTGCCTCATCCTTACCACTTTCTTTTATCTTTTATCTTTTTCAAACCCATGAAAGTAAAAAAGTAAAGTAGAGATTTTGATGAACTAACTATAATATCTATATTATTATTATATATGTATTTATACTCACGGTTCCTGTTTAATTAACTATTACCCTTTTCAGAAGGTTTGGAAAATTAAGTTTAATTTGAATAAATAATTTGCATTATTTCACATTTCAAGTGTCTCATACTGATGCTATTTGAACAATTCAACTTTACCACCATCCATTACTAAGCAATAGACTTCTGCATGCACCCCAATCAGCCATAACATTTTTAATTTCTCATTGCTTCTTAACCTCTCCTTTTTATCTTTGTATCTCTCTAAAACTGATAATGCACATTGATAGGGATAATTCACTTGCATGATTTTGCTTATAAATGGACTCACTTATTTTAGGGGGCTGATTGCTTTGAATGTTACTTTGGTTTTTACTTTGGTTCTTTGTTTTGTGGCAGTATTGAGCATCTTTGTTTTGCACTGCATCTTGTTATTTAACATTACTAGTACCAGCTGATGGAAATGTAAATTTGTATAAAGTATTTTTGTGTTACAGGGACAACACTGAAGCGTCTGTGTCTCGGCAAAGAGCGTGGCAGCAGTACGTAAAATGACTGTGTCTTGCTAAAATGAGTTCAAAGGCGGGTTGATTTCAATCGGTTAAATTAACTCAACAACATGATTTCATGGTATGGGTGTATTTGTGTCTCTTCAGGATCTGGAGCTGGGCCAGGGGCTTTCAATCCATCCCAGCAGCCGCCTGCCGGTGCCACGCCTCCTTCTCATCAGCCGGTGACAGGACTGGCCCAAGCTCAGGCAAATAACAGCAACAACAAGACAGCCACATACACTGGCTTATCCATGAGTGCCAATGAAAACAACCTGTCTGAAGACCTGCAGCGGCTGATGGAGGACTGGGCCCAGGAGGTGCTTATCGTCACCCACAGGCCTGGTACCAAGTCTCTGAGCATCAGTGGGCAGCAGCTCTGGAATCAGGTTATGCATCGAACACATGGACAGCTGACAAGTGCTTCAGACGTGAGTCTCATGCTAGTTGTGCACCAGTTTGCTCTGCATTCATATAAAACAAAAATGATTAAAACATATTTTTAAAGTTAAGTTGATCATAGAGGTACAGTGGTAGTTGTGCATATACCCACAGTCTTTAGATAATGCAACCTGAAGTGGAGAACAAAACGCATTGACTAGGCGTTTTGATTAGTTTAGGATTATGGGAAATTACAATTATTTTTAAACTACTGTATATGTTAAAGGTCACCTATTATACTGTTTTTCATCAATATATTATAGGTCTCAGATATATACAAAACATGTCTCTGAAGTGTTTGGCTCCAAATACCTTGGTTGGTGATTGGCTAATGGTTACACAAGTCAAAAAAATCGTTATGACATCATAAAGTGGCCAAAATCTGATCAGCTCATTTTCAGACAGGTTTTTATATAAATGGATCAGGACAGAAAGAGAGCAAATCTTTTTTCCTGAAACTTTCAGAATCTCTTTACACACGTTGATGTATAAAACACATTAAAAAGTGGATTTTGCATAATAGGTGACCTTTAAGACAACACACAATGTAGTACTAGTTTGATTATATTTAGTTCATTACTCCCTGACACTGACAGTAATTACCCATTAGCTTTAGTAAATAGAAAAGTGTACAGTTTGGTCCTGGAAGTGTTACATGTAATGGGCAGCAATAACCTTTTCTAATTGATTGTATTTTATGACATGCAGTTAATCATTATTGTGAAATTCAAAATCGGCCCATTATCTGACCCTGTTAGGTATCATGGACAGCCACAGGTCCGGAGGCCTGCAGTGCTTCTCTGTCCTTGCCTGATAGCCCGGGGTCAACAATCATTAGCAGCCCCTCCACTGGGCCCCATGGCAGTTGTCAGCTTCGCTCTCCTGCTGCTTTCAGGGCCGTGTCCTCGCCTCTCTCTGTTAGCCAGTGGCCTGGGTTGCTCTTTCCTCTTCCTTCAGGAGCCTTTGCCTTTCCTGCTGTATGCTCATCCCAGGACGTCCCCAGCCCGACTTCAGCTCCATCATATCAGACGCCGGACCCAAAAGCCAGGACTCTGTAACCTAAGTAGCATTGTGTCTTCCAACTCCGTTACCAAAAATAAATCTCACTATAGTTCTAGTCAATCTTAAGTGCATATACTGTATATATATATATATATATATTTAACCAGCATGTGTATCATATGTACATACTCATATCCACTCTTGAGTTTAAAGTGATTTGGTTATTTCGTATCAACATACCTCATGTCCATATTGCAGTATATATCCTTAAGTGCAGTGTAATGGCAGTAGTACAGGTAAAGACGCCTAATAAAACCAATCAGGCTAAAAATATTACATTTTTGTCATAGCTTATTAATGTACCTTACCACTCATTAAATGTATACAATGAACTGTTCATTAATAGTACGTTTATATAAATAGTTCATGTTTTTTTGCTCAAATCACCTCTATGGTTGTGTGTATATGAATCATTGTGAGTCTGTACATAGCCTCTGTGTTTGTACAGATAACATCAGATAATCCATTGCTCGGTGCTGCAGATGTGTCTTAATGCAACACCTCATTAGCCACCATCATGCCGTCACTGTGAAGACTTGACATCCTGGTCACTAGGACCGGTTGCTTTACTCTGCTCTCAGTCCAAGGGTAGGTTTCATTCTTCATCGATGAAATGCTTCCAGCACAAGCGCTTGAAATATCTTTAAGAGATTTGAATGAACTTGAATTTTATCTTCAGGTGGAAAAACACCTGTGGGAGTGCCTTGAAATGAAGTTTGAGTTTTATGAAGAGAAGCATTTAGATTCAAAGCAGATACCAGATATTCTATATATGCTTTAACCTCCAAAGGTAATTGATGTGATTTGAATAATACATGTGGAATTTCACATCTAATTTAGCAACACAACATAAAAAAATACTTTTATCTGGTCATGTTGAGACATAAAATATCACAGATTGTAAAACTAAACCTTGTTCACTGAAGTAATTATTTGTGGGATTTGCTCTACAACCTTCCACCTCCTGCATGAATACACTGATATTCTGAATGTGCACAGGTTGATGTGGTTTGCTTCAAGAGGATGTTATAAAGAGAAACTAGCATTGAAACAATACAACAAGGAGGGCTGAAGGACTCAACCTTGAGTCAAAGTCATTGTCATGCCATACCTCTAATGCCGTCTGTCGCTTTACATATGGTTGCCTTTGTGGTTTTACAGAAATTATTTTGTGATTGGTTGTTGTCTGATACATATTGATGATATGATGATCTGAGAGGCTCATGAAGAATATGAATAGATGAGAAGCCACAACTGTTTGACATTTTATTATGACAATGCATAGGTTTTCTAGATGATGTTTATCCAACGCTAGCCTCACATGATCATCTTATAAAGCTAATTATGTATATGGCAGAATCAACTCAAAGATCTCCAACAAATATTACACTGTCATGCTTTAAGTTATTTCAATAGTGCTGCCTCAATCATCACTTTCACTTCCAATACTTAAAGCTCTTGTAAAACTTTTATTAGGAAAGCTACTGCTGAAGAATACCTTTGCCTAATTCATTAATGTCTCGCATATTAATATTAGACAGAGTATGGTTCAAGCTTGAGAAATACGGAAAACTACATTTCCCACAATGCTGTTCAGTAGGACTTTTGACATGATAAGGGTTATTTTGTATTTTTTGGAAGGACCTTTCCAGAGCCACATAATACAAAAGTACAAGCAGTGCTCTTCAGGATGAATAAACTGCAGTGTGATGATATTTTGTTTGAAAATGAATACATTGTCTTAAAGGTATAATTTCTTCCATGATGGTTTATGGATTATTATTATTTTCATGAAAACGTCTCCTATGCAGCTTTTTCTTTGTGCTTTTCACATGTATTTGATCTCTTTAATGCTTTCAAAGCAAGCTAGGTGTATGGTTCCTTTCGCCCACTGTATCATGTTTTCCAAAATCGGTACTATTTCACAAAAGCTGTATATACTTATATAATAAATTAATATTTGCTTGACATCATACAATATTAGTCTTGTACTTGTTTTATTTTCAGTGCATTGTGAACATATGAACCTAAATTGTCTAATGTTGTCTGAGTTTGCATTGTAAGCTGTGGGCAGCAGTGAAGCTTATTTTTGTGTCCCATTCCCGGCAGTAGGGGACAGTTTGTGTTTGTGTGTGTGGGGGTGGGGGGTTGTGTGTGGGAGATGTTGATACAAGAGAGAGAAAGCGGAGTTCGACCTTTTAAATAATTGTGCGTACACATCATGTTGTCCATGTCTATTTAGGACAGTTTGATCTGTGAGCATTTCATTCTGCTGGGAGCCATCATGGAAAGAGCTGTGCTGCAAATCACCCTCTTTGGGCTGCTGCTGGCTTTGGCTGCGACACAACCGAACAAGGTGAGGACACAAAACCTAATGGAACAGAGCATGCCACTGCAATGAAACTCAATCTATTGAATACATCTATTAAGTAGGAACATCTAGGGATTTTTTGTAATTTAATTAATCAATGGCAGCAGTTTTTTTCTCTAGGGGGGGGGGGGGGGGGGCTATTCCAAAATGTAAGCAAACGTTTACACAAAGTAAAAACATATGTCATAATACAATGCAGGGCTAGCTCAAAAGCACCACAGAACTTGATACGGTCTATTATTTGAGAAGGGAATAAGAACCTCCTTATGATGCCAACTGATCTCTTTTCCTGTAGCTTTCATTGAGTTGGACAGCTATGTTTGATTTCCCAAACATGGCAAGTCGCATAGCAATATCCATGTGGACTCTAGTTTGTTCATACTTTTTAGTTTTTTCTGATGTGCTTAACCCTTGTGTTGTGTTTTGGTCTGCCGTGACCCGTTTCAAGCAACAATTGTATAATATCTCTCTCGTTTTTTTAATCGGAAAAAGGCTTCATGATGACCTCCACAACATATATTAACATAGCAAAACTGATTTTGACCATTTTACCCAAGTCTGAAGTGCTCTGTCAAAAAAAGTGTATAATTTGGTGTTCGGGTCCGGGAAGCCCCAGCAGTGCATTGAACTGTTGCGGGTGACTTTGGGTCAACTTTGGCCCAATCGAGACTCATCTTTTGACGTGACCCAACCCACCCCTTTCTTCGTAACACAATTTCAATCAATATTTTATTGTAGATCATACATTTTACTGACTATATCATATTTATCTGTATCTTGCTAGTGGAGCCTCGCAGCGACGAAACCGTGCCGCGTCACACGAATTGTGCCGCATAAGTGCGCCACATTTTCGGCTCCCTCCGCAAGGTGAGGCCCCACGCAGTCTGCGTGATCGGCCTGCAGGGATGGCCCTGTGAATGTGTATTACTCATACTGTTGGGCAGTAAATATGTGAACACAGTTGAGGGTCACATTTTAAGCACAAAAGATGGACCCCTTGATGTTGTTCATGATTGTTGTGATGTGTAATCAAACCAAAAAAACGAAATAAGAAAGAGCGGGGTGAGTTAGCCCAACAAGACTTTTATGATGCCATCAACTATTAGATTTTCACCATGACCTGATCTTTGGTCAGCTGGTCTTGAGCCAACGTGAGTAACCAAGCCATTCAATTTATTGAAATGTTCCTCCTGCTTTATTTGTTTAGGACAACTGGGACATCTACAGCTTTCACATCAACTCCACAGTGACCAGTCGTTACGCAACCACTGTCATCACGAGCCGCATGGCCAATCGTATGGACGAGTCAAAGGAGATAGAGTTCCACGTCCGGATTCCCAAGAACGCCTTCATCAGTACATTTAGAATGTGTGTTAGGCAAACATGTTTACAGGAATTTACACAGAAATGATTTTACATCACAGAATAAAAATAATAAATCACAGGCTACTAAAGAGTACGCATAAAATGACACATTTCCCTTGGTCTTCTTCAGGTTTATTGATGGCCAAGTGTACGATGGCGTTGTGAAAGGTAAAGAAAAAGCCAGGCAGCAGTACACTGAGGCTGTGTCCCGCGGACAAAGCGCCGGACTTGTCAGGTACAACAGATCACGTTTTTGACAGGTCTTTAGATGGTACCTATGGAAGCCCATTTCCGCCACTTGAAAAAATTTTTTTATCGGGATAAGAAAGTCGAAATAATGAGATAGAAAGTCATAATTATGAGATAAGAAAGTCGAAATAATGAGATAAAAAGTCATAATTATGAGATAAGAAGTGCGCATGCGCTGCAGTGGCGCTGTCTTTAAAGGTCCCTTCATCACCTTGCTGCTCTCCACCATGCAAACAGCATCTATCTAGTCCTAAATAAGGTAACTATTACAGGTGACTTTTGTAAATGTTAGATGTTACATATAGCCTATATTGCAGCTAAACTACAACAATGCAGTTCATAGCTTTGACATTACCTGTTATGAACTATAATGCCTATAGTTTTGTGGTAACGTTCACGCCACTAATGACAATAGTGTAGGCATACTGCTGCTGTGAGTTGCTCTAACTCTAACCTGTGAACGTTACCACAAAACTATAGGCATATATATTATATATATTCATAACAGGTAATGTCAAAGCTATAAACTGCATTGTTGTAGTTTAGCTGCAATATAGGCTATATGTAACATCTAACATTTACAAAAGTCACCTGTAAAAGTTACCTTATTTAGGACTAGATGCCGTTTGCATGGTGGAGAGCAGCAAGGTGATGAAGGGACCTTTGAAGACAGCGCCACTGCAGCGCATGCGCACTTCTTATCTCATAATTATGACTTTTTATCTCATTATTATGACTTTTTATCTCATTATTTCGACTTTCTTATCTCATTATTATGACTTTTTATCTCATAATTATGACTTTCTATCTCATTATTTCGACTTTCTTATCTCATAATTATGACTTTTTATCTCATTATTTCGACTTTTTTATCTCATAATGACTTTTCATGGGGATTTTATTTTTTTCAAGTGGCGGAAATGAGCTTCCATAGGTATCCTCTCGAGAACGACGGAAAAAACATATTTTTGTATGACCTGTATGAAAATGTGTTAAACATCTTTGCTGTAAAGTCTTTCAAATGAAACAATCTGAGAAGGAAATATTCACCTTTGGTTGTTACTCCCACAATAATGTTATAACCTGTGATTAGGGTTTATACATATTATTTTTGTTTAAATTGTACACAAGACCGAGGGGGAAACCACTGTTTTAATGCAAAGTTGATCATCTCATTGCAGTTCTGTAGGGAGGACCCTGGAGGAATTTAAGACCTCTGTGACTGTGGCTGCTCACAAAAAGGTCACCTTTGAACTCACATACGAGGAGCTGCTGAAACGCAGGCTTGGAAAGTACGAGCTGCAAATCCACGCTCGACCCATGCAGCCTGTGAAAAGCTTTAAAGTGGGTCTCCCTTGATCTATTCTGGAAAACAATAGTGCGGCAAAACATTTAGCATGTTCACTACTTCTAACTATTTTAATGTATTTCATTTTGCCAGGTTGATGTGCACATTCACGAGCAATCGGGCATCAATTTCGTTGAGGTTAAAGGAGGACTAGCCCTGGCTGATGCCATCAACAAAACACATGCAGACAATGAGGTACATCATGATAAGATAAGATAGTACTTTATTGATCCCAATTTGGGACATTCTTTAAATGTCCCTAATTGGGATTTAGCAGTGATTAGAACTTTTGTATTTAACTCAGATTTGACTTTATTATGATTTATATTTAACCATTTAGCTACATATATAATGGCAATGTACATTATACATTCTGTCATATGGCTCATAATTTTCTATTTTTATAGGTCTACTGTTGCACTTTTTCAACATTTTTCTCTTTCTGGTTTGATCTTAAACTGCATATTGTTGTTCCAGTAGTGTGATGCAGTGATTAGATTTCAGTCTTATCACATTTAACAAGAGGCAGAGGATTTTTTGAAGAATAAAACCTGCTCATCAACTTCTGTGTCAATAAAAAGTCTGTAAAAACCTTCTCCTTCCTGTTTCCAGGTGTGGGTGAACTTCTACCCAACAGAAGACCAACAGAAAACGTGTACCAGCTGTGGAGAGCAGGGAATGAATGGAGATCTGGTTATTGTTTACGATGTCAATAGGGACAGTGGACTGGGAGACATTAAGGTAAAGCAATAGTTCACGTTCTGGAAAACTTTAAATGGTCTATTATTATTATTATTTAGACCATTTATTATTATTTATTTATTTTTTGAAAACCACTATACATACTGAAATAAAAAAATATGTTACCATCCCCTGTTGGTTCAACAATATTTTATCACAATCAAACTTTCTTCTTTCCTCCCCCAAGACTTCAGCCGGGTACTTTGTTCATCACTTTGCCCCATCTAGTCTTACCCCCATATCAAAAAATGTTGTCTTCTTGATCGATCGAAGTGGCTCAATGCACGGCAAAAAAATGCATCAGGTAAAGTAATTGAAGAGTGTAAGTTTGTGACATATTGCTCATATCAGTAAGACATAACTCTTTATTATATACATATAGACACATATGAAACACAACATATTACATAGTTTTATACTTGAATAAAAGTCTTGATCTGTCAATTATATTTTTTGCACAGACCCGGTTAGCCTTAATCCACATCTTGAACGACCTGTCAGAGGATGACCACTTTGGTCTTATCACTTTTGATGGCAGCATTTCTTACTGGAAACGAGAACTTGTTCAAGCCAACCAGCGAAACCTGGAGAGTGCCAAAATATTTTCAAAAAATATTGAAGAAAGTGGATGTAAGGTTTTTAGTTAAAATGTTATGAAGGGATGAAAATATATCCCAGCAGAACGGTTGTGATACAATTGTTTGTTTTTTTAGCCACAAACATCAACAGTGCAGTGTTGGAAGGAGCCAGTATGCTCAACGCACATCCGAGAGAAGATTCAGCATCCATCCTCATTCTTCTCACTGATGGAGACCCAACAACAGGTTCTTGCACATTCTTGCACATAAACACAAGCAAATACTTCAAACATGTTTTATAAGGACCCATGTCCCATGTGACACAGTCCATCATTTTAAAAATGATTCCCCTGCAGTCATTTTCTCCATATCCTCTCCTATCACCAAGCTCTGACCTACTCTTGTGGGATATTGAACATCATGGAAATTAAAACACAAATAGCAAGTCAAGTTTATTATCAATTAGCTTTAAGAAATGTGCACCCTCACCATCGATAACTTTGACTAGTCACAGGATAGTTGTTGGATTGCAAAGTCTGAGTGGATTGGTCTTATTTAGCCGAATGTCCTTTGTCTTTGCAGGGGTGACAAATCTTGAACAAATCCAGTCAAATGTCAGGGCGGCTATTGCGGACAAATTCCCACTCTACTGTCTCGGTTTTGGTTTTGATGTAAATTTTGAGTTCCTTGAGAAGATGTCGCTGCAGAACAATGGTATGGCACGACGGATTTATGAAGACTCTGATGCTGATTTACAGCTGAAGGTATTTGCGATCAGTTGCTCTTATTATAAATGTGACAATGTTATTTGATGCATTTCCATAGAGAAAATGATAACGGTTGGATATAGAGAATTAAACATTTATACATTGTACATACTGCATGTCAACAGGGTTTCTACGAAGAGGTGGCCACTCCTCTTTTGATCGATGTGACTATGAGCTATAATGGTGGCACCAATCTGACGCAGACTGAATTCAGCCAGTATTATAACGGATCAGAGATTGTGGTGGCCGGTATGATCACTGACAACGACATTGGAACCTTCACTCCACAAGTCATCGCAATTTCAGTAAGAATTGCTTCGCACTGCACACCATCTGTAATCTTCTGAAAGGTTGTTGAAATGTTCCTGTGTGTATGCTGACATATTACTTCATTTGGACTATGACAGAGCAGTAAAAAGATGACGTTTTCTAACCCCAACGGCACCGTGGAGTCCACTGGAACAGAGTCTGCCGACCACATCCAGAGGGTTTGGGCCTATCTGACAGTCAAACAGCTTCTGGAGAAAGAGTGAGTGTCATGTCGACCATAATTTTTTCTTGCTGCCTCCTCCTTAGATTCAGACAAATGTATTTATCTACTTGCAATTCATTTGCAGCTGTGCCCAGTCCATACATTAAACTTCAAAACTCAAATGCAAGGTATATATCAGAGTAAACACAAATAAAATTAACAATACAACGGAAAACGAGCAGCAGTAAATTAAATTAGACATTTTGCTTTACCTCATATAAATATCCAACTTGAAAACAATAATGTAACAGTCTGTGTTTATACATATACTAACAGGTGGGCCACAAAGACGAGGCAAACATGCAACTTGTAATATTTTAACTTAAAAATACCCGGTATATTAATTATTGATACCACAGGTAAAGTAAACGAAAAATGCTTCTCATTTTTAGTCGATTGCAGTGGAAAGAAATTACGATGATTTTATCAAACATAGTGATAGCTCCCTTACATTAATGCTAACACTAACATGATTGATCAACTATCATCAAAAATCTTTTCAGCACTTGTTGCAGAAAGAAAAAAGTTGACTAAGACTGTGGTAAAATGTATGTGGGAACATTACTTGTAGGTGAAGGCAAAAAACAACAACATTAGCAAAACATAAAGTTATAGTAATTGTAGCTCTCTTCACAGACACAGGTCGGTTCTTTGAAACGGGCGTTTATTCCTGGCGTATAATCTTGTAGCCTCCCTTCTTCCGTTATGCTGTGAGAACTACAACAACGAATAACACATATACATATCCAAACACATTAGCTTAGTGTGCTACACATGAAAATATATGAATGAAAGCATAAAACAAATAGCTCATTGGCCGCTTGTTGTGAAAGGAGATTCATCTTGAAAGTTCCTTTTCTGAATAACTTTGTCACGGACTGCAGCAGAGCTTCAATAAAAGACATCAACCCACGTTGAGTTGTCCATTGCATCAACAAAACACTAGGCACAACAAACAACAAACACTCACGCATATTGGTGTAACATATACAACTAAACTGTATTAAATCATGCCATATTTTAAAGATTATAATATTATTGAATTAATTGAATTAATGATGTTATTCTTTTTAATTAAGGCAACTTTGTTACTTCATTTACAATAATCATACTCATGCCAACTCACATGTGTAAACACAATTTGTGACACAGGCTGCTGTTATCTGGAGCTGAGAAGGAGAACGTGAAGAGAGAGGCATTGGAGCTGTCGCTGAAGTACAGCTTTGTAACTCCACTCACATCCATGGTGGTCACCAAGCCTGAGGGAGGGGACACCGAAGTGCTCCATAAACCCAAGGAAGGAGAAGCCCCACAGACAGGGTCAAGGCATCAAAATATAGGTTATTGTAAGCAACCCAATGTGAATAAAGCAAACACGATGCAAAATCCAGTGTCAAGACTTCGTTCTCAGAGCAATTTTTTAAATAGTCAGTCTAAACAGCATGATTTGATAAAAGGTGGTGTATTCACTATGTATAAATACAGTTACTAGATTTGATAAGGATTCCTTATTGGCAGGTTGTGGGTAGCGCTTGCGTGCCATTGATAGATATAATTTAAAGAACTGGACATACATTTTTTGTTAAAATAATCCACCATCATTTATTTATTTGATTAACGTAAAGGTTGGTAAATGTGTTTCTTATTCAGGTAATTTAATATTACCATTAATTGTTTATACTAGTGCATTGCAACAGAAGAGATGATTTAAGTTATTAATAATGGTTTTGATATGAGGATCCTGACATGACAATTTTGCAGCAATGCAAGCTCATTTGTTAACATCCAACAAATGTTTATTTTGTCATTGTTTTTTGTCTTTACAGCGGGCAGTGTGATGCATAACTTTGGTAAGACATACATCTGAATTGGACATAACAGAAACAATATTGATTCATTAATAATTCGATGTATTAATGAATAACATACATTTTGTCTTAAGAGTAAATCTACTGATTATTTGCAGACTAATATGTTATTTACTGAATAAAATGTTGTTGTTTACTATATATTAAAAACTGACAAAGCAGGAAACTGAAAACGTATCTACAAAGCAAGAATATTTCAAATTAAGTTTACAAATGTTTTTGAGAATTTATGTTATCATCTTTTTCTTTTTAGGAGCACGACAAGCTTCACCGGGTAATTTGGACCAATTAATAATATACTGTACTTCATACACGTTCGCATAAATAAGCTTTAGAAAACGAATAATCACATCCAAAAAATGAATAAGAAACGGATGCTAATCTTGACAATATTTTAAAACAATTAGTGTCCGTTTCCTTCACTTTATCATATTGTTCTTCTTGACAGTACCCCCATGAATAACATACATTTTGTCTTAAGAGTACATCTAATGATTATTTGTAGACTAATATGTTGTTTACTGAATAAAATGTTGTTGTTTACTGTATATTGAAAACTGACAAAGCAGGAAACTAAAAACGTATCTACAACGCAAGAATATTTCAAATGACATTAACAATTGTTTTTGAGAATTTATGTTAACATCTTTTTTTTTTTTTTTTTTTTTTTTTTTAATAGGACGACAAGGTTTACCAGGTAATTTGGACCAATTCATAATATACTGCACACTTTCGCATTCTAAATAAGCTTTAGAAAAAAAGTGAACAAGAAACAGATGCCAAAGTAAACTAACAACTGAACATTTACTTCACTTTATCATTTCTTTCTTTTTGACAGGACCCCCGGCATGTAAGATACAATTTCACCTTTTCATTCTAACACTATTCATTATTAATCAATACAATTCTGAACATTTCATTTCATTTCATTTCAAACCTTTATTTATACAGATACAATCCCATTGAGATCATTGATCTCTTTTCCAAGGGAGACCTGCTCAAGTAGTTCCACATGAAACATAAAAGCATAAACAGAACAACAAAAGGACATCATACAGCATCATTTACATAATTATCCACATAAACAGGTACCAATAGCTTCCAATTGAGTAGCATCCAACCGAGCTTTAAAAACATTTAGTGGCACCAGATTGTTCAGTTTCCATTTAGTTTGCAGACTATTCCAAGACAGAGGAGCTGCGCATCTAAAAGCTGTCTTCCCTAAGACAGTCCTAGCAGTTGGCACATTTAATAAAACCACAGCATTCGATCTCAGGCAGTAGCCACTTACAATTTTCCGTGAGATCAGGGAGCAGATATAAGATGGAAGTTTCCCTAACATGGCTTTGTATATAAAAATGTACCAGTGACTGAGCCTCCGTACAGTTAGTGAAAGCAAACCAGCCCTTGCATAGAGGGTACAGTGATGGGTTAATGCTTTACAGTTTGTCACAAATCTCAGTGCACTGTGATACGCAGCATCTAACTTGACCAGGCAATTGGCAGGTGCATTCATATAGACCAGATCCCCATAGTCCAGCACAGGTAAAAAGGTCACAGTGACTAGCCTTTTCCTGGCCTCAAGCGAGAAACAGGACTTGTTTCTGAAAAAGAACCCTAGCCTAACCCTCAGTTTTTTTAGCAGGTTATTGACATGAAGTTTAAAAGAGAGACAATCATCAAGCCAGATACCAAGGTATTTGTAACAGGCAACAACTTCAAGTTTTGTTCCTTGCGTAGTTACAATATCTAAAACAGGCTCTGGTGTCTTTTTTGCTTTTGAAAAGAGCATTACCTTGGTTTTATCCACATTTAAAAGAAGCTTTAATTCAGAGAACTGAGTCTGAATAGTGTTAAAAACAGCCTGTAATTTAACACCAGCCTCCTTAATGGAGGGACCTGCACAATACATCACAGTATCATCCGCATAAAAATGTAAAGTAGCTTCATCCACATTATCACCTACGCTGTTAATATATATGGAGAATAAAAGTGGTCCTAAAACAGAACCTTGTGGTACACCATTAGAAATGTTTAACCACTCAGAAGACAGTCCATCAAAATGAACACATTGGGACCTTTCAGAGAGGTAGTTCACAAACCACCCCACTGTATGGCTGGACATGCCAATACTGAGTAGCCTCTGCTTTAAGATGTGATGATCAACGGTGTCAAACGCTTTGGAAAGGTCAATAAACAGAGCTGCACAACTCTGCTTATTATCTAAAATACTAGTAATGTCATTCACCACTTTCATTGTGGCAGTGATGGTGCTGTGTTTCTTTCTGAAGCCTGACTGATGCTTAGACAGGATGTCATTTATACATAAAAACTCCTTTACCTGTTCACTCACTAGGCGTTCAAGAACCTTAGCCAGAACTGACAATTTAGAGATTGGCCTATAGTTATTTAAAATAGTTGCCTCCCCTCCTTTCAGTAAAGGCAAGACATAAGCAGACTTCCATACTTTTGGAATTGTATTTGTGCTGAGGGAGAGGTTAAAAAGAGAAGTAAGAGGTGGAGCAATAAAGTCTGCAGCTATCTTTAAAAAGAAAGGTTCTAAGTTGTCCGGGCCAGCCGGTTTCCTAGGATCTAGCTTAGATAATGCTTCATGAACAACATTGACAGTAAAAGGGGTAAAACTGAAAGGGTTTTCCAGACCACATTGTTCAGAGTCACAGACTGTGGTGTTTACAGAAGCAGAGTTAGAAACAGAATCAAACATAGAACCGCAGGACACAAAATGCTCATTAAAGCAATTTAGCATAGTAGCCCTGTCCGATATAGAGCCAGATGCTGTGGTAAGGCACGGAGGTAGCTCATTACGGATCTCACCGGTTGATATCGATTTTATTGCTTTCCAAAATTTCCTAGGATTATTTAGGTTTTCTGTGGTAACTGACAAATAGTACTTCGACTTTGCACTTTTGACATTTGAAGTGAAGCTATTCCTTAGCTGCCTAAAACGCAGACATTCTATCTCTGAGCCTGATCTCCTAGCCTTTGCCCAGGCCTTGTTTCTCTCATGAAGGAGACTAGACAGCTCAGCAGAAAACCAAGGATTGTCTCGTCCCTTTACTCTAAATTTACACAGGGGTGCATGTCTATCAATGATCTCCATAAAACCAAGATAAAAATAAGACCATGCGATTTCAACATCAGCACATAGATCGATTTTACCCCAATCAAAATCAAACGGATCATGCACAAAACCCTGCTCCACAAAATGTTTTTTGTCTCTCTTAATGATAATGCGAGGTTTAACCTTTTGGACCTTAGTGTCCCTAATTGTGGCTACAACACAGTGATCGCTCAGATCATTTGCAAATACTCCCACAGAAGAATATTTATGGGGAACATTAGTTAAAATTAGATAAATTAGGGAGGATTTATTAGGGGACTTAATATTTGGGCGAGTAGGACTGTCCACAATCTGAGTAACATTTAAAGAGATACAAAGGTTTTTAAAATCCTCTGACACTGCAGTTAACCAGTCCCAGTTAAAATCTCCAAGTAGCACTATTTCCTTGTAGTCTAGTTGTGATAAAAGATTTGCTAGTGAAGACAAGGAGTCTTTGACAGCTGAGGGGGGTCTGTAACAACTCACTACCATGACCTGTTGACCCTTTGCCACTTCTATATTTAAGGCTAAAAATTCAAATTGCTTACTGATCGATTTGGAAATTAATGTGGTTACACTGAACTTATTCTTAACATAAATTGCAAACGCCACCACCTTTATTAGGCCGGTCGGTACGATACACATTAAAACCATTTAAGGCAATGTCAGAGGCCAAAATAGACTTATTTAGCCATGTTTCAGATAAGACAATGACGTCAGCGTCAGTCGATTTTGCCCAGATACGGACAAAATCTAGTTTACCTAACAGACTGCGCACATTCAAGTGGATGAAACCCAACCCAGACCTAGCTTTAAAATCAGCAGGAGTAGCGATCTGACTATTACTACTGGGCGGACCAGGGTTAGGTTGTACATTTCCTGACAGTAATAACAACAAAAAAAACAGGCATCTTTTCCTCTTAAATGACACACATACATTGTCATCTAATTTAGAAACACCGGAAAAGTCTGCGAAAGTGTGATTAGAGCTTAAGAAGCAGTCCTGAAGAACCATCATCGCAGGAAAATAAAAAAGACAAACATATTTTGTCGAGCAGATTGTCTGTGACAAGGCAACTGGTAATTGTTTGTGTAACACATCCGAACCTTTGCAGGGGATGCCCACTGCAGGTGGCAGAACAGACCTGAATCCAGTAGTCTTCTCAGAATGACTAGAGATCTTCTCATAGTCCAAAACAGTTAACAGGCACAGCAGAATCCCGATATGGGCCATTTTCCCAGACCAGCAGAGCATCCGGATAAGCGTGCAAGCAGGCCCGAAATGTGGAGGCGCTCCGTTCTCCTCGCGAAATCCCCGTTGCAGAACCTCCTCAGTAGGCCTACAGCAGGATAGGCGAAGCAGGACCAGCTCGAGGCGTAGAGGCGCTCCGGTCTCTCAGCGATATCCCCGTGGTAAAACGTCCTCGGCACCGTAGAGCACGACAGGTGGAGCAGGTGGATACAGGCCTCCGCTACAGCAGGTGTAAAGCAGGCCGCGCCCGAACGCGAAACCGCTCCGGTCTCTCCGTTACGCCCCCCGGGGTAAAATCTCGCCAGGACAGCAGCACACGACAAGTGGAAGCAGGTCCCCGCCACAGCACAACTGGGCAGGTGGAAAAAGGCAATAGAGTCTGTCTGCAGACCGCAGCAAGGAGGCGTTTCCTATAGGGGCGTTTCCTATAGGGGCGTTTCCTATAGTGAACGACGGGAGCCGGCTCTCGCCCGCGAACGAGACGTTTTTTGTTTTGTTTTTGGGGAGGGATCTAGATCGGCATGAAGGCACATTATGCAATGTGCAATGTGGACATTATCCCGCTTATTACACATGGCCACATTCTCAACAAAGTAACGACATGACTCCCAATAATAGTTGAAATGCTTTTATGGATTTAGAAAAAGATATTATTGATTTAAAAAATAGTTTTTTGTATTGATTTAAATTGACATGCATCCGCTAAGAAAAGTAGTCCGTTGTTACTGTTTGAACTAACGTAACAACGGCAGGAACTGCTTCTATAGTGTTTTTGAGGAGCTTTTTGATTACAGATTTGAAAACATCGTTGCTTGCTTTAAAAGTAGCACAATTCATTATGTCAAACCTTGAAAGATATCCCTGCCCTAATGCCAAAAGTAACTGGCAACTGAATATATGTCGCCGTAGCTATGATGTCTATGTCTGGACCGCTGAGTTGATCTCAAAGCACGCTCCCCTCTCCTGCAGGGAGAAAAACTATATTTATATACTTTATATAGGTTGATACAGTAGCCCCTTTTTTTAAATAGTTTTTATAGGTGTTGCCATCTGTTTTGTGTAGCGTGGTTCTACAAGCAAGTCAATGCATTAATTGGGTGGTATCAGAGAGTTACACGGGTCTGTAAATGCAATGAAAACAATTGGCCACAGCAAATAATTTATATTAAACATGTAATTTTTACTTTTGAATACTTTAGTACAAAGGATGTCTTGAATAATTTAAGTGATATATGTGTACACATATAAATCATTAGTCAAAACAGCGCTACATTTGATTTAATTAAAAGGTATAATATGTGGTAAACTGAAGAGCCCTTTGGGAGCCGAAAGAGCCGGCTCTTCTTGGTGAGCCAAATGATCCGGCTCAGCAAGAAGAGCCGGAATTCCCATCACTAGAACAATGACTTCTTCTGCGAGGATTTATAAAAGCAGCTGGATAAAAAAAGTTAGGAAACGCCCCTATAGGAAACGCCTCCTTGTCTGCAGACAGACCCATCTCGAAAAAGGGGGCCCAAACAACAACGTGTAGCCGCTCCGTCTCTCCGCGACTTCCCGGGAAAAACCTCCCCACAACAGAACAAAATATGACATAACATGAATACAGCATACATTTTTAAACCCGACAAAATGTTTTTTTTTCATTATGTTAAAAATGTGAAGAAGCACTGTAGTTCATTTGATGTTAAAGGAATGGTCCACTCATTAGATAATTAATCAAAACTTCAGTATTTAGTGAAACATTATGTTTAAACCATACCCTGAAGAAATCAGCGATATTCCCCGGTAAATAATGATTTTATAGCTCTTTTTTATCAAAACCTTTATATTCCGTCTGGCCGCCGCCATTTTTGCCATTTTCAGTAGTCACGTGATGGTCGTGACGTCATCCATGCGTTCACTTTGTCAACACACGGAAACATGGCTGAATATTTGAGTTCGGACTCGTCAGCAGAGGAAGAAGTTTTGATGTGTTATCAGTATGACAATACGACACCCTCTGTCCGTAGACCCTCACATCGTACAAGGAAAAACTTCCGAAGAAAACCCCCAGTTTAAAGGGAACATGGGAGAAACCTCAGGGAGAGCAACAGAGGAGGGATCCCTCTCCCAGGACGGACAGACGTGCAATAGATGCCGTGTGTAAATTGAAGAGATAATACATTTGCAACATAGGTAGTCCAGATGTTTGGAAATGCATGTGTGTATAATAGGAAGATGATATAAGATACTATATGTATGCATGTAGTACCACCCTTGCTAGCGATTCCCTCTCTAGTTTAGCATACTCAGCTTCGTTGTCCCTGGCTATAGAATCACGATTTTATGGGGCCGGAAAAAACTGGGGGGAAATACACACTAGTCGGTACTACGCTATATGGAAAGGCCACCAAAAACTGTCCTGGCCTGGACGCTAAAGGACGTTAAAACGGGACTAGCCGCTGCAATGGAAATGCGCTATAACATACCTTATTCTTACTCCGAGCACTACTTCTGCTCCTCCGTCGCTTCACACTTGCAGAGGGCGATTTCTCAACTGGCCGAACTGGTGTCCTGGTCGGTGATGACACCAGAAAGACCGATGGTACTGCATCTCCATTAAGTAATGGTTGTTCCATAAATCCCATGTTATGTTTTATCATACTCTCAGAGTAGTCGTCCGGAAATTTGAAATGTTCGCTGCATACATGAGCCTGTGAATCTTTCGGTTCGGGCCGGCCACATTTCGCTAGCCACTGCCTCTGAATGTACTTCTTACGCTTACCTTTTGGCAACAGATGGAACTAAGAATTCCGAATTGTGGCAATATTGTGGCAATATTTCGCGATACAGTGAGGCATATTTGAAGAGAGAAACTACAGTAAATAACATGGAGATCAACGTGTCCTCGAAAACCAAACGCATGGTTTACGTCACGTCCGGAAAATGGCGGCGCCCACAGTGTTGATGTTATTTCGGTATATAATCAGTTTAAAATCACTGATAATGTCATCGGATTAAAAAAAAAAAAGAAAGACTGGCAGAGACTGGTCTGTTTTATCGGATGATAATTATTTAAAAATGAGTGTCATGAGCATACCATTCCTTTAAGAACTGAGGGTGGAGGAGGATGCATGCTTTAGTATTTCAAAGATCAGCTGTATGGTAGTTTGGTATCATAACTTAATTTGTATCATCTTGTATTTTTTCACAGCATACCCTGGTCTGTCACGTAAGAACTCATTTGCACTGTTCTGACATGAATTATTATTAATATAATGATATACAGTTTACATCAATTAACAGCTATTTTGTAATTTGTATCATAAGGTTTTATAATCACCTTTTTAACAGATGACTATGATGTGATGGACTATGATGTGATGGACTGTAAGAAAGCATTTGAACTACTCTGACCTGATTTGATTTCAATGTTAATATTATTATATAACGTACACAGTGCATACATTCTTTTTAATTAGTAAACATTTTTAAACAAAAACTAAAAAAAACTGAGCAGAAAAACACTGGTTTATTTGATGAATATTAAAAACTCTGTGGGATGTACATGCTTGAGTATTTCAAAGTAAATTAACAGCTATTTTGTAATTTGTGAAATAACTTTATCTTTATAATTTGTTCCTTTTAAACAGATGGACGAGGACGAGGTAACATATGCATTTTTCTGACATGACACTATTACCTTATAATAGTAGAAACAATCGTTAATGTTTTGTAAAACAAAAACTGAAGATGGAGGGAGATGCATGCTTGACTTTTTCAAAGTTAATTAACAGCTGTTTTGAATTTGTATAATAACTTTATAATATTCTCCTTTATAACAGTATCATCAATTTTATAATAAGATTTGAATGTGCATCTGCACTGGTCTGACATGATAGATCATTATTTCCTTTTCATTATAATAATTATAAACCGCTGTCGTTGTGCAACATGAATCAATTCTCAATCATGATTATTTATTTAACATTATGCTAAAAAATGAACTAGAAACACTAGTTCATTTTTTGTAAAACAAAAACTGAAGGTGGAGGGAGATGCATGCTTGACTATTTCAAAATTAATGAACAGCTGTATTGAATTTGTATAATAACTTTTTCTTTATCATCTTTTTTTCCTTGACAGGCGGCCTTGGCTCAGCACCAAGCTCAAGCTCAAGGAGTACAAAGTTAAATGCTGGGCGAGGTAAGACATCTGCACTGCTCTGACATAATAGACACCTTATTTCCTTATAATTATAAATAGCTGTCATTGTATGAAAAAAGCATAAATTCTCAATCATGTTAAAAAAACTCAATAGACACACTAGTTAATGTTTTGTAAAACAAAATCTGAGGGAGGTGGAGGGAGATGCATGCTTGACTATTTCAAAGTTAATTAACAGTTGTATTGAATTTGTATAATAACTTTTTCTTTGTCATCTTTTCCTTTTAACAGTTGGGAGAGGTAAGACATGAACGTCTGCACTGTCTGCTCTGGTGTATTTAATGTATATACAAAATATATATAAAAAACTGAGGGGGAATACTTAAGTATTTCAAAGTAAATTAACAGCTGTATTGTAAATTGCATCATAACCTTTTCTGTATTCTTTTTTCTGTTTAACAGTATTCTCTGCTCAATCAGGTAAGATGTAGTTACACATCTGCCCTTTTCTGACATGAAAGATACACTAATCATTTATTGTAAACAATTATGTATAGCTCATATAATATAACCTGCAGCATCAATTATCTCTATTTGCAAATATTCAGATTCTTCACAATACATGTTGAATGGTTAAAAATGGTTTACTTGATGAATATCAAAAACTGAGGGTGGAGGAAGCTGCATGTTTTTTTTCTTTCTAAATAAATTAACAACCGCATCGTGATTTGTATTGATTAATTAATAATGTCTTATATTTTATACTCGTTTTCATACATTTTTGGTAACAATCAAAAAGTTACAATAGTTGCTACACATTTTCATATTTCTGCTTATTAAAGTCGAGCCACAATATATGAACATCCAGTTTCATTTTCAGTTTATCTAAACGTACTGTTTACGACACATTTGGGAAGATGCAAGCTCATTTACAAATCATCACCAGTTTTTGACCAACTGCATCATAAATAAGTGTAATCATCCTTGTCCTATAAACAAGGTACAGGTACACTTCTTCAGTATTGTTACATACACAATGGTTTAATAATAATAATTTCAATTTCATATACTGCATACATTTCAGATTCGACACGATGAGTACATTTAGTTATTTTAATTGTTTTTAATTATGCAGCGAGTGGTGGGTACAGCTGGGTGCTTATTTATCAAATCTTGATTATTTAAGAGAAAAAATAATTACTGTATCACATTTTCATGTTATTGTCCCTTTTTCCTAAACGACCCCCCAATGTGTGGAACTAGGACCAGGGCAAGGTCTATTTATTTATATATTTATGACAAAGGTTCATCAGTGTAATGAGTAAATGTTTTAGCAGTGAGTTCATACAAGGATGTCTTATCTTAGCTGATGGCCGGCCATAAACATGGTGGGGGTTTTATGTATCTCACCTGGCCTTGATGGATGTGTTCTACTAGTTAATTAGCAGTTCTTCCTTAATGTACTGTGTTATAATCCAACTAAATATGTTCAATTCTAAAATGTCTTTACTGTTCGTTCAACAGATCCAACATTGACACAACGCGACCATACTGTTCCTTTGGTTGGGTTTGGGTTAATGTTTCATGATCAAGGTAAACTTTTTCTTTGTTCCAATTCTGATCCATCCTTTGCGTTTTGTACAACCACCCTAAAAATCCTTCAGGCAGTGCATTACCAGAGTTTTTCTGCTCATTTTGGTTAAACACAGGCACGGAATGAGACGATTTTCTCCGAATGTATGCTGTATGTTGTTTCATGTCAGCTTCACACAGGCTGGACAATGTGTTTATTCAGTGGTTTGTTTTGAGGCCAATGTTGGGTGTCAGATTAGGGGTGTCAATTAACCCACTTTTCTCTTTAATTAACATCCTTAAAATGGTCACACATCGATATGTAACTGAATTTGTTTAAATTGATTTTATTTAGATATGGATTCACTTGGTACCTCCGAAATTGTAGATCTTGAAGAGTCTACCATGCTGCCACCTAACAGTTGAGTTTCTCAAATATATCATTCATGGTAGAATTCATATGAAAACATTACATGTCACTTGTTTAAACAAACTAATTATATTCATTTTTTTGCTACAATGTTTCCTCAAATCATGTGAGACTGAGAAAAACATGTCAAAGTCAGCTGCTGAAAATCATCACAGCATTTGCATCAGTTCAGTCAGACAACTCACGTGCTTCTTTAACATGTTTATTAGAAGCAGCAGATAGTTGAGTTTGGCGACTAGGCTCGGGCCTCATCACTCCACAGATATACATAGCACGATGAGTGATGATTAAATAACTAACCCTGAGCCTAGAGGTGGAAGCTGGGGTGGTGGTGGGGCAGCGAGCAGCAGCCACGTGGAAGTAGCTGCAGCGATAGCAGCAGCAAGCAAAGCATAGAGAGAGATCTGGCAGGTTAAATAGAGCGGCATATTAAGGAGACTCTGTTTGGTTGGTTGTAGAGTGGCAAGGGGGCGTTATGTATGAATGCAGCATAAGTGCTCGAGTTGACTGCCTGAACTAGCTCGCAGGCTTCGCCCCATTAAACAAAGTGTGAAAAAAGACAACACATATCAAACAAATGAGTGACCTCTGTTATGCACCTTGGTATAAACTTTCCACCAAATTCAGGTCACATTACTTGTGTTTGAAAACTGTTTGAATCTACACATTTTATCGTTACTGTGTGTGTGTGTGTGTGTGTGTGTGTGTGTGTGTGTGTGTGTGTGTGTGTGTGTGTGTGTGTGTGTGTGTGTGTGTGTGTGTGTGTGTGTGTGTGTGTGTGTGTGTGTGTGTGTGTGTGTGTGTGTGTGTGTGTGTGTGTGTGTGTGTGTGTGTGTGTGTGTTAGATTAAGCCTAGTGAACAGGTCAAGATTAATATGATGTGTTTATGCAGTGGTTTGTTTTAAGGCTGAGGTTATGTGTCAGAATGTGTGTATCGATTAATGCTTTTTCTGTTAGATTTACACAATTTCTATACGTTTGGGTAATGTGAATATATGTAACTGACTTTGTTTAAATGTAATTTACAGTTGATGTAGCACCTACTCAAGTTCATGCCACCATTGTGCCGGCAACAGATAACAGTTGAGTTTCTCATCGATGTTATTCATAATAATGTATAAATACGAACTAGTTAACTAAGATAATTTGGTTTACACTGGAATGTTTCAATATGTGTGACTCTAAGAGCAAAACAAGTGCTAAAAGTCAGTGCTTCACAGCCACAGCTGTATTTACCTTCTCTCAAAAGTGTACTGATCACCACATGCCATATTTGGACAATCATTATGAATTAGTTTATAGTTCAGGGCATCATATTTACTCTCACGACAAGTGTTTCCTTCAACTGTGTGACTCTCCTTATCCTTTATTATTCTTTAGTTCCTGTTTCCCATCGGTTTTTGCTGAAAACTGAGAATCAGTCAATTCCACTCTGCTTTGATGTCACTGGAGACGTTCGCCTTAAACTACTTAAACTACACCCTCCCAGCGGTCAGTAAAGCTCCTCTCTGTGCCTTCACTATTTCACTTACATATCTTTAAAAGCCTAATCGTAAACCTCTATTAGTTTGCTTTTTCTCTCCCTGCGTGTAAAAGAAAATACTTTTCTTCTCCTTTTGTGTGTATAGTGTAACCCACGATCACCCTTAGTTTGCAGTGGTGGGAAGTAACAAAGTACATTCACTCTCAAGTACTGTAGTAGTACTTCTACTTTTACTCAAGTACAAGATCTGAGTACTACTATCTGAGTGTAGGAATACTCTGTTACAAGTAAAATTCAAAATGTTACTCAAGTAAAAGTACGAAAGTGTTAGCATCAAAATATACTTAAAGTACCAAAAGTAAAAGTACTCAAGTAGTCCATTTCAGAATAATATATATGATATGTTTTGATTTTAATTATTGAACATTAAAGTGTTATCAAAGCTGGTAAAGGTGCAGCTAGTTTGAATGACTTTGTATACTGCAGCGTAGCTGGTGGATTTACTCCAGATGGAACTAAAGTCTGATTTAAGAGTTGATTATATTTCACATCATTCATCCAGATTTGTAAAGTAACTAAAGGTATGACATTAATGTAGTGGAGTAAAAAAACACCATTTACCTCTGAATTGTAGTGGGGTAGAAGTACAAAGTAGCAAACAATGGAAATACTCAAGTAAAGTACAAGTTTCTCTAAATTGTACCTAAGTACAGTACTTGAGTAAATGTACTTCCCACCTCTGGTTACTTCATTTAAATATAAATGTCTCACAACGTCTTTTGGCCCCTAGAGGGAGTACCACTGGGCTGCAGTACAGTGTATTACTTTTGATACTTAAAGTCAAGTCAATTTAGCAGTGGTGGAAAGTCTAAGTAAGTACATTGACTCAAGTACTTTACTTAACCCTTAGATGCATAAGTGGGTATTTTTTGACCCGGTGAGGTGGTTTTCTTAGAGTATCTTTGTAATTCAATTTTTTTTATCATTTCATATTCCAGCTATTCCTCAAAAAACATGTTTTGGATATCATGCCATTCAAATTTTAAATTTAAATGTTATACATTTTAAGAAATTGTAGTTTTTGTATTATTACCCCAAGCTTCCATAAGTGGGTAAAAAATGACCGCATGCATTTTCTATGCAATTTCTTTTTTCTTTCAAAATAAATTTGTTTTCCCTAAAATTATAAATAGTGAAAAATTAAATATATAATATTTCTAGTGTGAACCAAAATATAATACTAAATATTATACAAGTGATTTTTCTGAACCAAAATGACAAACATTTCATAAAAACACATATTATTCTAATACGGGTCCTCTTTGACCCACTTATGGAAGAGTGTAGGGTCCATGTTTAAGATACAGGTACTTTACTTGAGTATTTCCATTTAATGTAACTTTATACTTCTTTCCCACATTTGGGTAGCATATATTGTACCTCAATACATTGATATGACAACAATAATGACATTATTGTACTGGTACTTTTACTAAAGTGAAAGATATGTGTACAGTAAGGATAACAGTGTGATATTGAGTTGAGTTAAATTGTTTCTCTTTTGTATCAGAGCTGTCTGTACACGGCGAGCTTGATTCAGTAACGAATGGAGGCTTCAGAAGGATTGTCATCCAGCTCAATGCTGACCTGTATGTTGATGTTGAAGTCAATAACATCACTGTGAGAGAGGGATCGAGAATGACACACCACACTGGACAGGATCCCATCACAGCTGGAAGGTGACTCTACGTTGTAATGGCAGGAATCTTGCCTTCTTGTTTTTCATATTTCAACATATTTCCTTAAATATTAAACATTTCCATGCAAAACAAGTCTGAAAGAAATTAAGACAAGCTGCATGTTTTTTCTAGTTGGACAATTATTAGGCGGGACAATGACATCGATGTTGCTAGTGGGGACACACACTTGGTCATCTTAATTCTGGGAAAGGACGCTCAATCATTCCTCTGGCCCGTTTTAAGACAGCAGTCATCGGACAGCGCTGAAGGACTTTTAGGTGGGTACAAATTATGACATTTTTGTATGATTTGCTGCAATGTGTCCTTGAAGGCCAGCTATCTTCCCTAATTGTTTGCACTCTGTGTCCAGCTCTGAATTTTGTTTATGAGGAGGTGCCACAAACTCCCACCACAAAACTTAGGATCAAAGACCAGGAGATTGACGTTACCAGGTATATTTTAGTTGGTTTTAATAAAAAGCTATCTATCTATCTATCTATCTATCAGTATTATTATTATTACAAGTATATGACTATTTTTGTCTTTGTTTTCCAGGGACAATGCTGCTGACTACAGTATTTCCCCCCCCCTGACACTGGACTGCTGGCTCCTGTCGTCCGACTTTGTCCGTCTGGAGGCCTTCATAGTTTGAAAGGAAAATTATTCAAACACAAACAGATTAATCTGGGGAAAAAACTTTCTAGCTTTAGCTAAGATAATCAAATAAATATTATCCAAGCTCATTGGTTGTTGTTTATGAACTTAATTAGATGATATTTATCTAGAATTTATGGTATCAATGGTTCGACTATTATTTTGATATTCAAATGTGTTTCTTAAAACATTTAAATCAAGAACATATAGTGACATTTCTTCTGCAGCCCTCAATTAATTTTCCAAAGTGTTATTCCTTTATTATTCTTTTAGGATTCAAACATTACCATCATGTCATTAAAAAACAATAACTTTGGTAACACTTTGTTGCCCATGTCAATTATACATGATAAAGATACATGTTTATGTTAAAAAAAAAAATGAAATGCGTTATAATCTGCTTATGGTGCTGGTTAATTATCATTATAAGCAGTCATGATGAATATCCATATCGATTTCCAACAATATTCACAATATCCTTCATGCGTTGACCTTTTTAGTTTATACTGATCATCGTGCAATGTGATTCCCTTTACTTACTTCAGCAATGGCCAAAAAACCATCAGTGACAATGATGAAAGTATTAAGATATATATAGTAAATATAAAAAACCCTACTATATGCTATGATTATTGTTACAAAGCATAATTAATATTTGAGTGCTTATGGATATGATATATAATCTGATTTTAACGTATTTGTGTATGAATGTATATAATATATGAAGGACGTTTTTAGAAAGTTTTGCCCAAACTTTATATTCCAATGACATTGTTATAGTTAAATGTGACTATGCAAACACACTCTCTGTGATTTATTTACTCAAAAGAGTAACTATTCTATAACCATCATATAAATAACTGCCTCATGGTCAAACATCTTTTCTACAGGCTTTTTTAAAGCCCAGTTAGCAGCAGAGCTGGTCCTAAAACATACTTACAGTTTAGACTGAGAGGTTCCTCTACTCAAAAAAAGAAAATAGTACGGTGTGTAAACAGTGGAGTCTACTGTTTTTACACTGTTTTTTTTTCACCAGCAGCCGCATTTACATAAAGCTGTATTCAAATGTAGTCTCTTTACAATAAATACAATTTTAATTGAGATGAAAGCATAATGTCACCAAACATCTTAAGAAGGTGTGGACAAAATAAACTATTTAAATCCTGCACTAGCCATACAACAATATTAAAAAACATGATAATACAAATACAAGTTCTTGCACTCAGAGCTTAACCTTAAAAAATAAGGATAGTAGGGGTATAGTTGATGCACTAAATGTGTACTCAGCAGCAGTGCAGTCAAATGTGGTATGATGCAATGGATTATCTCTTTTTCAGGACTAACTACAGCAATCAGTTAAATGTTTAGGAGTAAAATATATCAGTCTGAAAAGTAAATAGTATATTAAATGTATAAATCCTTGGAAAGCTTCAGTGAATGTTCCTCACAGTTCAACACAGAGCTTGAATAAACATACTTTTTCTACTTAGTTTGCAGTAGCAAAGTAACTTCCTGAGTTTACAGAGTAAACTATAGTTTTTGTATTTTTTCCCTGTTGGTTTGAAAACATTTCTAAAGTTATAAGCCACAACGTTTTTTTCCTTTCGTTCAACATTAAGTGATTAAACCAGTCGAGCTGCAATGGGAGGCGTGTTATAGTGATACTTTGGATTGTCCTCTCGCGGTGCACTGGAGTGCAAAGGTATATGGGTTATTATGAGCGGAGGTGGTAAACTTGTTTATCAAGGCAGAGTCTACTGAGAGCTACATTACACAATCAAGGATCTCTGCCAAACTGACATGACAAGAACAATTTATCAAATGTAACAAAGTGTTGCCAACAAACCACATGAAGTGTCAACTGTGGTTAAAAAGCAGCTCTGTTTATGAAGCTACTTTAACTCAGTGTTCAAGGTGGAGTTACTTTTTAAACAAAGTAGTTGAGGACTTTGAGCTGTCTATGTTATTCTGGTTATAGTGTAATGAGGAATTCAGTCAGAGCAGGAAGTCTCAATATGATGTGCTTTTTAACAAGGTGAAGGACTGTGCTGTGACTGAGCAAGAGTGATAGGGAAAGCGGGAAAGAGAGAAAAAAGGGAGGGAGAAAGGGAGGGACGTACCTTGAGGAAAGACATGACGTGCTTCCATTTTACATTCCATTTTACAATGACTCAAAGAACACAAGGTGTACCGGTAATCTGAGGAGAGGAGCGTACTGTCGGTGGATTATTAAACTCAGTAAGTGACCCAGAGGATTTTTGTTTTGTGTTATTTCCTACTGCTGATGTTACATGTATATACTGTCAAAGCCCTGTTTGTTTAAAGGAGTGTTAAAAGGACTACAGAGTTCCCAGTAACTTTGTCCATTGAGGGATGTGTGAGCTTGACTCATCAAGTGAGTTGTAAAACATAAACAGATGGAGCCCATTTGTAAATTATTGAAAAAGAAGAATGTGATGTCTTTAATTATTATATCACTGCAAACGTGTGAAGAAACACCTGCCCATACCTGGATTGTCTTTTCCTTTTCAGGCTGGGACTAAAGGTGAAACCAATCAAACTCAGCTAACCACGATTCCTTTCATGCTGATGTGCAGTTTGATCAAGAACATGTTAAAGTTAAATGGCATCCTAAGGTCACAATGAGGAAGAAGACACTGGACTCGTTTAAAAAGGTTGTGATGTTGCTCCTGGACAGAGATGTTTGGTGAAAAATACTGTAGGACTCCATTGGAGTGTCCTCAGTCAAAATGCTTCATACTGGATGGACCATTTGGTGCGTTTTACTGACTCTACACATATCAGCCTGCCATCTGGAGATTTCTGGATATGACAGCGACGGAGTCATTTGCTCCAAGGTAACCAACTGGAGGGTGAACTTCTGGGAAACACTGAAGCAGACATGTCCTGTACTGCAGAATAGTACATAGAGTTATTGTTGACATATTACACTTTTAATTTCCTTTTACTGCTGGTGTAGCCTGCTCTGACAGTTTGATTTCCCTTTTCACTGATAAAGTGTTTACTCTCAAACATCTAATTAAGCAGACACAGGGATATAACCATCTGCCTGCTTGTGAAGATATAGTGCCATTGTATGTAGACCACCAATCACAATATAATCCTCTGAACAGTAAATATTTACCATTCAGATTACATTCAGTAAAAAAGCGATGGCACATATTAAACATATGTCTTTCTCCTTTTTCCTTTCTATTTTTGACTTTTTTAGGGTCTCTCTAATTGCACCATGAAGGATGAGATGCCTTTTAATGTACCAGAGGAAAATGCTGTGGTTGTCCAAAACCTGACTCTATATGTTAAGCTCTGCTGCAGGGACAGGGCGCCGTGTGTATTATGTCTGATTATAGAAACGGAGATCAACAGTCACCCGGGTGAAGCCCAGGAGGATGAAGGCCACTCTGGAAATGGAGAAGAAGATGATGAGGAGGAAACAGAGAGGAATTTTAAAGGTATAATCTACATGTCGCCAACTTGCTACTGGTTGTTTTGTTTAATCAATTTAACAATCCATTCCTTTCTGTTGTCACCGCCCGTCTCCAAAAGTACATAACAGGTTTTCAACGTTTTCTTACCATCAACTATTGTATTTGTTTTGTTATAGTTTTGATATTCGAGTCAACTTGCAAGGACTTTCTGCTATAATAGGCATCACAGTGAACTCGTCTTTTCACAGTTACATTACTGTCACATGGGGATTAGCAGTAGGACATATTTAAAACAACATCCAAGATGTGACAGTCACCTGCTCAGGAGCATGTTAACATGTTTGTTTTTTTAACCTTTATTTATTCAGGGGGAGGAATACAGTGAGCAATTCTCCTTTTTTCAGGTTGTGGGATGTTGCGAAATTATTACTGGAAGAATGTTTGAGTATGCATGGAAGTTGTTATTACAGGGTTATTGTGAAATGAACGGTGCTTTGTTTCACAGTCGCTGTACAATGTGACTTACAGACCACAGAAACTAATATTTGCTTTATCTTCACCCTTGATCAACTGACTTGGAGAAATTCTACATGGTTAAAATGTCATGTTGATCAATTCGTATAAAGTGGAGCAAATGAAAACCATGCTAAACCATATGGTGTGGCAATACAAATCATTCCCATGAGTACACTATGATACAGGGAGCAATAGTTTGAACAGGAAACAATAGTGTGATCTTATAAGTGTGGTTTTAGAGGTGTGTCTTACATGTTTACTATCTTATACTGTGCCAATGAATCCTGAACCCTGTCTTGTCTGTGTTGCAACAGCGTCTGTGACGGTGTGCTACTGTGCAGCTCCTGCCATGTCCATGTGCAAGAAGGTGGAGTTTACGGTTAACCGTGCAGCTCTTTCTCATGAAAAGCATTCAAAGGTACTGTAAACTCCCTGTACTGGAATCACAAGTATGAACTACTCACTTCTAGTAAACATTGTCTTATAAACTCTCAATGTTTCTTATACTTTAGATTTCTGTGGTGATTATTGAGCCATCTGGGGTTTCCTTCAGCAGTCGTGTGATTGTTTATCCTAAAGCTTCATCTCTGAGAAAAGAAGTTTCTGTTCCTTCTCTAGATGATGGTAAAGTCTATTCTTTTAACTACAAAGCACTTGTTAAACTATTATAAACCATTAGTGACACATACTGTGTTATCTGTCTTCAGTTTGCACCCAGGAGCAGCAGGAGCGCCCAGACGAATGCCATGGTAAATATTCCCCACATAATACCTGGTTGTTTGTTTCCTTGTGCCTATTTATGAGTATTTGTTTTGGCAGAATATAACTAGTTTCTTAATTTCCTCATGTCAGTGCCCAAGCTTATCAGTGTTATCAACAAAGAGATGAATCGGGTGGAGCTGCAGTTTGATGGCAGGAATAAGAGCTTCCCCTCTGTGTGCATCCAGTATGAGAAGAATGGAAGGTGTCAGGTCAGTGTTGTTTATCTGTGCAGTCTGTCATTTTTTCTTTTGTTATTGTTGTTTTTTGCAGAGTTCAAGAAGGTCAAGTTGACCAATTCTATTTGCAATGTTTTGTCCGATCAGCAGTACAAAGACCCAAATGCATCTAGTTTAAAGTCAAATACAAGAAAAACAAGTAACACCAAGTAGAACCAGTGAATGTTTAGCATTTTTCTTCAAAGTTGAAGTTTACTTAAATGTATCAATATCATCTTTCTGTAGGTAATTCAGCAGTAGCATACAGTGGCATTAGATGGAAGGACAGAACAATTACAGACATACATTCAATAAATGTTCCTTTAGTTACTTGCAACCACTAGTTTCTCAATCTCATTAATAAACAATATGTAAGTCTAGTTATATTAAAAGTGTAACCCTTGTTGTGTTTAATGTTACTTTGAAGGGATGGAACAGGATGACCATCCCACTGTATTCTGTGACCCCCTGCATTTGTCTCCAGGTAAACATCATGGTTCTATTATAGCTACTGTACCACATCAACACTGTACACCTTTATAACTGTGTGTGTGTGTGTGTGTGTGTGTGTGTGTGTGTGTGTGTGTGTGTGTGTGTGTGTGTGTGTGTGTGTGTGTGTGTGTGTGTGTGTGTGTGTGTGTGTGTGTGTGTGTGTGTGTGTGTGTGTGTGTGTGTGTGTGTGTGTGTGTGTGTGTGTGTGTGTGTGTGTGTGTGTGTGTGTGTGTGTGTGTGTGTGTGTGTAGGTCTGGGATGAGGATGGGCAGAGGTCCAGGCGCTCTCACAGTTGCCCTTTCACTGACACAGGTGAGACGTCTTTTTTTTCTAGTTCATTTTCTTTCTGGTCTTGTTATCACAAGGTAAAGACTGAGCAGTTTAGCTCTGGAATGCTGATGTTTACTATGTGTCCATTCAAGATGTATTCCAAAGGAACGTATGGCAGAATGTGTCAGTGTCTGTGGGCCCGGGTCAGATGAACAACCTCCGCCCAATGCTGTGGTGGAAACTGTCCGCACCCTGCAGGCTGGAGGGGGAGGTGTGGCCCTGCAAGAAGGAGAGCAGCTGCAGGGAAATGAAGGGCTTTAGACAGCAGCTGTCAAATGGCACGTGGAAACAAAACCGCAAGGGACAGTGGGTAAGAATCTTTTAAAATACTTATTATTGGTTTTAAGTCTATAAAAAGCTTAGCTCCTTCCTATGTTGTTTACATGTTCACTAAATGCACACAAAATATTCTGTTAGTTATCATCTAAAGGTCTCCTCGCCATACCTAGAATCAGAAATCAGTTTATGAACTCCTTCTGGTCTCTGGAAGTCTCTGCCACTTGTTAAAGGTCTACTGCAATTGTAATAGCATCTTATCTTATGTGTCTTTATCTTATCTGTATGAGTCTCTATTAATAAACATGCTCTGTAAATATACTTGACTTGTTCCCCTCAGTTTAAACATGTTTATTTTGTTTACTTTATTACTTATCTCACAGTGCTTTAAGTTTGACAGAGCATTTATGATTGTGTCTTCTTTAGAAGAAAACAGGGGTGTTTGAAGAAATCAACCTGAAGCTCTCACCATGTGTGATGGTAAAGTATTCACAATTTCCCTCCGCAGTAATGTTATTACTTTACCAACGTTGAATAAATACTTTATTTAAATATATTTGTGCAGGTGAAGGTAAAGGGAATGGATCGGGAGCTGGGTCCATTCTGTTTTGAAAACAGTGAGTCTGACACATTAATACTTACACAAACTGATGCTGGTTTGGACGCATTTAGCTGAAATGCAGCACATGTTCCTCATGCTTTTTACAAACAGGGTTTTATTTTGTACTACTTGCAGCTGACAGGTGGCACTGGAGTCTCCTGATTGTTGGTATCATGCTGCTCCTTTGCTTGACTGTGTTCATATCTTCATATCTTCTCCGGCATGACTTTGTGAAGAGTAAGTTCAAATCTTTTTTTCCTTTTTGCAATAAGTTTAATGAATATGGATGAATTCCAGGACATTTTTCACCCCTCCGATTGTAGCTTATGCACACATTGAATCAGTTGTGCATGGCACTGAAATGATAAATACCTTTTGGTGTATTTCTGCTAAGCCCACTGATATGTTTACTCCTATCTTTATGTCTGTCATAGAATGGGTGTGGAGCTGGCATCATGGCGGATTTGTACAGAGTAAGTATTTTCTTGTAATATCACTACTTTATTAAAAAGTCATTCAGTTGGAATGGAACAACTCTCTGATAGTTATCCTCTTGTTTTATTTCTCCAAAGTTGGCATGAAGTGTCATGTGGTGTTGCTGAGCCCCCCAGATGTGGATGACGGTGTTTCGGAGTCAGTGTGTCGGCTCGGCTCACAGCTCTCTAACCAGGGCTTCAGCGTGTCTGTGGACCAGTGGAGCAGGAAGGAGCAGTGCACTCTGGGGCCTCTGCCATGGCTGTACTCCCAGCTGCTGGAGCTGAAAAGCCTGGGCGGCCGAGTTGTGATTGTGTTGACCCAGAAAGCCTTAGAGCGAGTAAAAACATGGACCAACCAGAACCAAGGGGTTACCAAGATGAAGAGGGAAGACATGGGTTTTCCTCAGAAGTCTTCCCCTTACTCTGATGTGTTCACAGCCTCTCTGTGTCTCATCCAAGCGGACAAGCAGCTGGGCAGAGCTGCAGAACGTTTTGTTCTTGTGACATTTGACCCCAATTCAAGCATTGACAGGAGTCTACCAGAGCTTCTTCAGGGGCTGCACCTGTTCCAGCTTCCCTCTCAGACCCAGGCATTATTATCTGAGCTCGCCGTAGCGGGGGCAGGGAAGGGATCAGGTAAAGACATGGGCCCTTTCTCATTTCATCAAATCCCCCTCCTCAACTCCTCGACTCCTCGGTCCTCCGGTAGTGACCCGGAAATGAATTTTAGCGCGCCATGTTGAAGGACATCTCATTTCTCTAAATGCACTTCGAGGACCGAGGATCGAGCGTCGAGGAGGCTCTCTGGAGGAGCTATAACCGAGGATACGCTGATGGGTCCTCCACGGTCCTCCACGGCTCCTTCATGGATGCATTTCCGGGAACAGAGATGTTTCAAAGAGTCGTGACGCACGGCCGGACTTATCTCAGCCAATGACAACTCTGCATGCATCCCCTGGATATTATTTTATTAACTGCTCTCATCGCGACGCGATGTTTACAGAGAAAACAGCTGTGAGGTCTGTGCAGAAAGCAGAGCAGTTTGTATAATATATATCACTCAGTATAACAGGCCTACATTACTCTCTTTATTTGCTTTAGTTTAGTAGATATCTACAAACAAAGAGGAGTTCTCATTTCTCTAACCGCCTGCTGCTTCCCCTCCTCTCTCCTCGGCTCCCTTCCTCGACTCCTCCGTTCGCATCTCCTGTGGGCGGGACTAAGTCTCGATGATAGGAGTCGAGGAGGGGAGTCGAGTTAGAGAAATGAGAAAGGGCCATGGACAGGGTGGAAATGGAGGGCATCAGATGGATGGAGGTCAAAGTCTAAAGAAGGACCAATCTAGCAGAAGAAATCACACTGTAAATATGTTGAGAGTTGATAAAGAAACATGGAGACAAAGACCTTTTAGCACCCTTTAGTTATTTTTGTACATTATTGCTGCTCTGTGCATATGAAGCATGTGTTCATCCAAAGTGTGGATGAGATGAACATCCACATTATTAAATAATAGCTGGCAATGATCTATTTGGTGTTATGCCATGAAATGACCATCTCCCAAATGTTCAACTCTACATTTGCATGTTATATCTCTCACAGACTCCGCCCTCTACTGGACTCTATGGGTACTACCCTCTATGCAAGCATTCTCCCACTGAGACTTCTATAGACGTAGCCGGCCTTGGGCGGGCCTACCTGAATGCGCGCGCATCACACCGTATAAAAGGAGGCCTCACCTCCTGACTATCATCCTTTTCTCTTCAGCAGCGGAAGTGATTCCACAAGATACGTTTGAAAGAAGAAGAAAGAGTTATCATACCTCCAGGGAGTCGCCACTGCTAGAGACCCGGGCCTGTCCTTCGTATACCCTGGCTGAAATAGCGGGCGCCGATCCTGTGGAAAATTGATGTAAGGTATTATACAGAAGAAGTGAGGCAGCATATTTTTGGTATATTCATTTTAATGTCACCCATATATAGGAGGTGTATTGCATCATGTTATCCCTAATATATGTGTGGGTTTATACATTCCTGTGTGTTAATAGTTGAAGGAACAAAAAGTACATTTTTCCTCTTAAATATAGAGAGGTTTTTTTTATAGATTCCTGAAACAATGTTCCCTTTTTCTTAAAAGTAGATTAGCGCAATAGTCTTTTTCTTTCACTTTTACCCTTTTATCAAAAGGGTGTCTTTAGGCTATTTTTGAAGAGGGAAGATGCAGAATTACTTGTGAGTTCTGTTTTGAGTGAAAGGATTACCCCTTTGAGTGTTTTTCTTGGTTAAACCATTGATAGGCTTTGCCAATTGCGAGGGACATTTCCCCCAGATATAATGGTTAAATTCTTCTTAAATTAATGATGCGCATCCTGCAGGCCTTGAGAAGCTCTGTGGGTTAGCTGGTCCTGAGGGGGTCATGAGATGATGACTGATACATTCCCAACACGTGTGGCTTCCATAAAGGGAAAACATATGGACTATTGTGTGATAAGCTACATAATAAGAATGTGTTTTGCTTCAAACTGAAACTGTTTGGTTCTCTGCTGGCCCGCGCTGATTCCCTGTGAGACAGCGTCTTTGGTATCTCCCAAATGAAATGACCGGAAAAGACGACCAAGTTAACTCCGCCCCTTCCTTCTTGTGTTGGTATTGAGAGCTTGTTCAGCCTGTTGTTCTCTCTCTCTCCGCACGCTGCCCAGACAGGAGGATCACAGCGCGTGAATCAGGGCAGGAGTACTCCTTACGTTACTTATATGATTATTTATATTGTATAGTAATGTATTATATTGTATTGCATTATTACCTTGTTTAATTAAAACGGATTATTGTTTAACTGGTATCCTGGTGTCTTCTAATTTCCTCCCTGTTATGATTCAAGCAGGACTCGCCAAAACGACACGCGGAGAGGAGTTGGGTTGTAAAAACCCCATCCCCCAACAATCCCCACCACCTTGCTTCGAGTGGTTGGGGGACCAGGATATGGCCGAGGCGGTGCCATTCACGTTCGCCATTCACGTTCGCCATTCACGTTCGCCATTCACGTTCGCCATTCCTTCCGGGTCTGGCGTCCATGGAAGTCCACCGCCCAGGGCTGTACTCTCCCTGGATGATGATCGTGGCGGCGGGTGTGTGGGCTACTCACTTATTGCTAGAGATGCCCCCGCCTCACCAGGTCAGAGCGATTATTGGGCCGCAAGGCCGAATAAGTAGCTTGGTCCACGGGCCTTTCCCCAGGCCCGGTTCCCCCAGGGACCGGTGCTCGGTGGCTTCACGTGATATAGGGTCGACCCTACTTCATCACAGGCCGCCACCGCTGCCCGCCGTGTGATGTCCCTGGGATATCACACCACGTGGCACTTTCCAAAGAGGATTGTGTTGATCTCCTGGGAGGCCCCGTGTTTACGGAAGGGCTCTTTGGATCGATCTCCTTGCTCACGGGATGAGGATTAGTTGCAGCATAGCTGCTTCTTGCCCATTCCCAGAGGAAGAAACACTGTCCTAAACTCCCCGGGGACGGGCTTTCCGTCTTTACGGATCTGGCTGGCGGGGGGAGAAAATCTCTCTGCCCGGGACGAGGGGGAGAATCCCGCCTCCTCCCTGTATAATGCACAGATCACTATGATTTCTAATAAGAATGAGGTTGATCTGTATCCAAATCTAAGTGTCTTTTGTTTCCACAAAGGCTACACTTAGGCCTACACACAATGTTAACCGTACAAATTCCCCATTCGCTGCCCCAGCTGTAGCTCCTGTAAAGGAGGTGGCTAGTGGGCATGCTCAGAGAGGGATGAACCGCAGGGAGTGCAGGTACAGGGACATTATGGCCGGCGTATTGCTGTCAGAGAACACACTATACGCCTAGAGCAAAGACTCCAATGCAGTTTACCCGTAGTGGTAAAGGCTGCATTATGGCGGAGCCCGCACTCACACAAGAGAGCGTGGCGGTGCGTTCAGGGACCTTAGTAAAACACACTACGCCTATAAAGACTCCGATTAATGCTGTTTACGGCCCGTCCACACTACAGCGTCGACAGCTTCAATCTGCCCATTCACTTTGAATGGGTTGACGTCACGTTACCTCGCTTTTTCGCCGAACTGAATTGTGGGTAGCATCGTGGTCCGGAGACCGCGGAGTAGCCAGCGCCAGCCAATCAAATCCTGTTTCTGAAAATCTGACAGCTCAAGCCCTAGCCAATCAAACCCGTCTGAACTGGGAGAGATATCCCGCCGTTCATTTCTATATTTCAAAAAAAGATGGAGGAGAAACTAATTATCGCCGTAGCAAATCACCCGGTTTTGTATGACCAGACCCTCTTCACCTACTGGGATACAAACCGGAAGAACCAGGCATGGAGGGAGGTGGCAGAGACAGTGGGTGAAACTGGTAGGTTTTCGCCTGTTTGGGGAGTTTTTATATATATATATATATATTGCTCGCATAAAATCCCCGGGGTTTTTTGCTTTGTATGTCGGGGGCGGGAGATCCATGTGATTGGTTGTTGGTCGCGTTGCTTGAATAAAATCCCCAAGCTTCAGACACGCCCAGCTCCAAGCTATTTTTGAAGCTGTAGTGTGGACGCTCCGTTACCGTAGTGGTGAGAACAGCATTGGCTACTCCGGCGTTCACCCGGAGGTGGTGAAGCAGATCTGGGCAACACACTCTCACTCCCTAAGCGTCCAATAGCGACGTTTGGTCAGTGTCCGTGGCGTCCAATTGTGACGCTCCTAGGCTCCTTCAGCGTCATAAAGGGACGCAAATAGCTTTCAACTGATTGCAATGTATTCCCATCTGCGTCGGGATTTGACGCTCATGGAAGCACGGCATTCGTTTATGTCGGCTGCCCTTAAAGGTAATGTGAGCGTCCATTCCCATTGGATAACGGAGAATTTTACACCCGGAAGTAAGTACTCCTCTTACTGTCGATTGATTTTACAGTGATATCTGCACTACTCATCGACTAAAAAACACCAGATTATCCTTGTTAATTACACAACATTGATTGGTTTAAATTGTGTGCAATGCTTTTGTATTTTTCCCCTTCGATTCGGAGAAACAAATATGTTTTCTGAGTAAAGGATGGCAGAAGACACTACACTACCCAGAATCCCCAGCTATCGTTTGGCCTACACCATGTGCTCTGTTTGACAAACCCCGTTTTTTTCACCATTCATTCCGATGGCTGGCGTCTATGTCACGTGATCTTCAAATTTCTCCCTGCAGAAAAAGAAAACATGGCCGAAATTCGTTTTATTCTCGGTAGAAAATGCCTATTTTAAAGTTAGTTTGGCCATTAAAATGCGTTTTGATGTCATTTGATGCGAGAAATATGAGTTGTTATTTCAGATTATGTGTGCAGTGGATGTACATGATCTTTAGTTTGCTAGTTATTACGAAGATTACTTCAGGAAATCGCGACGTTTTCATTGTTACCAAGGTGGTTGCTAGGGAGGCTGCTATCGATATTATTTCTGTTATGTTGTGTAACTGTTTAATGGTGTTATCTTTATTGCTACCCCCTTCCCCGTCAATGTATAGTGTTGGTCCACAGCCTAAACATATTAGTTTAACAAAATCCGCATCTAAAGATAGCCTACGTTATTTCCCCCCTGTGCAATTCCAGTCTCACATCTCAGAGCACATCGTCATTAACAAATACCGGAAACAGACCAAAATAATAATAATACCTTATTCCGAGTGTGCTTGCTTTTCTCTTTGAAAGTCATCACATAACGGCATTGTATTACACGGTTCGGCTGCATTACATATTACATATCTGCCGTAGTTCTGTATTTATAGAGCCCTGATGAGAAGACAAACATGAGGAACTGAAAACGTGACGTGGATCATAAATATATCAGCCATTAAACAACATCTTACATTTCTTTTCACACAATACGTCTCCTTGCAGTATCAACATTAATTCGGCTCACTTTTATATTTGATCCAATTGGTAGATAGGCTGTATTTACACCATAAAGGTGCACAGCTGATATAAAGGGACAACTGGTGGTTAAAGCATGTTATTGAATTTCAATATTTTTATTATTAGATATTAATACGATCCAGGGGCGGCGCTAGGGGGTGGCTACTTGGGCTCAAGCCCCGGATGTTTTCTGAAAAGCCCCGGATGTTTCACTTAAATTAAAAAAATAATTAATTAATTTTTTTTTTTTTTTTAAATGTCTCGGGAGTAATGTGCAGCACCGGAGTCCACCAGAGAGGCAGCCGCTGCGGGACATTAGCCTGCGTACTGCGTAGCCTTCCCTGCCCTGAAGAAGAAGTGATTCTTCCTAGTGCCTGACGAGTTTTAAGCTAATAGCCTATAAAGTTATGGATATTAGAAAGTTATTTTCATCGAAGCAGGCTCCACAAGCTGCAGCAGCAGCAGCAGCAGCAGCAGCAGCAGCAGCAGCAGCAGCAGCAGCAGCAGCAGCAGCAGCAGCAGCAGCAGCTGACAACAATGTCATCACCAGCAGTGAAGAAATGGATGATGTTTCAGGTTTGTGAATCTAATGGTGATATCTGCACTCTGTCTGACTGAGTAAGAAGTGAAAAAGAGTGATGTAACGTTAATCTTATAGCTAGTAAGCATGGAGTAACCAAGGCAAGGCAAGTTTATTTATATAGCACCTTTCAACACAAGGCAATTCAAGGTGCTTTACAAAAATGAAAGACATTCAGACAAAGGCATTTAAAAACAGTAAAAGATAATAAAAGAAACATTAAAAGAAAAAGTACATTAATAAAAAGTTACAGTGCAGTTTAAGATATGAATAGTTCACACAGAAGTTCCACTTTACTGATGAACACAACAGCTCAGTTTAAATTAAAAGCAGCGACAAAAAGATAAACCACACTAAGTCAATACCCTTATATGTTAGTATGTATACAGAACATGACTACAAATTATTCTAAGATGTAACGTTAACCCTTCATACCTCAGTCTACTTTTGTAACATAATGTATTCCAATTTTTATTTTGTTTTCGCGCGTGGAATTATACCGGCTCTCGTTTCAGTACACATAACAACGGAACCATAGCAACGGAACTGACAGGCAACGGAACTGACAGGCAACACTCTAAATCCGATTGGCTGTGACTGCATCCACTCAGAGTGCCCGATTCAGAAACGTGACTCTTACACTCTTTACGTCACAAACAAAGATGGTGGATGAGAATAGATCTATAAAACGATAAGCAATGTGCAGTAGATCGGAAGAGGACGGTGTGTCGGCGTTGTTCGATAGCGGTGCGGTATGCTAATGGGAACACACGCCAAACATGCTAAATCACATCAGAAGGCATCACCCAGATTTGCCAATCACCGGAGCCCGGCAAAAGACAACAACAGTTCAACAGCTGATCCCCGCTGTTTTTAATAAACCAATAGACATGAAAGCCGAGAGACCAAAATAAATAACGGAAGCTTTTGGCATATTTTTTCAACGACTGCGCTCTTGAAACACTTTCTTATTATTTATGATGTCATATTTTCAAGACATTCTTTTTAGTTTTACAGCTTGATGAAACCTTTTTGTTTGACATCAGCCATTATAGATACTATGGCCATCTGAGTGTGTGTGGTACTGTTTGTGGTTTGTTTTTAACTGTTTAATACAGTTAATTATTTAAAATGTCAGAGTTCCTTATTTTTAAACTGACACTTGCACTACTGTTCAAAAATAAATAACAGAAAACCTGGAATTATGCATTTGGGACTTTTTTTTGCTTTTTCTTGTTGTACCGAACCGTACCGAACCGTGACCCCCAAACCGAGGTACGAACCGAACCATGACTTCTGTGAACCGTTACACCCCTAGTCCCCGGTGTTCCAGGGAACTCACCAAGTGTCAGAAAACACAACCCTCTCTCTTTTCCTCCATACCCAAATCTCTAAAAACGGGGCTGCAACGGATCTGATACAGACTGATCTTGAATTATTTTCTACGTCACAGAAGTGGTGCTCCGCTTATTGGTCAATTCTCCACCTATCAGGGGAATGTGGGGTTGGGCCACGGCCAGCCATTGCGCTGGAGACGCTGTAGTACATATGCCAGGCCTGTAAGTGGCGCTGTAGTCTGCCACAAAAGTAGCGAAGAAGACTTCCCGCGCATGGTTGCCCTTTATACTCTGCTCTGGCTCTTTTTCTCCCTCCCCGAGGGAAGCGTTTGCTCCCTCGCTGTAATTCTCTCCGGCAGTCCACCAGTAGATGACAAACACCCTCCTCTCCGGCTCTTCCAAGGAACGAGGGGACCGTGCGGCAGAGTTTCAGTTAGATTTTTATTTCCCCGGTCATCATGTCCGTTAAAGTTTAAATCTTCCGGACAAAATTAGAAAAGTGCCGGTCAAAGGTCTTCTTTGTTATTTATTGAGCTTTAAAACAAATGAATAACGACTCTATATAATAATATAAGAATAAGACACGGAGGACGGAGATCTCTTTTTCTCCCCCTCTTCTCCCCGCTGCAGCCTAGCAGCTGATCTCAAAGCACGCTCCCCTCTCCTGCAGGGGGGCGTGGTCAGGTGCAGCTCACAGAATCAGCCCCCTGCAAAAACAGCGCTGGAAAGAGCAAATAGAGCGAAATGAGGCATGGCTAAAATGCAGGATCTGTTTGGTATTTTGAAAGAAAAACTATTTATATACTTTATATAGGTATGGCCCTACAATATATTGTTCAAATATAGCATGATATGTCCCCTTTAAGGTATTATTAAGGTAGGGTTCATGTTGCTCTCAAAGTGCACCAGATTGATACTTTTAACTTCAATATTTAAAAAAAGAAATCTTCCCGGGGGAGCATGCCCCCGGACCCCCCTAGAGGAGGTGACGACCCCCCTAAAGGATGTTTGGTCCACCCCCCACTTGTAAAAAAAATAGCACTTTACCCCTGCACCCCCCCCCCCCCCCCAACAACTCCTGGGCTAAGCCCCGGATCTCCTACAATCCTAAATCCGCCTCTGATACGATCCCTATAAAGTATATTCATTACTCGTTATTCTCTACTAATTGTTAATTAAAGACTGTATGTAATGACTATTTTGCACATCCCTTTCAATATTTCAAGATTTTCTAAGGTTTATTGACATATCATATAGGCCTATACAACTGTGGTGTAGTTCTGCACTGAATGAAAAACTTGGGTTGCAGGTTCCTCAATAGTGCATTACAAGACATCTATCAATATTTGTGCATACCTCCAGCAATGTTAACTATGTTGAAGCACTTATTTTAACTGATATTATACATAATGTATTATACTCTTATAAGATGTATGTAGATATTTCATCTCCGGCCTTGTCAGGTATTGAACAATCAATAAATAAAGAACACAGAATTGTTAAATATAAAACACAGAATTTATGTGATTATACTAAATGATTTTCAAATAAACAAACATATTTAACTGTTACACATGCTGATGTAACGCAAATGTTCCAACTTGGGATCAATAAAGTATATCTTATCTTAAGCTGATCGATGGCTACTGCCATATTTGCAAAATGTGCCTCTGAACCTTGACAAGTGCATGTTTCAGGCTTATCAATTAATGTAATGTAATGTTATCACAGGGGTCACACACATAAGACCAGCTGTTAAATAAAGCTCTTCTGACCTTAGCTGGCATGTGGGTATATATATTAATACTGCCCATAATGGGCACAAGCAATTTTCACCCATTTATTAATTATATGTTTTAAATGTGAGTGTTTCCTGTCCCCTAAATCTCCAGGGATGTACACAGTTTAATACTGGCAACTTCTTATTATGGGAAATACGAAAACGTCTTTTAAAACTACAACTCCCAGTAGAGACGTGCCATAGAGAACATGTTGCGAAACAGAATAGCCAGCATGTGTAGTTCTGGGGACGGGGTGGGGGAGGGGGGACGCGGTGGACCCGTTCAAATCCAGTTTTGGACAGTCTGCCGTGGTTCCATCCCATATCAAGTGCTGTTCGAGAATCGGCTTAACCCTCGGAGCACACTCTCCAATCACAGAGCTTGAGGACTATCACGGGGTTTGTCAAGAGCACATGGTGTAGTCCAAACGATAGCTGGGGATTCTGGGTAGTGTAGTGTCTTCTGCCATCCTTTACTCCTGGGAATGGACGCTCACATTACCTTTAAGGGCAGCCGACATAAACGAATGCCGTGCTTCCATGAGCGTCAAATCCCGACGCAGATGGGAATACATTGCAATCAGTTGAAAGCTATTTGCGTCCCTTTATGACGCTGAAGGAGCCTAGGAGCGTCACAATTGGACGCCACGGACACTGACCAAACGTCGCTATTGGACGCTTAGGGAGTGAGAGTGTGTTGATCTGGGCCCAGTTCGGGAGAGCGGAAGTGGATCTGTTCGCCAGCCGTCGCAACAACCACTGTGCCCTGTGGTTCTCCATGGCCCTGGGCGACGACCCGCTCTTGGGGGTGGACGCGTTTGCACACGAGCCATGGCCAAGGAAGCTGCTATACGCCTTTCCACCGCTGCTTCTCATTCTCCCTCTCCTGGGGAGAGTGAGGCGAGAACGTCTGTCAGTCATCCTAGTGGCTCCGGACCGCGTCGGGGCGCCGTGGTACTCAGAGATGACACAGATGAAGGTGGACCAGCCCTGGGCGGTTCCCCAGTTCTGGGGGGTGAGGTCTCAAGAGGCAGGTGCAATCGGGGCGTTACCCACTCTGGGCCGTCCTCTCCAGACTTGGCTCCTGATTGGGACAGGCTGAGACAGGGTGGATTGTCTGACAGTGTTATTTAGTCTATCCAGGCAGCTAGAGCTGGATCCACCACAGCCTGTTACAGGCCGAGGTGGCTAGGATTCCAGCGATGGTGTGAGGAGCGGAGAGCCCCTATCTTGTGAGTTAGGCTCTATTTTTTTCCTTCTTACTGTTATTGGTGGACAGAGGACTAGCTCATTCTACTATAAAAGTGTATGCAGCAGCCATCTCGTCCTGCCATGAGGGATTTGGCGGCAGGTCAGCCTTTAGTCAACCACTGATGTCGCGGTTTTTACAGGGGGTCAGGAGGCTGCGCCCAGTAGTGCACGCCTCCACCCCACAGTGGGACCTGCCCCTAGTGCTCGAGGCTCTGGCCTCGGGGCCGTTTGAGCCTCTGGAAAACAGCTTTGCTTCTTGCCTTACCGTCAGCCAAAAGGGTGTCCGAGTTAACTGCTCTGTCGGTGCACCCGAGCTGTTTACTGATTCGGGGTGACCGGAGTGGCGCGACACTCAGACCGAACCCCTCCTTTGTGCCCAAAAGCTAAGGAGTGCGTTCAGGTCGAGGGCTATTCAGTTAGGGAGTTTTAGTCTTCCCCCCCATGGTGGGGCCAGGGAAGCTAAACTGCACCTCTTCTGCCCGGTGCGTGCGCTAGCATGTTATGTGGAGCGCACGGCTGCCCTTAGACGCACCGAACAGCTGTTCGTGTGTGTGGGGGGCGGTGTGATCGGGAAAGCTCTGTCCAAGAAACGCCTGGCAGGCTGGCTCTGCGAGTGCATTGCACATGCCTACGGACAGGCAGGGAGAGCCTGCCCTACGGGGGTTCGTGCGCACTCCACACGGGCTGTGGCTGCGTTGACAGCCTTATTCAACGTTGTGGAGGATATATGCACAGCGGCGTCTTGGTAGACGCCAGGCCCCTTCATAAGGTTTTATCTCTTGGACATGTCGGGCTCTGGCTTCTTTCTTTTTGTTGGGGACTATTTTCAACTGGACATGATGTGCTAGTGAACACCAGCAAGATATCAAATCAAATCAAGTTTTATTTATATAGCACATTTATAAACGATTTTTGGTCGAGCCAAAGTGCTGTACATATCATAAAAATAGTAGGGATGCACGATAATTATCGGTCCGATATTAGGAATTATGACGTCATCCCGATAAACCCGATAACAGTATTAATAGCCCGGATAATATACAATATATTTTTTGGGTAAAAAAAAAGAAAAAAATACTGCGGTGTGGGTGGATTGGGATGAGGGGCGCTTGTTTTTCACTCGGCTCCTCCCGTTTTGCCAGTACTGTGGTATTAGTGGTTTAGGAAGAGGGGAGTTCTTCACAAATCCAGCGCTCCCTAATACTTCGAACCTGATCAGTCACCTGAAACATCGCCATCGCTACGATGGTGTGTTAATAGCGTACGAAGACAATAATACAATACAAAGTGTGTGTGTGTGTGTGTGTGTGTGTGTGTGTGTGTGTGTGTGTGTGTGTGTGTGTGTGTGTGTGTGTGTGTGTGTGTGTGTGTGTGTGTGTGTGTGTGTGTGTGTGTGTATGTATGTATGTATGTATGTATGTATGTGTGTGCGTGAGTGCGTGTGTGCGTGTGTGCGTGCGCGCGCGCGTTGGAGCTATGTGCAATTCAAGGCATATGCTCGAACCGGAGCTGCCTGGACAACACACTCTCACTCCCTAAGCGTCCAATAGCGACGTTTGGTCAGTGTCCGTGGCGTCCAATTGTGATGCTCCTCGGCTCCTTCAGCGTCATAAAGGGACGCAAATAGCTTTCAACTGATTGCAATGTATTCCCATCTGCCTCGGGATTTGACGCTCATGGAAGCACGGCATTCCTTTATGTCGGCTGCCCTTAAAGGTAATGTGAGCGTCCATTCCCAGGAGTAAAGGATGGCAGAAGACACTACACTACCCAGAATCCCCAGCTATCGTTTGGACTACACCATGTGCTCTTGACAAACCCCGTGATAGTCCTCAAGCTCTGTGATTGGAGAGTGTGCTCCGAGGGTTAAGCCGATTTTCGAACAGCACTTCAAATGGGATGGAACCACGGCAGACTGTCCAAAACTGGATTTGAACGGGTCCACCGCGTCCCCCCTCCCCCACCCCGTCCCCAGAACTACACATGCTGGCTATTCTGTTTCGCAACATGTTCTCTATGGCACGTCTCTACTGGGAGTTGTAGTTTTAAAAGACGTTTTCGTATTTCCCATAATAAGAAGTTGCCAGTATTAAACTGTGTACATCCCTGGAGGTTTAGGGGACAGGAAACACTCACATTTAAAAAAAAAAAATTAATAAATGGGTGAACATTGCTTGTGCCCATTATGGGCAGTATTAATATATATACCCACATGCCAGCTAAGGTCAGAAGAGCTTTATTTAACAGCTGGTCTTATGTGTGTGACCCCTGTGATAACATTACATTAATTGATAAGCCTGAAACATGCACTTGTCAAGGTTCAGAGGCACATTTTGCAAATATGGCAGTAGCCATCGATCAGCTTAAGATAAGATATACTTTATTGATCCCAAGTTGGAACATTTGCGTTACATCAGCATGTGTAACAGTTAAATATGCAGTTGTGTTTATTTGAAAATCATTTAGTATAATCACATAATTGCTGTGTTTTATATTCAACAATTCTGTGTTCTTTATTTATTGATTGTTCAATACCTGACAAGGCCGGAGATGAAATATCTACATACATCTTATAAGAGTATAATACATTATGTATAATATCAGTTAAAATAAGTGCTTCAACATAGTTAACATTGCTGGAGGTATGCACAAATATTGATAGATGTCTTGTAATGCGCTATTGAGGAACCTGCAACCCAAGTTTTTCATTCAGTGCAGAACTACACCACAGTTGTGTAGGCCTATATGATATGTCAATAAACCTTAGAAAATCTTGAAATATTGAAAGGGATGTGCAAAATAGTCATTACATACAGTCTTTAATTAATAATTAGTAGAGAATAACGAGTAATGAATATACTTGATAGGGATCGTATTAATATCTAATAATAAAAATATTGAAATTCAATAACATGCTTTAACCACCAGGTGTCCCTTTATATCAGCTGTGCACCTTTATGGTGTAAATACAGCCGATCTACCAATTGGATCAAATATAAAAGTGAGCCGAATTAGTGTTGATACTGCAAGGAGACGTATTGTGTGAAAAGAAATGTAAGATGTTGTTTAATGGCTGATATATTTATGATCCACGTCACGTTTTCAGTTCCTCATGTTTGTCTTCTCATCAGGGCTCTATAAATACAGAACTACGGCAGTTATGTAATATGTAATGCAGCCGAACCGTGTATTACAATGCCGTTATGTGATGACTTTCAAAGAGAAAAGCAAGCACACTCGGAATAAGGTATTATTATTATTTTGGTCTGTTTCCGGTATTTGTTAATGACGATGTGCTCTGAGATGTGAGACTGGAATTGCACAGGGGGGAAATAACGTAGGCTATCTTTAGATGCGGATTTTGTTAAACTAATATGTTTAGGCTGTAGACCAACACTATACATTGACGGGGAAGGGGGTAGAAATAAAGATAACACCATTAAACAGTTACACAACATAACAGAAATAATATCGATAGCAGCGTCCCTAGCAACCACCTTGGTAACAATGAAAATGTCGTGATTTCCTGAAGTAATCTTCGTAATAACTAGCAAACAACAGATCATGTACATCCACTGCACACATAATCTGAAATAACAACTCATATTTCTCGCATCAAATGACATCAAAACGCATTTGAATGGCCAAACTAACTTTAAAATAGGCATTTTCTACCGAGAATAAAACGAATTTCGGCCATGTTTTCTTTTTCTGCAGGGAGAAATTTGAAGATCACGTGACATAGACGCCAGCCATCGGAATGAATGGTGAAAAAAACGGGGTTTGTCAAACAGAGCACATGGTGTAGGCCAAACGATAGCTGGGGATTCTGGGTAGTGTAGTGTCTTCTGCCATCCTTTACTCAGAAAACATATTTGTTTCTCCGAATCGAAGGGGAAAAATACAAAAGCATTGCACACAATTTAAACCAATCAATGTTGTGTAATTAACAAGGATAATCTGGTGTTTTTTAGTCGATGAGTAGTGCAGATATCACTGTAAAATCAATCGACAGTAAGAGGAGTAGGCTACTTACTTCCGGGTGTAAAATTATCCGTTATCCAATGGGAATGGATGCTCACATTGCCTTTAAGGGCAGCCGGCATTAACGAATCCCGTGCTTCCATGAGCGTCAAATCCCGACGCAGATGGGAATACATTGCAATCAGTTGAAAGCTATTTGCGTCCCTTTATGACGCTGAAGGAGCCTAGGAGCGTCACAATTGGACGCCACGGACACTGACCAAACGTCGCTATTGGACGCTTAGGGAGTGAGAGTGTGTTGGCCTGGAAGCTGCAATCATGTTCATGTATCCGTGCTGAGTGTGCTGACTTTTCGTACAATGTCCCACTGTCTGGCTTCCTGCATAAAGTCAAGTGCTCGGCGCAGTTGTGGCGAAATGTCGCTCCTCTGTTTTAATTTAAACAGCTCCTTATATCCGTTAGCGCAGCTAGCTAGCACCAGATGCTAACAACAACAATGCACGTAAGGTCTCTCTCTCGCTCGGGCCACACATACCAACCCAGTCTCACGGCATTTCGTGTTCACCAACACGATTTTTAATCTATTGATTCGTGTTCACCAACACAATTTGGCCCTTTTTTTCGTGTTGCACAGCACGATTTTAAAAGCAATGTATTTCTACTGGTAATGTGTTTCGTGCCTGCAGGCTGCAGCACGTCTTTTTCTCCGGTCGGGTCGTGGAAGACCGGAAGCTGTGTGGTTCATAAAAACATGTTCTTACTCAATATCAAGCCACAGTTATTGCTTTTATTTTAAATCGTATAATTTCGGACTTTTGTTGTCGTCTGCGAGGAAAATAAATGGGGCTCAGAGCCTCAGGATACTGAAATCTGTATTTTTTAAATCTTTTTTTCCTTCTAATTTGTTATTCTTTTCAAAATAACACACTGTTATTTACTCACCAATAACACACAATTATCCTTGCTTTTATTTATTGGTTTAATTCCATAATCTCGGGCTTTTTTGGCATCCGTCAGGAACTGAATTTCAAAATAAATATAACCGGAAACAGACGTAGGCATTTCGAGCGATTACCCAAGATCCTCAGCTATGGTTTTAAGCTCGTTGATTGGATGTGTTAGCCGCAATGCATGCTGGGATTTGGTGTTTATATTATATGAAATCCGGAAAACATTTTAAAAGAATAAAATAATACTTAATTCCGAGTGCTCTTGCTTTTCTCTTTGAAAGTCATCACATAACGGCATTGTAATACACGGTTCGGCTGCATTACATATTACAGATCTGCCGTAGTTCTTTATTTAGAGAGCCCTGATGAGAAGACCTTTGGAAAAACTGGAAGAAATGCCGCCGAAACTGAATACTTGACGTGGATCATAAATATATCAACAATTAAACAACATCTTCAATTTCTCTTCACACAATACGTCTCCTTGTAGTATCAACACTAATTCGGCTGACTTTTACATTTGATCTAATTCATAGATAGGTTATATTTACACCATAACGGTGCACAGTTGATAGAAAAGGACTGTAGTTTTTAAAGATATTACTGATTTTCTTTGAATGTAAGAATGTAAATACTGAGTCTGAAATAGTATAGCAATATGCTGTAAAATGATGTGAAAGCATGCATAAAAGTATACATCTTCAGATGTTGTACATACACACTAATAATACAAAGTTATTATGGCTGTGTGTACCTTGTGTGCACCTCCTAGTGGTTAAAGCACGTTATTGAATTATTGTTTTTATGTGTTATATTTGATTAAAAAAATATTAAGAGTACATACTTTCATAGGGGGAAAGTATAAATATAGAAATATAGAATATAAAAAATCAAGAAGATACTATAAGTGATCTCTACAATAAAACAGTTTAGTGCAGGATGTACAAAGATATTAATAGGAGGAGGTGCAAAACAGAAAAACGGATTAACCTTTATTTAAACATTAAATATTAAGCCTGACAAAGTAATTAACGTCTAATATATTGCTTTCCTGCAATGTTAACTATGTTGAAGGACTTATTTTAACTGATATTATACACATTAATTATACTCTTATGTATGTAGATAGAATAAGAAATGTGCAGAATATGACAGTTTAATGGTGGAGGTACACACATATTGATAGATGTCTTGTAATGCACTGTTGAGAAACCTGTGACCCAAGTTTTTCATTCATTGCATAACTACACCGTAGTTGTGTATGATATGTCAATAAACCTTTGAAAATCTTGAAAGGGATGTGCAAAATAGCCATAATATACAGTCTTTAATTAACTATTAGTAGAGAATAACCATCAATCAATCAATCAATCAATCAATCAATCAATCAATCAATCAATGTTTATTTATATAGCCCAATATCACAAATGTTACATTTGTATCAGTGGTCTTCACAGTGTGTACAGAATATCAGTATGACAATACGACACCCTCTGTCCTTAGACCCTCACATCGTACAAGGAAAAACTTCCAAAGATAACCCAGTTTAAAGGGAAAAATGGGAGAAACCTCAGGGAGAGCAACAGAGGAGGGATCCCTCTCCCAGGATGGACAGACGTGCAATAGATGCCGTGTGTAAATTGAAAAGATAATACATTTGCAACATAGGTAGTCCAAATGTTTGGAAATGCATGTGTGTATAATAGGAAGATAAATCCACGAGGATATCCATCCAGGACCACAGCCACGACTCAAGATCCAGGACACAGGACCGCAGGATCATCCATGACTCCGGATCCCAGCGTATATAGACACCAAAAAGAAAGACATTTGGGGAAGCTGGGTTAATCGGAACATGAGAGTACACAGGTATAGACAGAGAGAAGGAAGAAGTAAGATGTCCCCCGACAAACTAAGCATATATCAGCAAAACTAGGGGCTGAATCTAATCAGCCCTAACTATAAGCTTTATCAAAAAGGAAGGTCTTAAGCGCACTCTTAAAAACGGATAGGGTGTCTGCCGCCCGAACACAAACTGGAAGCTGATTCCACAAATGTGGAGCTTGATAAGAAAAGGCTCTGGCTCCCATTGTACTTTTAGAGATTCTAGGAACAACCAACAACCCTGCATTCTTGGAACGCAATGCCCTAGTAGGACAGTAGGGTATAATGAGTTCTTTAAGGTAAGATGGCGCCTGCCCATTAAGGGCTTTGTAGGCGAGAAGAAGAATTTTAAATTCTATCCTGTGTTCTATAGGGAGCCAGAACAGGAGTAATGTGGTCCCTTCTCCTAACTCTGGTTAGTACACGAGCTGCAGCATTTTGAATCAGCTGAAGCGACTTGACTGACTTCTTGGTACTCCCTGATAATAAAGAGTTACAATAATCCAGCCTAGAAGTAACAAATGCATGGACTAGTTTCTCTGCATCGTTTTGAGGCAAGATATGCCTGATTTTTGCAATGTTACGTAGATGGAAGTAGGCGGTCCTTGAAATTGATTTTATGTGGGCGTTAAAGGATAAATCCTGATCAAATATAACACCAAGATTCCTTATAGTCTCACTGGAGGCCAAATTAATGCCATCCATAGTTAGTAGGGGTGTAACGGTACACGTACCCGTACCGAAATTATTCGGTACGGGCCCTTCGGTTCAGTACACGTGTGTACCGAAGTGTACCGAACGCATATAACGTTAAACGTAAAAAATTGAGAACGTGAACAACTTCTTGGAAGTAATCTCCGGTGCTGCGTCGCAGCATTCAGAGTAATTTGCACCCATTGTGATCAACGCGTCATAGAGCGAGCAAGTCATTTCATTGGACGAGCTGGTCAGAGGGATGCGTTCAAATGTAATCAGTAATTTGAGGAACTGTCGAAATGGCGAACGCAGATAAAGTTGAGCTCGAAAATCCCCCAGCATCATTGAAGTCTCCGGTTTGGGAACATTTTGGTTTCGCAGTTACGTACAAGGATGACCGACAAAGACAGGTGGACCGAACCAAAGCTGTTTGTCGGCATTGTTCAACTAACATTGGTTACGCGGCTGGCAATACATCAAACTTGCACACTCATTTGAAAAGACATCACCCGAACGTGAATATCACCGGTACCAAAAGACTGAAGTGCAAACCCAACTCCCGCTAGCATTTAAGCCTCCACCACTCGCAAAAACTTCAGACCGAGCCAAAGCTATTACAAACGGCAAATATCCTTATGTTGCCATGTTAGCAAAGCGCTACCTGGCTGTATCTGCTACTACCTCTGTCCCTAGCGAGAGGGTGTTCTCCACAGCAGGAGACATTGTTAGTGCCAGCAGATCTGCCCTTTCGGCAAGCAATGTGGACAAGTTAATCTTTCTTTAAAAAAACATGAAAATACAATGACAAGCAAGTCATAATGTCAAACTGGCTGCTTAGGTACTAGTACAGTACCAACACACTCTCACTCCCTAAGCGTCCAATAGCGACGTTTGGTCAGTGTCCGTGGCGTCCAATTGTGACGCTCCTAGGCTCCTTCAGCGTCATAAAGGGACGCAAATAGCTTTCAACTGATTGCAATGTATTCCCATCTGCGTCGGGATTTGACGCTCATGGAAGCACGGCATTCGTTTATGTCGGCTGCCCTTAAAGGTAATGTGAGCGTCCATTCCCAGGAGTAAAGGATGGCAGAAGACACTACACTACCCAGAATCCCCAGCTATTGTTTGTGCTCCGAGGGTTAAGCCGATTCTCGAACAGCACTTGAAATGGGATGGAACCACGGCAGACTGTCCAAAACTGGATTTGAACGGGTCCACCGCGTCCCCCCTCCCCCACCCCGTCCCCAGAACTACACATGCTGGCTATTCTGTTTCGCAACATGTTCTCTATGGCACGTCTCTACTGGGAGTTGTAGTTTTAAAAGACGTTTTCGTATTTCCCATAATAAGAAGTTGCCAGTATTAAACTGTGTACATCCCTGGAGGTTTAGGGGACAGGAAACACTCACATTTAAAACATATAATTAATAAATGGGTGAACATTGCTTGTGCCCATTATGGGCAGTATTAATATATATACCCACATGCCAGCTAAGGTCAGAAGAGCTTTATTTAACAGCTGGTCTTATGTGTGTGACCCCTGTGATAACATTACATTACATTAATTGATAAGCCTGAAACATGCACTTGTCAAGGTTCAGAGGCACATTTTGCAAATATGGCAGTAGCCATCGATCAGCTTAAGATAAGATATACTTTATTGATCCCAAGTTGGAACATTTGCGTTACATCAGCATGTGTAGCAGTTAAATATGCAGTTGTGTTTATTTGAAAATCATTTAGTATAATCACATAAATTCTGTGTTTTATATTCAACAATTCTGTGTTCTTTATTTATTGATTGTTCAATACCTGACAAGGCCGGAGATGAAATATCTACATACATCTTATAAGAGTAATACATTATGTATAATATCAGTTAAAATAAGTGCTTCAACATAGTTAACATTGCTGGAGGTATGCACAAATATTGATAGATGTCTTGTAATGCACTATTGAGGAACCTGCAACCCAAGTTTTTCATTCAGTGCAGAACTACACCACAGTTGTGTAGGCCTGTATGATATGTCAATAAACCTTAGAAAATCTTGAAATATTGAAAGGGATGTGCAAAATAGTCATTACATACAGTCTTTAATGAACTATTAGTAGAGAATAACGAGTAATGAATATACTTTATAGGGATCGTATTAATATCTAATAATACAAATATTGAAATTCAATAACATGCTTTAACCACCAGGTGTCCCTTTATATCAGCTGTGCACCTTTATGGTGTAAATACAGCCTATCTACCAATTGGATCAAATATAAAAGTGAGCCGAATTAGTGTTGATACTGCAAGGAGACGTATTGTGTGAAAAGAAATGTAAGATGTTGTTTAATGGCTGATATATTTATGATCCACGTCACGTTTTCAGTTCCTCATGTTTGTCTTCTCATCAGGGCTCTATAAATACAGAACTACGGCAGATATGTAATATGTAATGCAGCCGAACCGTGTATTACAATGCCGTTATGTGATGACTTTCAAAGAGAAAAGCAAGCACACTCGGAATAAGGTATTATTATTATTTTGGTCTGTTTCCGGTATTTGTTAATGACGATGTGCTCTGAGACTGGAATTGCACAGGGGGGAAATAACGTAGGCTATCTTTAGATGCGGATTTTGTTAAACTAATATGTTTAGGCTGTGGACCAACACTATACATTGACGGGGAAGGGGGTAGCAATAAAGATAACACCATTAAACAGTTACACAACATAACAGAAATAATATCGATAGCAGCGTCCCTAGCAACCACCTTGGTAACAATGAAAACGTCGCGATTTCCTGAAGTAATCTTCGTAATAACTAGCAAACTAAAGATCATGTACATCCACTGCACACATAATCTGAAATAACAACTCATATTTCTCGCATCAAATGACATCAAAACGCATTTTAATGGCCAAACTAACTTTAAAATAGACCTTTTCTACCGAGAATAAAACGAATTTCGGCCATGTTTTCTTTTTCTGCAGGGAGAAATTTGAAGATCACGTGACATAGACGCCAGCCATCGGAATGAATGGTGAAAAAAACGGGGTTTGTCAAACAGAGCACATGGTGTAGGCCAAACGATAGCTGGGGATTCTGGGTAGTGTAGTGTCTTCTGCCATCCTTTACTCAGAAAACATATTTGTTTCTCCGAATCGAAGGGGAAAAATACAAAAGCATTGCACACAATTTAAACCAATCAATGTTGTGTAATTAACAAGGATAATCTGGTGTTTTTTAGTCGATGAGTAGTGCAGATATCACTGTAAAATCAATCGACAGTAAGAGGAGTACTTACTTCCGGGTGTAAAATTCTCCGTTATCCAATGGGAATGGATGCTCACATTGCCTTTAAGGGCAGCCGGCATAAACGAATGCCGTGCTTCCATGAGCGTCAAATCCCGACGCAGATGGGAATACATTGCAATCAGTTGAAAGCTATTTGCGTCCCTTTATGACGCTGAAGGAGACTAGGAGCGTCAAAATTGGACGCCACGGACACTGACCAAACGTCGCTATTGGACGCTTAGGGAGTGAGAGTGTGTTGTACAGTACAGTTCAAATACAGATTATTTCAGTTCATCGAAAAACTGCACCTTAATGTTTATTTTATTATATTTTATATTTATTTGAGTGAATATTCATAGTTTAATAATAATTAAAAACCCAAAACTAATAGTTTATGTTTTGTGAGTACTAGTACAGTAAAGTTCAAATACAGATTATTTCAGTTCATCGAAATGCTGCACCTTAATGTTTATTTTATTATATTTTGCATTTATTTGAGTGAATACATTATTCACAGTTTAATAATAATTAAAAAAAAATATGTTATGTTTTGTGATAATTTTTTCTGCTGTACCGAAAACGTACCGAACCGAACCGTGACCTAAAAACCGAGGTACGTACCGAACCGAAATGTTTGTGAACCGTTACACCCCTAATAGTTAGTATATCTTTAGATAATTTGTTTTGTAGATTCTTCGGGCCAAGTACAATAACTTCAGTTTTGGTCGTGTTTAACATCAAAAAGTTTAAGGTCATCCACGTTTTTAAGTCCTTAAGGCAATCTTGAATTTTATTTAGATGATTTCATCAGGCTTGATTGATAAATATAGTTGAGTATCATCCGCATAACAATGAAAGTTTACAGAATGATTCCTTATAATATTGCCTAACGGAAGCATATATAATGTGAACAAAATAGGTCCGAGCACTGAGCCCTGTGGCACTCCATGGCTAACTTTGGTTTGCGTGGAAGATTCATCGTTAACACGTACAAACTGAGAGCGTTTAGATAGATAGGACCTAAACCAGCCTAAAGCAGTTCCCTGTATGCCGACTAAGTGCTCTAGTCTTTGCAATAAGATGTCATGGTCGATAGTATCAAATGCAGCACTGAGATCGAGTAAAACAAGAATAGAGACAAGTCCCTTGTCTGAGGCTATTAGAATATCATTGGTGACTTTAACCAGAGATGTCTCTGTGCTATGATGTGTTCTAAAGCCAGACTGAAAATCTTCAAATAAATCATTGTTTTTTAAGTAATCACACAGCTGTTTTGCGACCGCTTTCTCAATAATTTTTGAGAGGAACGGAAGATTAGAAATAGGTCTATAGTTGGCTAAAACCTCTGGATCGAGGTTGTGCTTTTTAAGAAGCGGTTTTATCACTGCTACTTTGAATGATTGTGGAACATAGCCTGATAATAAAGACATATTCATAATATTTAATAAAGAAGTGCTAATTAATGGAAAAACTTCCTTCAACAGCTTAGTTGGAATTGGGTCTAACATGCACGTTGATGGTTTAGAAGAGAGAATCATTGAATGTAATTGTTCAAGGTTTATGGCTGAAAAGCATTCTAGTTTACTATCTAATGTAATATTAGAACTTACGTTTCCGGGAGCTGTTGATAACACTATACTGGTCAAAGGCAAGAGGTCATTAATTTTGTTTCTAAGAGTAACAATTTTATCGTTAAAAAAGCACATAAAATCATTACTACTGAGTGCTATGGGAATAGAAGGCTCAGCCTGGCTACAGTGCTGAAAAGAAATCTTGCATTATTCTTATTCTCATCTATTAATGAAGAGTAGTAGGCTGCTCTCGCTTTACGCAGTGCTGTCTTATATTCATTGAGAGTAATATGCCAAATTAAACGAGATTCTTCAAGTTCAGTGGAACGCCATATCCTTTCAAGTTGTCTAGACTTTTGCTTTATTTTGCGGGTTTCGGCATTATGCCATGGAGCTAATCTATGTTGTTTTATTTTCTTCTTTTTCAAAGGAGCAACAGAGTCTAATTGTATTCGCAGCGCATCTATAGCACTATCAACAACATGATCAATTTGGGGTGGTGTACATTTTGTATAAGTTTCCTCCCCTACATGCAGACATGCTATCGAGTTAAGTATTGGTGGAATCTCTTCCTTAAATGTGGCTATAGCACTAACAGATAGGTTTCTGCTGCAAGAGCTTTTGACTAATGCTTTGTAGTCTCGTAACAGTACTTCAAAAGTTATTAAGAAATGGTCGGATAAAGCAGGATTATGCGGTTCGACTAATAGTTGCTCAATTTCAATACCATAAGTCAGAACAAGGTCGAGAGTGTGATTATAGCAGTGGGTTGGTTTATTTACACTCTGACAGAAACCAACAGAATCTAATTAAATGCAACAGTAAGGCTATTTTTATCATCGTCAACATGAATATTAAAGTCACCTACGATAATTACTTTGTCTGTTTTTAAGAACCAAAAATAACGAGTAATGAATATACTTTATTACTTGTTTCCATTCATGTCAATTGCAGATACACGTTTAGTCTTCTCAAGCACCAACTATCAAATATCTCTCCTGATTGTTGGCACTTGACAATCACCTTACCTGAATTTTACTCAGGTGTAACTAAAGTCTGATTTAAGGGTTGTTTATATTTCACATAATTAATCAGAATCTGCAAAGTAACTCAAATAAATGCAGTGGAGTAAAAATACCAGGTTAACCTCTGAATTGTAGTGGAGTAGAATTACAAAGTAGCAATGAGCTGTCATGTGGGTATATATTAATGCTGCGCATTATGGACACAAGTGATTTTCACCCATTTATTAATTATATGTTTTACATTTGATAACACCAATGTGTTTAATAATGGCAACTTCTAATTGTGGGAAAAACGAAAACGTTCAGTAGAGACGTCCCATAGAACATTTTGCGAAACACAATAGCCAGCATGTGTAGTTCTGGGGGGGTGTTCGATTCCAGTTTTGGATACTCTGGCGTGGTTTCGTTCCATTTCACACAGCTGTTTGACGCTCTGTGTAACCTTACGGGTACTGTAGTCCTAAACGATAGCTGGGGATTATGGGTAGTGTAGTGTCTTCGGCCATCCTAAACTCAGAAATGTTGACAATCGCAATGATGCTCGAAATGTCCCTTATAGGCCTACGTCTGTTTCCGGTTATTTTTATTTTGAAATTCAGTTCCTGACGGACACCAAAAAAGCCAGAGATTATGGAATTAAACCAATAAATAAAAGCAAGGATAATTGTGTGTTATTGGTGAGTAAATAACAGTGTGTTATTTTGAAAAGAATAACAAATTAGAAGGAACAAATATTTAAAAATACAGATTTCAGTATCCTGAGGCTCTGAGCCCCATTTATTTTCCTCACAGACGGAAACAAAAGTCCGAAATTATACGATTTAAAATAAAAGCAATAATTGTGGCTTGATATTGAGTAAGAACATGTTTTTATGAACCACACAGCTTCCGGTCTTCCACGACCTGACCGGAGAAAAAGACGTGCTGCAGCCTGCAGGCACGAATTACGTTACCAGTAGAAATACATTGCTTTTAAAATCGTGCTGTGCAACACGAAAAAAAGGGGCAAATCGTGTTGGTGAACACGAATCAATAGATTAAAAATCGTGTTGGTGAACACGAAATGCCGTGAGACTGGGTTGCACATACACACACCCTCCCGGTCCTCCAGATGGCCAGTCGGTGCCTGCCGGTGAGCGTGGAAGTGTGGTCTGCCACAAGCGGGCGGCTGGAGCGGGGCTGTCAGCATCAGCTTGTAGATGGTATTTTAAAGTCGATGCGCTCTGAAACTACGGGGCGGCCAAGGAAAAAAAATACACATGCGTTAAAATAATTAGTGGCGTAATTTTTTGTTTGTTATCGGTATCGGTCTTGAGAAGCAGGAAGTTATCGGTATCGTTATCGGTTTCAAAAAACCAATATCGTGCATCCCTAAAAAATAGCCTACAGTAGAGACACTTTACAGCAAATACAACAGCACAGATTGTTCAGAATATCAGTATGAGGAAAACGACACCCTCTATCCTTAGACCCTCACATCGTACAAGGAAAAACTTCCAGAGAAAAACCCACAGTTTAAGGGGGAAAAATGGGGGAAACCTCAGGGAGAGCAACAGAGGAGGGATCCCTCTGCCAGGACGGACAGACGTGCAATAGATGCCGTGTGTAAATCGAAGAGATAATACATTTTGCAGCATAGACCGAATGTTAGGAAATGCATGTGTCTGTAATAAGAAGATGAATCCACGAGGATGTCGGCTACAATCCTGTGGAATCAGGGAAGCAGCATGACGAGACCCAAGGCAGGACCGCAGAGACCAACCTGTGGTGGAGTCACGCATTCTGGTGAGATCAGGTTGGCAGAGACAGGTTCAGCCACGACCCGAAGTCCACGACTTAATCCAGAACTCAGGATAGAGGATCCAGGACACAGGACTACAGCAAGAGGATCAGACTCGACTCCGGATCCCGGCGTAGATATAGATACAAAACAAGAGGGTTAATCGGAACAAGAGAATACACAGACAGAGGGAAAAGGTCATTGGATAAAAGTTATTCTTGATAACCCTCTAAAAAGATCTCATGAACTTCTCCACTCAATCTATCAAAACCCGAGCAGTTCTATTAGATATAGGATAAGAAACAGAGATAGGGAGCACAACAACAGGACTGAATGTTCATTGTTATGAAGTTAAATGTTACAATGTGGGAGACCTTTGATTTTAATGTTTTGTGCGAAAAACTGTGGTCTACGGTAGATTAATACGTTATATCAAGTTTCGGCTACACCTACACGCACTGCTTGTTTAAGGATTAAATCAAATTTGTTATAAGAAGAAACATGTAGAACATCCTGAGACCTATCCTTTAAGCTTCATAATGTTTAACCTCAAATGTAACAGACTTATCATATCCATGTACTGTCCGTCTGTCAACACTGGTTTATAAATACATGTGCTTATTTTTGTGCATGGTGGATGTCAGATTTTCATTGGCCATCTCCAGTCAAGGGCTGTGGATCTGATTGGTGCAATATAGTGTCAGTTTAAAGACGCGGAGGAGCGCTTGTTAAAAGTATTCACTACATCTCAAAGGGGCGGTGCTATGAGGCAACTCGATGTTCCGCCCGCTCGGGATGTTTGGTTTATTTTTGGCATCAAACCACGAAGGAGTGTTGAAGTGTGATAACTTGTGTGTCAGTTGTATTCACCCTTTTTAAACTTTATTAAGACCGACAGAGTGCTGAGTCAGTCCAAGAGTCAGTCGACGCACACAGAGGAGGTAAATAAACCCTTAACGCATGTCTACCGTTTGTTTTGAGTACATCTTAATGGTTGCTGTGCTTTTACATAATATAAATGTAGCACTATTTAAGTATTATTAGCTTAATTAATTTCGAAATTGCAAAGTAAATCAGAGTGAAATGTGAAGCATTTAAGCAGCTTTTTAATGGTTGTGTTTATGGTGAAGCTAACCTTTATTTATGGGCCATTCTACCGAATTGGTGCAAAGTCAGGTTGGAAATGTTTTGAAATGTTGTATGTTTTTTTCCCATAACTTTGTCCATATATATGTTGTAGTTGTACCATATCTAAATTACACATATCTAGTAAAAATAACCGTACATTTTTATATATCGTATTTTCAGACTGTATTGGAATGTTCTTCCTCTACCAAAAATGGTCACTACCGAAACATAGTAGATACAACACTGTAGTAAAAAAGCATTATATTAACCTGTTAAGATTGTTTTACCTTCCCTTCTCTAAATAGTATTTTAACATATGTATTGAGGGTTCACTTTTCACAATTAAATCAATCAAATTAAATTTGTAATCAAATTTCAAAGTTCAATTTATACAATCCATAAAAATCATAATGCAAACTTTCTTTGTAAAATGCATAATACTGATCATATTGATTCCAGAGTTGATGATTTGATTGTTGAAATTGAACATACATTAAACCAATCAGTATCATATCATTTTAGTTGATAAGTCAATATACTTCAAAACATCCACTGTTTCGGTAGTGACTGCAGTATTTTGTTCTCAAGGTTGTATCATATTCCCTCAACCTTATTGCTTAATCTTAACTCATAACATGCCTTATGTTGAAGTGTGAATGTTTGAAGCTACTGACCCAGAATCAGCACTTTAGTAACAAGCTGAAATAGAGGGGGATGAGGCTAGAATGGGTGATCTGTTTGGTATTTTGAGCAAAACACTTAATAGACATGTTTTTTATATATCTGAGACCTATAATATATGCCTACACATATACAATAGGATACCTTTACATTAACACACTGATTTTCAGACTTTAAAACACATTTATTTCAAAACTATGGGATTTACCTGCTTACCATTCCATTTTGTCACTAGCGAAACGAAACCATATGTTTCGGTAGTGACGATTCTAGCGAAAATTGAGCATAACAAAAGAATGCTAGCAAGTACTTGGCAGGCATACACGTTTTTGAAGAGGTTAACACACATAAAAACATAATACTTTGCATAAAACTCTGAAAAAGTTTACTTAATTGAAGATAATATGTGTTCGATAGTGACATTTCTTAAGGTTACACGCCGATTTTCAGATTTTGGAACAGATTTATATCAAAAGTATGGGATATAGCTACTTGCCATTCAGCCATGAGGGACAGGGATGCAGTGTCACTGCCTAGTCAAAAATGCAGGGGTGTGTGGCTAAAAACCAGACTCAGCCATTGGACTAAAACACCTTGTGTTTCGGTAGTGACATGAAAACTGGGGACATGATTTTTTGAGTATAGTTTTTTTATTAAAAAATGAAACCCACAATAAATCTAAATATTCCAACTTCCGTTTGAATGTAATCATAAAGATCTTCTAAATACACCATTGAACAAAATAAAATAAAAATGTTTTTAAGTGTTATTCACAGAAATTGGAATTTAGATGTCAGGGTTGGGGAAAAGCTACTTAAAGTACCTTATGAATTATGTTTTTGTATATATTAAGCTTATCACTATATACTTTAATGCCTTATGTTTAAATAGACCATAACATATTCTTAGTAAATATCTATGTCTGAATACTTAATTGTTTTGTTAAATCGTTTTTCTTGTTGTGGGACCGCACTTTGCACTAATTCGGTAGAATGCCCCATATACTAATTTTGTCTATAACAATGCATCAAACATTGTAAGCAGGTCATGTGCTTGTTTGTAAAATTGAATCTAGCTGTCAGGTAAATGTAGAGAAGGCAATACAGCTTGCTCTATAGAGCACATTTTTCTACCAATAAACTTAATGTTGTGCGTTGGCAACTGTGTTAAATGTTTTTTGTTAGTTTAGTTTTTTATGTTTCACTTCCTGTTTTATTTTGTAATCACCTTGTCTCGTTCCTGTTTCCTTTTCTTCCCGCATCGTCAGTCTCTGCCCCGCCCCTGATTGTTTTCCACCTGTGTCCACTTATATAGTGTCCTGTCTCCCTGTCTGTTGCCAGATTGTTTTGTGTCTTAACTCTCCAGCGTTTACCAAACTCTTCTAAGTTATCGTTACGGTTATTGTTCATATTAGTAATTATAGTAAGATCAGGTAGAAGTATTTTTCTAATTTATTTGTTAGGTAAGCATTTAGTGTCGATTTATCATTGTATGTATTTTTCTGGATCTGCCGATCCTGTGGTTTTGTTATTCATTATATTTTTATATAACTGCTTTTCAAGTAAAGACTCTTTTTGATACTTGAATCCTGTGTCTGCATTCATGCTTTTGGGTCCACTCCTTGTACACCCGTGACCCTTAATGTGCTTTACAAGTATTGGAGGGGAAAAAAGAAAGATCTAACAATATACCAAATGCTTACACACACTCATCTGCATGCATACAACAATCTCATATACTGAACAAACTCTGCCAACATAAGTAAGACTGTGTACATAACTGAATATGACAACAATTAATAGCTAGAAGTCTATGTTTGTTTTTAGTGTATTATGTTTTTGTTTATCATCTCACTTTAAAATGTAAACCACCTAAATTGCTCATAACATTGAAGTTAGTTTAAGGTCTTCTTACTCAGTTCAACCTATTCCTAGCCGTCTCTCTTTATATTTATATTTGAACAGATGTACAATTATACGAAGATATCCTTCTTTTTGTATTATTAATGTAAATTCTGCTTCTTAGCTTTAAACGTACATACAGTTTATAGATGGATTAAACTGCGATATTTTGGACCTAATGGAACAGATGGCAGTCAGGACGCTCCACAGGAACCCTCTGCAGGCTGCGTGGCTTTGTGGTCTGCTGGCTGCTCAGGTGCTCAGCTGTCCAGATTCCTGCAGCAAGTGTTCAGGCCCAGAACATGACCAGTGTGAACAATGCAGAGCAGGATGGACACTCCACAATAACACCTGTGTAGGTACTGTGCAGAGCTTACCTTCACATTTATGTTTGGTATAGGACAAGCAGACTAATGTTCTAAATGTATTTTAATGAATGCGTGTTTTGATCTGTTTCAGACATTGATGAGTGTGGCACTGAGCTGGGTATCTGTCCTACAAACAGATACTGCTTCAATACACAGGGTTCGTTTGACTGCAGAGGTCAGTGGTCTACAATCTGCGTAAAATACTTAATATGTTACATTCTTCTATAGAAATAATTAAGACCAAATTAAATAAATAACTGAATAAAGTAAACATATCATGCCAGAAAACAGTGGAAACATATCAATCATAATTTACCAGAGGGTTAGGAAGACATCCTCAAACACCTTGTTTAGCTCAACCAACAGCCCAAAACCTAAAGATATTCAATTTACAGAAAAATAGTAAATCCTTACCTTTGTGAGGCTGAAGCCAGCTAATGTATTACATTGTTTGACTGATACAGGGCTAACAAATATATCCTTTATATATATCCTATCCATGTATTAATTTTCTATTCTATTGATTTATATACTTAGAAATAGAGCCCTAAAACGGACAAAAGGAGGTAAAAGTCATCAGTGTCTCAGACAGCTCAACCAAACAGCCAAATATATGAATATATCCTCAATGTCAGTTAATGATATTGTGAGTGAGAAAACTAAGTTTAATCACAAACACAAAGTTGGTTTCCTTACATACAACCAGTTGAGAATATAAAATACAATGTAAATCTTTCACTAGTTAATTTTATGTTTTTAACATATATTATCATGTATCAATGCTCAGGCAATATCAAGCCTTGTTTTGTAAATGAATAAATGTAATGATCACTCTTTCCTCAGATTGCGACCCGGCCTGTGTGGGCTGTATGGGCAGTGGACCAGCACGCTGCAGGAAGTGTGCCTCTGGGTACTCACTGACAGGGTCCAAATGTTTGGGTGAATACCTTAAACATAATATTTGAAAGAATGAATTTGTGCTCCAGATGAGATTGCATAATGAAGCTCTCCTTGTTTCTCTCAGATATAGATGAATGCAGTGAAAGGGTACTTGCCTGCCATGGTCTGGATGAGATCTGTACCAACACAGAAGGCTCTTTCCGCTGTGACTGTGCTGAGGCATTCATCCACAAAGATGGTGTCTGTGTGAGGAAGCAGCAGCCTCGTGAGTCTCATCACAATCCCATGCACCTCACCTGACTGCAGCCTCTCACATGTGTACCTCTCTGTGCAGGCGTTCAGGACAAAGGTCTGTTTGAGGATATCCAGGACGACGAGGTGGAGGTGCTGCAGCAGATGTTCTTCGGGGTGGTGCTTTGTGCTCTGGCCACACTAGCTGCCAAAGGAGATATGGTCTACACATCTATATTTATGGGGGCAGTGGCAGCCATGGCAGGGTACTGGCTTTCTGACAGGGGGGACCGTTTGTTAAACAACTTTGTAAGCGGACGTTAACACAAATAGTACTATGCCAGCAACTTAAAGAATCACTGTTCAGAAAATGCAACTGAATCGTGCGCATTCACGTTTGTTTATAACAATATTAGTTTTTGATATGAAAGTATTTTGCTCTGAAAGATGGTCATATTTGTCACTCTTTTCTCTCAGTTAGAGAAATTGTTGTGGCAAACATTTAAGCACTGCACTATCATGAACAAAAATGTATAAAATACTTGAGGGTAGGTAAGAACGGAGAAACCAGCATTTATTCAAAAACGAGTAAGCTAGAATTTGAAAGTACACAACCGAAAAAAATCTGCCCCTTCCTTCAGACTTCCTTACAGAGCCCCTCCTCTAACACACACGAATGCGCACATGACCAATGAAGGCACGAGATGGAAGGCTGACAGGCAGGTAGGCCATCCAATTATCTGCCGCGGGCTGAGGCAGATAATTGGATTTGCTTTTTACAGCGCCACGGCTTCCACAGATGAAATATTTATATATATTTATTGTCAAAGCATTTAATGTATTCCTTGCTATCAGGATGTTAAGAGCATTCCATGGAATATAACAAGTGTTTCTAAAGTGAATTACCTACCCCACCTTTAAGGTGTTTGTGCAGAACCAACCTTTCCTTTTAATAGGAAACATTTTAATACAATTCAAGTTTTAGTTACATGAACCTGGAGAAGTGACACTTTTCTCTGTCCCTGCAGCTTCTCTCCGCTAACTACATATTTGTCTTTCCCCCACTGGTTTGGATGTTACATGTTTTGAGTTTTCATTAAGTCTGTGGTACCGAGCTTCTCAAAAGGAATGTGGTTGTTTATTCTTGACCTTTAACATTTGTGTTGACAAAGCTTTATTTAAGGCGCACCTACCAGTTTATAGTCTGGAGATTCTTAACCTTATTTTACAGTCTGTGGATTGAGTTGGTTCTGTTGTCAACACAATCTCCAATTACTGGAAGACTGCAAGGTTTAGTAGAAAGTTGTTATGGTGTTAGACATTTTTCTAGCTTTAGATGCCTTGTTTTGGTATTTGGTGCCAACAAAATAAAATGTTATTAACTATAGATAGATTTAAAAATAATGTACAGCTTGCTTGGATTTTCTCCCAATACTGTATCAATGACATTGTATTTGTATTCACGAAAAATAAAGTTTGTACCTGTACTACAATATAGTATATCGTGTTTGCACTATCCAACAGTTGCATATAATGATCGTAGTATTACTAGAAAGTACTTATAATTAAGATTTGAGTAGAAAAATGCCAACAGAGACAGAAAGAAAGTCACCTTTATTTGATGGATATAAACAAACTGGCCAACACTCAATAGTATTCTGTTACATCACGTACAATAGCAAACTGGGGAGCTGAGGATAGCCTCGGAGGGTTAAAAAAACAAACAGAAAACATCACAGAGTATCCATGCTTCATTCAAAACTTTGACTCAGTCTCTCTCTCTTTTTTCTCCATGGACTTCCTCTGATAAAGTTTTTTAAATAGATTTTTCTCTTATGCATTCATGACACACACACCCACATCCATAAAAGCAGCTATGTGCACACACACTCACACGTACTATCACTCCTTTCTCTATTCTGAATACATTTACACAAGCAACCCCAAAATCATGCTGCACTCTCACAAAACTGCACAGGCTGTCTACTAAGGGGACACAGTAAGTGAGACACACATCACTCTCAAACACAACATCACGATGCAGATGCAAGTAATGAATGAGGAATGATGCATCATGGGAGGCTAGCTCACGTTCGCACAAGTAATCATTCAGCATGCTGGACACTCACATTTAACGTGTTCCTAGATCTTTACTGTACAGCTCAAAACATTTACTTATACAAATAGTACAGTCTCAAACTGGCATATTTTATAAGCTTAAACCATAGAAAAAAATTAAGTTAACTTAAATACAAAAAATGAAGAATAAAAATGTAAACAATTTTTGTTCTGTCAAAACAAAAAAATGTTTCTGGCATTGGTCACAGTGATTTGTTTAATCCAAAGTTTTCAGCAACATACAGTTCAAGAAAAACAATCTGTATACAACGATAAAGTGAAAATGTTCGGCTTTTCATACTTTTTTCTCAAAGGCCTTTTGAAAATAACTGGTGAACCTACAGGCCTTTCAAGTATTTTTCTACACGGCTGCCTCCAGCCACAGACTTGACTTCTTGACTCCACCTCACACTGAGTGCGATGTTCGTCTTTCACACCCATGATTAGTCTTTCGTTTAAACCCAGGGAACAAGCCCCAGCCTCTGTGTCTCCTACCATTTTTTTATTTGACACAACAGTTGAGAAATCGCTCTGCATAGAGAACAGGAGATTATCCTTACGTCGTCGCTTTCAGTTGGCACGTTATGTAAAATTCAGCATGCATACGCACAATTGAAATGTTTCATGTGTTCTACCATGTAAATCATATATGGTATTAGGAGAACCCCCTACTTCAAGTATTCAAAAGATAAGGACCTGAAAGTCGGGGAATTGCACTCGGCCCCCCGATGGTGGATTGAGAGGATTTTTGCTCCTCTGTCTGTTTGCATTGTCTTCCCATAAAAAGAAAATTCCAAATCAGGACCTTTCTTTTAACATTTGTAAACACAACCACGAAAGTTTCACACATCAATGGATTCTTGGTCAGTGACAGGATGTATGTAGGTTCATAGGTGAAGCGGACACACTTTTTGGAAGATGGGTAGATGGAAAGACATTTACATACAACAATCAACACTTGGCCATATAAAGGAGACACAGGCACAATGAAGGGAGGGAGAGGAAGTAGGGGATTGTAACAGTCTAATTCATATTTCACTATATAATGCGAGTTGTTTTTTCTACTTGATCAGCTGTCACAGTCACGTATGTCACCACTTCTGTTTACAAGACGACAACGACGACAAACACGCGAAAGAAATGCATCCCGACAGAGTTACTCGAACCTCTACTTGGATGTTAAACGTGATAGTCATCACTCACAAGTGCAAGTTTCTGAGTGCTTTAGTCCAGCAGCCATAATCTCATTGCTACTGATGTGAGCTGCAAAATTCAGTCTTTTTTTTGTTCGAAGTTGTCACCACAAGCCAAGTGATGTTTTCATAAGGAAGGAATGTAATAATGTCATATTTTATACACTTCTAAATAGACTTGGATATACTTCTATTCCTCAAACTGCTCTAAAGCTCTTATATTTTTTTCTTTTTGGGCTGTTCTGTTTTCAGACAGGGAATGTTTCTTGTTGCTGAAAGGTTTTCTCACAATGTACAAATCAGAGGAAAATCACACCACTCAACACTCTAAATAAGACATCTCACTGACCTCCAGCCAGTTAGAAAAATAACCATGAAGAAAAAAACATATATATCTTGTCAGTTTGAAACGATTTTCTTACCACATATAGACACACTATAGATTTCTCTCTATATGTATAATATATATGAATATCTATCATATATATTGTGTAGAGTTTTTACGAGGCACAGGCCACCTTGTTGAGAAGGAGAAAACAGGTCACTATGTTTGGGGTGGTCACACCGGAGAGGGGAGCAGGACCATACTGTAGTCAGAGATGGGGTGTCAATGGTACAGACAGACCTGCGGGGAAAACATCGATTGAACCTCCACCTTATAGTCTATACTGTATTTATAGTAGCACTCTTCATACCATCACCTCTGTGTGGGTCTTGAAGTAATTGTTATTCATAAGGTCAAGACGTATGTACAAAGCAGTCTTACAGTTGTTTGTGAAGCCCGTTTTGGGATCAAGTCCCTCTACTGTAAAAGGACTAAAAGATGCTCTTGACCAGGTCTTCTGACACCATTTAGTTTGAGCACCAGCAGAAGCACCATTAGTAAAAATTCCTGCAACACGGAGGGGGTGCATAGGTGCATAGTATCAGAAAGGAAAGGTAAAATGACTGATTATTTTTTTTAACCCTCTCTTGGCCGCTCTGATTGGATGGTTGATTACACTTTTGGTGATAAATTTGAGCAAGGATGTGGGAATAAAAATGCATTCACTCTACATTGACTTCTGCATAGATTGATTCTTTTGTTGACTACTTTTGATTAAAATGAGGTAAGATGAAGAGAAACATTGATAGCACCCACAGCCTTGAGGCTATAACAAGCCCATGAGCTGGAAGGCCCTGCTTCAGTAGCCAAGGGAACCCCACCACTGCAGGCAAGGCTAAAGGCATACTATCAGCAGGCTTTAAGCTCTCCCTTTTACCAACAAGAAAGTAAAACAGAAAACGATCTAATCTGGTGTGTGGAAAAAGCAAGTGCCTCTAAACAGATGTGTTGTGTGTTGGCATGTATAAAGGTAAAAAAGAGGTCACTGTGTGCCACAAAGGGTAAATTAGCTCATCGACACGATCAAATGATTAAAACTACAGAATAGTAATGAGGGTGATGACAGCCAGGTCGAGGGGTCAGATGTCACCAGGTGGGTCAGCAGGGCAGTGAGGATCAAGAAACCAGGACAGAGTCAGGTGGGGAAGGCAGCCAGAGGGATCATGGGTAGGAGAAACAGACAGCAAGAAGACCAGGATCTTGATCCATCGCAGGGAGGAGGATGAGGAACAAATACTAGGCTCTGGCAGGCAGTCATGAGATCTCTGCTGGGTGGATGGAGAGGGCGTTGTTGGCCTGAAGAGGTATAGTGATCAGCAGGTGACAGACAGGTGAGGTGACCTCTGTGAGACGCAGGGCTATGTTGATCACATGCCATGTTCAAGCAAGAATCTGACAGGTCACATCTGTCTCTATGGGCATCAATATCATTTTAATGTAGTCCTGCATCTGTGTTTCTGTACAGAGGAAGAAGAGGACGGCTGCTCCTGTTTCACACAGAGAAGAGGTCCCAGGTCACCTTGAGCAGAGAAAAACTAAATAGAGTAAGTTTGTACATTTAATTTGATTAGATTCATTGTGTGTGTGTCATTGTACATTATGTGTTGGAAATTACCTGATCAGCTGTCAGTCTCCCCGCCTGACCTGCACACCTGAGTGCCCCCTCCTCGTCCCCAGAGAAAATAAACAAAAGTCCCATTGCTGAGTGTCGACTGAGTGAAGGTAATACATGTTTGGTCGGGTAGTGTTTCAACATCGTGGCATGGCTGTGCTACTCCAGTAGTGACTGAATCATCTGAATGTGAGATATTACAAAAATCAAGGCGTCATGCAGCTGTTATAAAGTTATAAAGCGTGAAGAAACTGAGAATCATAAAGTTATAACGTCTTAAACATATCTCACCCCTCAAAACAATATTAGAGCTTTGGTTGTCACAGCAAGGATTATGCCCAAATGCCCTCGTCGTCATCCTGCTAATGGTAGCATTTCACACAAGCAGCAGGGATTTGCATAAGAGGAGGAAGTAGACAGAAACCAGAGTTACAGTTGAACAAATAACCTCTCTGTAACAGCAGGCAGTGTGAGAAAGAAAATATGTTATAAACGTCTACGAGTAAAACTAAGCATCAGAGGATTTAGTGAAGTGCTAAGTAGTTGTAGTACTGTTTTAACTTAAAACTACAAAACAAATGGCTTCTCACCTGGTCCTGGGCAGGGCGGTGACCAGCATGTGGGGGTCCTCGGGCCGGCCCTCCACGATGATGGGGCGATGGGTGACGTGGATGTTGGCCGTGATGCGGGTGCTGGGTGTGCTGGGGATGTGGATGTTGGGGGTGGGGTCCTTGTTGGGGAGGGCCGTGTGGGTGCTGCGGGTGAGGGTGCTGGGGAGGAGGATGTCCGTGTGGGTGCTGGGGAGGGTGCTGTTGATGAGGGTGTTGGGGCTGTGGGGGTCGTGGGTGCTGTTGGTGCTGAGGAGGTGGTGGGGGGTGCTGCTGGGTGTGCTGCTGTGGGTGCTGATTGGGGTGCTGCTGGGGGTGCTGCTGTGGGTGCTGATTGGGGTGCTGCTGGGGGTGAGGGTATTGGGGTTGTGCCTGCTGTGGGTGTGGGTGCTGTTGGGGGGCCTGCGGGTGTTGCGGATGCATGGTGTTGGGATATGGAGTCTGCTGGGCGTGAGGAGCGTGGGGAGCGTGGGGAGTGTGCGGAGCATGGGGAGCATGGGGAGGGTGGGGGTACTGAGGCTGGGGCTGAGGCTGAGCATGGGGAGGCTGAGCGTGGGGAGGCTGAGCGTGGGGAGGCTGAGCGTGGGGCGGCTGAGCGTGGGGAGGCTGAGCGTGGGGAGGCTGAGGCTGGGGGTGGTGAGGAGCGTGGGGATGATATTGTTCGTCTTCGTAGTTGTCGGCGATCAGCTTCATCCGGCTTTGTGTCTGCAGAAAGAGAGGACTGTTAGTGCATGCTGATCTGCAGCTGTTAAAAAGAACAGTATTCCCTCACAATGAACATCAAATGAGTTAATGACTGGACAAGACACAGCATTTAGTACATTTGGGTTGACATAAAAACAAGGAACATCTATAATGTTTTACAATCCAGTGCAATAACCATGCAAACAACACTGAGGCGTATGTGTTTCTTTTATTCTCAGACTGAAGTTGATTTATCTCTGTATTCATTTTTTAACTATACTGTGATTTGGTTTAAAAAATACATGAACAATCTAAATTGTTAAATACCTAGATCACTACCACTGTACACTAAATACGGATCTAAAGTCACTTGCTAACTGAGCATTAAGATAAACAGCTAGAGAAAAGTCCAAAAGCATCAAAATTCACTCCCAGCTCACTAACTAACTAACTAACTAACTAACTAACTAACAAACATCATTACAAAGATGTGGTTCAAGGTGAGTTTTATGCTAAATCTCTTTCTGGGTTGGGTTCAGTGACTTCCTTACTCTCAGCTGTTTTCCTGTGGACTGCAGTCATTCCATACTAATATTTACCGTATAACATATTTTACAAAATGTTGAACTGGTCTTTTAAGTGTCGGTCCTTCTTGACATGGGACTATGTACACTATAACCACAATTTGTCTTTAATCATGCTGTTTCACTGCATTCTCTCTACATCATTATGATTAGTGATAATCATTTGTGTACATACTTTAGTGTTATTGACTGTACATAAACTACAAGAAGAGCTGCTCATGAGTCATGTTGAAAACATGTTGAAGTTCACTGACAATAAGCAGCATACATCACAATAAACAGAGGTCTAACCGTCATTATTTTTTAATTAATTTATCATGGCAAGGGCCCCTTGCAGAGACATTAAGAGGCCGTAATGTTGCTGCCTGAATTCCTGGTGTGTAAATCATACTAGACCTTTAGATCTAAGACTTCGAGTGAGACTCAAGTCAAAGATTAAGATTAGACTTGGACTTGACTGCTGCAAGACTTTACTTACTTGAGACTTGACTCCTTGAAGACCTGACATGCCTTGAGGCTTGAAAGCAAAAACATTTAAGACTGAAGGTTGGACCTGGTAAACACACCTTGAATTTAACATCACTAGGCCTATGCACTGAATGGATTTGACCTCAGCTATGGAAATGAACACAGCTTTGATAGGAAACTATCAAAGCTCAAATGAAATGGCATGTTAATGGCCAGATAAAACTGCCAAATGACTTGCAAATGAGAACTTGTTACTTGAGTTGGACCTGGATGGAATTACTTGAGATTTGACTTGCACAGTAACAATAGATTTGACTCATACAGCAAAATGAGACATACTGAAGAAGCAAAGAGGAACAGTGTGCACTACCCCCGTAGATGAAATGGAAAACATGTCTAGTTGCCTTGAGCAGCTACATTTTTCATTTTGATTAATGTTGCCAACAGTTTTCATTGACATTGTGCTGCAATACTAACGTGTTGCTTGAGCTGGTGCATCAGTTTGTCCCGCTCCCTCTTGAGGGACAGCACCTCATCCTGGGTCTTCTTTTTATTGGAGGTCGACAGCTCCAGCAGTGCAATATTAGCATCTTTCTCACTGATGGCTGCAAGCAGAGCCTGTTGCCTGAAGAAGAAACAACAACGTTTTGTTATCAGCATTTATATTCTTTGAATTAGAAAGAACATTAAATAAATGTTATACAGGTAAGCCATCCAAATCCACTCTTAATTAAAGGTCCCATGTCATGCTTTTCCGGTTAGTACCCGTCCCCTTGTGTGTTATGAAGGTTTTTATGTAAACAGTCTGCAGAGTCAAAACCCCTCAAAGTACACCATGTAGGGAGTAAACCTCTAACACAGACCTCCCCAAAACGCCTCGTTGGAGATTTCTCATTTTCTTCCTGGGTATCGCTACGTAGGGATACCCAGAGCTATTTAATAGAAGAGTTACGACATCTCCGTTCACTCCAATGGACCACTTTTTTACAGCAATGGCGGATCGTGGAGCCTCTCAATCGTTCCCCGGAAGTTAGCGCCAAGGCTAGCAGAGCTGTGGAGTTGCAGCATAATACACCGTTCGTGACGGACTTTTAAAGGTAAGAAGAAGTTTAAAGATTTATATTGCGGATATTATCAGTACATCTGATTCAAATTAACATGTGTATTAAAGGATGTCAGTGGATTATCCCTAAATTAGTAGATTTAGGGAACGTTTACAGATCAAGCTAGCATACCGAAGCAAGTTAGCAACACACATTGAACAGCCTTTTAATTGTACATTCTGTTCTCTTAATGTCATTCCGTCCAACATGTTGAATTAGAGAAGAGGGGCTTCTAAACGGGATTGTATGCAACCAACTTTGGTGCGTGTAAGAGTGAGTGTTTTTAGCAGAGCCATATTGTGTCCTTGTGATTCTGTTGATTATTACCTGTCTGTATAATGTTGCAGCTCAGCTGATTCTGGATTGATGGCAAAGGGAGAGGGACTTAAGTGAGAGTGAAAACACAAGGTACGTTTAATACTACTGTTTAATATAAGTAAACACCTTATCTCCCCAAGGCATTTCCCATCCAATAGGTGTGCTGTGTGTGTATAACCCTTTCTCCTGTCTGTTACTCCCTCTTTCAGCACAAGAACCAAAGGGGGATTCAATGGAGCCTGAATACCTGCACTGAGACCCTCACCCTGCACCCTGAGTCTCAACTCTCAGTGTTTTTCAAGCCTTTCCCTGTTTTTTTGTATTAAACAAAACATTAAGCTTTCCCAATGGTGTGGTTTTCGTTTTGTGAAAAAGTGCAAATGCAGTGTTTGTATATAATTACATCACATATTGTGTTGCTGTTGGTCGTGAAATTGCTCCTGCTGACTTGAGCCAGCCATTTTTTCCTCCGCTCTGTGTCAGTGGGGAAGCCGTACATTCATACTCCTTTCTCGGAGCGATTTGAGCATCCCCAGGCAGCACAGCAAACCATGGTGGCGACTAGGAGGCAGCACAGCAAACCAGGACAACACGGAGGAAAAGGCACCGACAAACTGCATGATATGCTATTCAATGTTTATTGAATTCCATGTATTTGCAATGGATGTTCCTAAAACAACACATTTAACATCATCATTATCATCATATGCTGCTGCTGCTAGTCCTTTGATAGTCACCTGTCGGTCTCCTGTCCTTTCTGAAAGCCATAAAGATGACATTAGTCATTTAGATAACTTGTGTCCTCAATTACCATGGGATTACTGAAACTACCATGAATTTAAGAAAATGGTAGAAATGAATCCAATCTGAATTTTAAAGCATTAATTTAGATCCCCTCCCTCTAAATGTATCAATAAACATTAGAAAGTGATGCTCCTGACAACCATACAAGTTTAAGAAGATAATATTGGTTTTAAAGAATTCACAGCTATAAATAAACAACAACAGGCTCTTTAACAAGGCACTGTTAGTAACATGTAAACTAGTTGTTCACACTAATCCTAATATTATCACTTAATATTAGCAAATTCGATTTTATTTTTTAAAGCATATTGATGTAAATACATACACATATCGATTTGTTGTATAAATATTGCAAATCAAAACCTTTATTCACTAATAATTAACAAAAATCGTAGTTCTATCTCCTGTTATCAATGCATTCACATTGCCTGCCATGAACTTCCGGGGAACGATCCTCGTCTACATGAACCACGTGACGATAACCGTTTTTGGACTTCCGGTGTCGTAACTCTTCTATCTATATGGCGCTGGGGATACCCAGTAGCCACGCCCAGAGCTATGGCCGCACCCTCTGCCAGCCTTTCACGAAACAAAGCTTCCCAAACCTTTCAGCGATTCATGCCGGATATGTACAGCGTAGGGCACTGAAGAACGATGCTGTTGCTACTTTGTTTGGACCAGCGGGAGATTCGGGTACACAACCCAAAGTATTCATTGTTGTTTGTGTATTTATGATGTTTAAAACAAACAAGGTGTCTAACACGACTGTTTAAATGGGTAAACGTTTTTCGGACTGCTAAGTTGGGATCGCGGAGAAATGCTCTCCGCAGACCAGGGGCGGATCTAGACAAATATTCATGGGGTGGCAAGAGGGTGGCAGGAGATTTTGAGGGGTGGCATCCCCTGACAGAAGTATATGCTGATTGAAATCGCAATCATATCAATCAATTAGGGGTGTAACGGTACACGTACCCGTACTTAAATTATTCGGTACGGGCCCTTCGGTTCGGTACACGTGTGTACCGAACGAATATAGCGTTAAACGTAAAAAATTGAGAACATGAACAACTTTCTGGAAGTAATCTATATCATTTAATTTCATTGGACGAGAGGCATACTATGAGAGCTGGTCACAGGAATGCGTTCAAATGTAGTCAGTAATTTGAGGAACTGTCGAAATGGCGAACGCAGATAAAGTTGAGCTGAAAATCCTCCAGCATCATTGAAGTCTCCGGTTTGGGAACATTTTGGTTTCGCAGTTACGTACAAGGATGACGGACAAAGACAGGTGGACCGAACCAAAGCTGTTTGCTGGCATTGTTTAACTAACATTGGCTTACGCGGCTGGCAATACATCACACTAATTTGAAAAGGCATCACCCGAATGTGAATATCACCGGTACCAAAAGAAAAAAGACTGAAGTGCAAACCCAACTCCCACTAGCATGTAAGCCTCCACCACTCGCAGAAAGTTCAGACCGAGCCAAAGCTATTACAAACGCCAAATATCCTTATGTTGCCATGTTAGCAAAGCGCTACCTGGCTGTATCTGCTACCTCTGTCCCTAGAGAGGGTGTTCTCCACAGCAGGAGACATTGTTAGTGCCAGCAGATCTGCCCTTTCGGCAAGCAATGAGGACAAGTTCATCTTTCTTTAAACAACATGAAAATACAATGACAAGCAAGTCATAATGTCAAGCTGGCTGCTTAGGTACTAGTACAGTTCAAATACAGATTATTTCAGTTCATCGAAATGCTGCACCTTAATATTTATTTTACTATATTTTGTATTTATTTGAATACATTAGTCACAGTTTAATAATAATTAAAAAAAAATATTTAATGTTTTGTGATAATTGTTTCTGCTGTACCGAAAACGTACTGAACCGAACTGTGACCTAAAAACGAGGTACGTAAATGTTTGTGAACCGTTACACCCCTACAATCAATCTTAACTTGAAAAGCCACAATATTAATATTTTAAATCAATCACATAGGTGATATTATTGTGGCACATCAGTAAAGCCTTACATATAAGGTGGCAGACGTAATTTAATGAATTTTAACTGAACAATAACTGAATGAGTTTGTCTCACTCTTAGACCAGCAGGGGTACCAGATATATGCAGACTGCTGCAATAAGTACATTAATTAACTGTCTCATCGATGTTTGTCTGAATGAATATGATACTATTAACAATCATATTATTCCTATCAGCTGTCAATCACTGTTAATAAATAATAATAATAATAATAGATTTAATTTGTTAGCGTTTTTACAGGTGCTCAAAGACGCTTTACAGATATAGTGAAGAACTGTTATGATTCACATATTCATTTATTATTGAATAAACTATATTATTTGGAGGAGTTAATGATGAATATTCATCCTCCTTCAAATTTGAAAAACAAGTAATTATATAATTATTGATATACAGTTACAACCTTGACTTTACATCAGAAAGAACAAACATTAAAGAAGTGACTAACTGCATCAGTTAGGGTTATAAAAACGTGTATTCAGCTAAAACATAAACATCGCTGCAGTTATTATCCAGTGGAAGGTCCTTACCTACTGGCCTAGTTAAATCAAAGTGGTTACTTTCTGTTGGCTGGGCAGTGTAGTTTTACACGCCGTCTTATTTTACTTTCTCAGGACTTAAAACAGTTTTTTGGGGGCAGACCCCCTCAAAGAAAAAAAATATATACACGCATTCAAGGTCATCATCTTAACAGTTTGTTATTCTCATCGAGTCATCGGTGAGCAGAGCATCAAGTTGACATGTCTATTACAGCTGAATGCGGCGATTACTATTTTGTTCAGCAAAACGCCTCACAAAGTTATTAAGATCAACAGCTGTAGTGCGTTTTGATTCAATGCTGAGTGCAGCCAAACTTGACATTCTCTTATCTGTCATTGTAGACCGCAACTACCTCATTCCTTCAGTGCTTGGGTCCGAACGAAAGGCTTCTCGTTTTGTGCCGTTCCCCCGTTCAAGTGAATTCGCCACCAATCATATTTCCACTCTCGCGCCAGGACCGGGGGGTTACATGACGTGCATCTTGTGGTGCATTCACTTGCACTCGGACATTAGAGACTTTCTCTCATAAATGTCCGATGAGCCACAACTTTTCTTTCAAAACAAAGATGCCAACTGGGGTGGCAGCTGGGGTGGCAAGGCTATTGTTTAGGGTGGCAGTTGCCACCCCATGCCACCCCGGCAGATCCGCCCCTGCCGCAGACCCATTCTCACAGCGTTATAAACCTTTTTCTTACTCAATATCAAGCCACACTTATTGTTTTTATTTCGGCTGTGAGTGTTTGTGTGTGCTCAGGATGAGTTTCGCTTGTTCTTGCTGTATTTGTTTCGCCGACACAGAAGCCCTGTCTGCTCCTCACAGCTCCTCACAGCAGCTCCTCACTGCTCATGAGGCTCGCAGCCTCACGAGCAGCTGCATGTCGCTTGACCAATCAGAGCACACTGGGCTCACAGGGAGGGAGGGGCGCGCTCCAACAAGCCGTTTAGGACAGAGAGTGAATACACATACTATACAGAGATGCTGCATGAGAAACCAATGTGAGTTTGGAAAATTGCACAATATAAATCTATTCTAGTAGACCTCAACAATGGAATTATGATCAGTAGAAATGGCCATGACATGGGACCTTTAAAGAAACTTCAGATCAAGCGAATCAATCAAATGAATTACATTAATGTCAGGTACTGTTTGCAAGTAAACCTACTTATGAACATGATGCTGCTTAAAAAAAAAGTTTACAAAAAAGACTCTAAACGTTGGGAAATGTCATCCATAGAAAAGTTATTAGGGGGTTTATTTTATTTTTATATGTGGGACTATTGTCTACTATTTATTTAGTATCTGATACTTAATGGACCAAAAAGTATACTATCGGAGTGAAAAGGCTCAATTGATTTAAAATGTAAACTAGGATTTTTTGTATTTATGTATGTTAATGTATTTGAAATTATTATTATTTTAATGGAACATTTGAGATTCCAGGCCAGTAATGAATTAAAGCCTTAGCCAGAAAAAACAACAAGAGAAGTGGCCATCACAAAATTATTTGATGTATTTGTGAAGCTGACAATATGTCATGATGGCACTAACTTCATCTCCAGGATCTCCTCCAGCTGTTTCCTGCGCTCCTGTCTCATGTTGGTGAGGTTGCCGTCCCGCTCCTGCAGGGACTGCTGTGTGGACGAGAGACGCTGCTTTGTGGAATCCAGCTCCTGCCTCGTCCTTTCCAGCGTGTTCATCAGCTCCTCCAACTGCATCACAGAGGAATCCACACAAGATGTGACGCATAGAAATGAAGACGCATGTTTCCTTAAAAACATGTTGAAGCACCGGTTAATACCAAGCAGCAACCTTTGGGTCTGAAATGGGAGATAACGTGCCTTAAACCTGGATTTGTCCAATATCCAGCGAAAGGCCATTTGAAAAAGAAGTCTGATCACAGTATAGAGAAGTCTATGAGAAATCGACCCTACTTTGGATATGATTTATAACCACTTCAAAACATATGGCCCCAACTAGTTTGAAGCGGTTTCAAGTCTCCTTCAATACAGAAAGATCTTCAGTTTGTAAAGTATGGTCGTACTTATAGTAAAACAGACGATAAAGCAGCATTTGTTTTGACAGGTCGCCACCACAAAGGTGTCTGTGTTGGTTGTTGTCGTATTCTGGTCGTACAACGTTGACCTATTCACGGTGTCATTTCACCTCAGAACATTTAGTCACTTTTTGTCCCTAAAAGTGTATTTTTCAGTGTTTAATTTGAATTTTCTTCACCTTCTTCTTTCATAAAACTGAAATAGTGACAGCCATGCATAACTGGAGCTTGCAAAACAGCAGTCAAATAACCAATCGATGAAGATTTGGTGACTACGTCCCTCTTTTTACATACAGTACATAGTAAATACACAGTGTACTTTCTTAACCGTACCTTTAAGTGGTCCATGGAGCCATCCTTACGAGGGTCTTGTCCTAAGCCCTTCTTGTCCCCTTGTGGTCCCAGTTTGACATTTGGACCCTTCTTGGTCTGGTCTTTGCCACCTTGTCTGTAAAACCATAACACTTTAAGGATATTTCCATGCTTATATATTCTTTTCGGAGATCCAATCTGTAGTTGCTGCAACATTTATTTACTATAAAATGTCAAAATGCATTACATTATTGAAGGATTAGTGTTGCATAGGAAGTAAGTAGTGTGAGTGGGGTACAATATATTCCCAAATATCATACAACAAAAAGAAAAAACATGAAAAACAGACAAGAAAACAAGTAAAGCGTAATGGATGATCGTGTCAGGTGCATTTTGAATGAATGTTGTTTCAAAAATGGTAGCAATCACAAGATGACCGGGACAGCGACAAGACATGAGTATCACAGATTAATTCACAGCTTCATGTAAAAATGACATTGCTGAAATGAATCACATGTTTAAGCACAAGAGTTAGGGTGGATCGAAGTAGAGATGGGTGGGAAATGTGGGGAGGGGCATAACTTACCTTGGAGTTAGACTGCAGATGGGGAGAGGATGAGGTAGAAGACAAAGATATGAGACGACAAGTGGAGGAGACGAGAGCACACAAAGGAAAGGTAAAAAACAAAAAAAAGATACATTAGATCCACAAAATAAAAAACAACCACAAAAAACAGTACAGAGGACCCCGAGGAGATCACAGTGTATTCATTGTGCATGGGATATTACAGAGTCGCCTGTGACAGCCACTGCACTGCAGCCTGACACAGATAATGCAGGATGCACCTTCTCTGAAATTACGGCACCGTGTGCATCTGCTGCCAAACCTTGGAGACATGCAGTCAGACAGGCACTAGTCAGCAGGGCGAAAGAAGAAGAGGGAAGACAGGTCTGAGTGGCCGAGCAATAGGAAGGAAAGCCAACCGTGGTTAGACCGGGAGAAGGAGTGAGCTACTGGGAGAATTAGTCATGGATGCAGGGAGGTTCAGACAGAAAAGACCCAACAGGACTGACACACTTCACGATTAAGGGTTCAGTCCAGACCCTACATACTACAGCACCTCACTCACAGACGTGTGTAGACTTGGAGACTCAGCTCTGTTCATGCAGGTCACTAGGCTGTTTCTCTTTGTATCGGTTAGAGCAAGCTTGGAAGGGTGAAGGGGAAGGAGAGCAGGAAGGTTGGCAAAGAGAAAAAACCACAAGAAGAGAGAGGGGCTGTCAGGGGAGAGTTACAGAGTGTGAGGGTAAAGGGGGAGATGGGTGGATACAATGAGCTGAGGAAGCAAGAAGAGGCCTCAGCTCTGGATGGAATTATCTTGTATAGGAGACAACAGACAACCAATGCCACATAAAGACACAAAAACGTGAATGTGTGCGTCTGTTAGTGTGTCAGTGTGTATTTTCACTTAACAAAGCACACTGAAGGACAGAAAATATAACATAGTTAACAAAATAGATGAAAAACGAAAGGTGAAGGTAGAAGCAACAACACGCTTCTAATGCAGTATATATGCAGTATTTACAGCATCAAATATCTATATATACACATATTTTTTGACAGGGGCTTTCAGTTAAAACTGTGAACATTTCAAAGTCAAATCTGTGAAATGTCGTTACTAGTTTGCTGCATCCCTGGTGTGATTTTTTTTGGTGGGACTTTACTATGCATCATTACAGAAGCAGGCCACAGCAGCACACCAAGCATGAAGTAAAGTCTACTGTTAAGCCAATCCAAAGTAAAGCACAGAATATACTATATGAACGCCTTTGAAGTACAAATCCTGAACTCAAAACATGTTATTAATTTGGATCATTAAGACATACAATATTTGAGTCACATATGAAATAAATAATTATTTTTGATGTGGTGCTGGTTTGTCATTGTAATGTGATTTGTCAATTTACTTTATTCTCCATTCTGTCATCAGTTCAGGCTAAGATGACTTTTAATGATGGTTGCCACATGCAGTTTGGAAAAATAATAAACGTGCTGCCTAAACTCTCTCACACTCACACAGAGTAGTTCAATAACATTCATGGCACACATGCATACCGTTGAGTAAACACAAGAGTAATAAATAGAAGCAAACATGAATCCAGGGATCTTTGCATCATGTGTGCAGTACAGCGCTAACACCACCGATTAAAAACAGAGCCCGTCACTCTGATACAAAGTGATGTGAATCCTTCAGACAGCAGGCAGACCCAGGCACACAGGTGCAACCAGATGCAGTTGCAGCAGTCGCAGTCCGAGACTTTAACCACGCAGCCGAGTAGAAAGTGCCAGGGCAGAGCACTCACTTTCCCAGGAAATCCCACACCATGCCCCCTATCTGCTGGGGGGCTGCGGACACTGAAGGGAGCGGGTCAGGGGGAGCTCTGCCACCGGGACGAGGGGCGGGGCGAGGGGCAGTGGAAGGGGGGCTGGTGTCGGGGTGCACAACAGAAAAGGAGCCCGGGAGATGGTGGAGAGATTTAAAAAAAGGTTGAGTTGTCGATTGAAAAAAAGATCAATGGCAGAGGTTGAAGGAGAGATAGGTGGGCATGAAACAGATGATAGAAAGGTAAAAGGGATAGAAAAGAGTGGGTAAAGTTGGCAAAAAAGGAAAAGAACAGTCAATTAATTGAAAACCACCAACAAATGAGCATGAGACAAAAATTAAATGGACCCTGTTGCTTTAAGGAAGAGCAAATAGAACTTTTTTTTTTTAAAGCCACATTTTCACTGCATGGTACGGCTCTACTCAACTCTTAATGCCCTCTTTCTTCTCTAGACAGAGCTAATGTGTCATTTTCATGCAGTCCATTCAGTCTTTATTTCATCATTTTAAATTCCAGCCAAAGTGAATGACGATGGTTTCCTCCAACAGCTGAACCAAAGCCAAAAGCTTCTAGTGTTGAGGCTCAAGTCCACCAGCTTTATTTATGTGGTCCATTAACTGAAATCAGTTTGACCTCTTCCATTAAGGGGGTGATTGAGTGGCACTTTGTGTTCAAATATCACATCTCACATAGCGTCACAACTTCAACAGAGAGCCTTCTGTGTGTGTCTCAGCAAGCAGCTGAAATGATTGTCCATCAAAGGGTGTATTTCTGAGTGTAAGACCAGGTCTGGGTTTAGTGCAAGACAATGTGCTTTCTCAAATTCACGATACCAAACACCACAGAAAAAAGTATCTACATGTATATATACAATATAAACAAACATTTGGGATAATAACAAATTCACACAAATTACTAAATAAATGTTTTTGAGTTTTTTGTGTGATGCAAACAATAAGGCAACATTTAAAAACAAATATACAGATAAAGCCATAACTATCTGTATGTCCACAGCAGCAACATAGCACTTTGAGTAAGAGAGAAAATAAATCACTGGATTTTTTAAATCATGTTGTGCTCCTATAATGAATGTTTGCATTATTGTATATCATAGTTTGAAAGCCACATGTTTATGCAGAAATCTGATCATATATGTTACTATACCAAAAGTGAGGTATAACATCAGTGTAAAGTTAAGGTTAAGATGCCTTTGAATACTTTCGCCAACTTGTCCAAGCAGTCAAAGTTAATTACCTTTCCAGTTCAGCGATTTTCTTGTCCTTGTCATTCTTTTCAGTCTCCACCTCTCGCAGGATGTCCAGGAGCCTCTCCACCTCCGTCTGAGACTTGTTCGCCTCGTCCTTGTAGTAATTCACCTCCTTCTCCAGCAGCTTCACTCGGTCCACGTACTCCGGGTTCCCTCTGGGGCCGGTCTGATGATCCACCTCATGGGCCTTCTGCATCCACGTGCCAGAGAAAGACACAAACATGCACGCAACCACAGATACACTCAGTTAACATTATAACATCAACGTAACACTTGTGATATTGGGCTATATAAATAAACATTGATTGATTGATTGATAATCATGCAGCACAGCACAGCATGTTTTACTGCCCACTGAAGAGAGATACACGTGGTACATTGCAGTCCATCATTGTCTTATATTAACCACTCCCCTTGCACTCTCTCTTTCCCTCTCTGTTTCTGAATGAATAAAGCAGAGTAAAATGTTGTGGACAAGGGCGCTGGTGCTGGCTCATTAGCTTTAACAGGGCTATTATTTAGCTCCATTTAACAGCCCTCTGAGACTGCCAGACACTTCCCCCACTTGGTGAGTGTGCAGAACACAGGATTGGGTATGTGTGTGTTTGTGTCTTGTGTCAAAAATGGTGACAAATTAGTGGCAGTGGAAAGATAAATTGTGTTCTCATTCATAACACTCCGTTCGATGTCTCACTATGGGATGCGCCTCATCGCGGAGCAAACAGAAGCATCAATCTCATTACGCCAATCCTGATTGGCTGGTGATTTTGACGTCAGCGTCAGGGGAAATCACCCCCTATAAGTAGCCTGCGCCACGACGCATGCGTCATTCAAACACCTCTTCTCGCTTCAGAGCACATCTCTACAGTAGCCGGGCTAGCTTCACTGTCCACAGACTGAACCCAAATACCCATTTCGGTCGACGGGCGCTCGCCGGCTACTCCTTCTGCTTCGCAGGAAGACGGTAGTACTAACGCCAGTTAGTATTAAAATCGACCTCACCCTTCTCTTCCCCCGGAAAGTAAGGTAGGTCCGATTTTTTAAGCTCTCTACCGACACCACGGTAGCGAGGAAGTTTTTTCTTTTCTCTCCTCCACGGAGGGGAAAAGGATTAAAAAGGAGCATACTGCCACACCAGTCAGTATTCTCCGGGAATAAAAGACCCACACCGTCCTTTTTCTCCGGATTAAGGACAAGGTGGCAATACCTTTTTCTCCCGTCCTGCCTCGGGCTGGAACACGCCCGAGGCGCGATCGACAACCCCGGCTCATGCGGACTCATTGTGTCCGCTTCACCGTTAAGAGCCTCCGCCGACAGTTAGCAAGACAAGCTAGCCTGTCGGAACAGGACTCCCCCATGTCTATGGACCCGCCGACCGGCAGTCAAGACACGGGGGCGTCCGCCACAGAGAGTGAACCCCTCTCCGTGTCGGTCTGGGGCTCATTATCGGCTATGGCCACAGAACCGGAATCCCGCGCCCTGGCAGGCCGGGACACGGTGACGACAAGACACGCGGGAACGGATTCCCGCGGTTTACCAAGCTGGGGCTCCCGGTTAGACCTCACCATGGTCTCACCCGCGGAAGATGTCCTCGAGCTGGACTACGAGGAGGACGCCCTGGCGTTCCTCCTGTCCGAATCGGATGAACAGGAAGAGGACACCTTCATGTCATTGGCTCAGGCTGCAAAGCCTGAGGCAAGTGCTGCTCTCCCGGTCTGAGCATGGACCTGCAAGCCGTGTGCAAACGCGCTGCGGTCAGACTCAACGTTCCGTGGCCTGAAATGGCCAAGGAGACCTCCAGGTCCCGCTACGAGGGGAAACACCTTCCCCAAGCAGCGGGCAAAAAGAGGCAACTCCTCCCGGTCTTCCCGGAAATGTTGGATGAAGTGTCGGTCTCGTGGAGAGACCGGCCCTTCAGCAACAAGGTCCCAATCCAGGGTGCCTCCTCCCTAGACTGCGACGGAATGGAGAAGCTCGGCCTGCTCCGCATGCCGCCCATGGAACCGCTGGTAGCGGCTCACCTTCTACCAAAGGTGGGCCCGTCACCAAGCAGGAACCCCACGCTGCCAGTAAAGTCGGACCGTTTTCAGTCAGCAATGACTGAAAAGTACTATAAAGCTGTAGCATTGTCCGCCAGGGCCCTGAATGTGTCCTCGCTGCTAACCGCCTACCAAGCGGAGCTCTGCGAGGACCTGTCGGGTAACCCGGGGGCAGCCACTCTGGACGAGATGGCAGCGGTCACAGACATTTGTCTCCGTGTCCAACGCTGCGCCGTCCAGGCCACGGGCAAGGTAATGGGGATCATGGTGGTGCAGGAAAGAGCGAGATGGCTCAACCTCACCACCCTCCCATACCGGGAAAAGGAGGATGTGCTGAGGGAATTTTCGGCTCCGCTCTCGCCTCCATGCAAAGGAGGTGTGAGACGAAAAAGAGGGAGGACGAGGCACTCCACCTCTGCCTCCCTCGAAGGGTCCAGCCGCTGCTTTCCCAGCAGCAGTCCTCTGCCCAGGCTGCCTCGAACTCTGCTCGGTTTAAAGCACCGAAGACGCAGAGGCCGCAGCCCACCCCGAGTCCCCAGCCCAGGCTGGAGACAAGGGCAAGCTGGCCTAGAAATTCTCCGGTTCCGGCCGCAGCTCAGGCGCAGTCAACCCAGAATTTCGGCCAGCAGTTGAGGAAGAAGAAGCGAGCGGCATGACAGCCCCTCCTTCTTCCCTCCGTGAATGTGTTCCCGCCGCCTCGAGAGATGCCTAAACACCATCCTCAAGTCCGCAGAAACACATGTCACACATTGGTTGATCCTTCTGTCATAAAACATTTGCAGCTGACGCATCCAGGCCGAGGGCCGAGGGCGCAGCTCAAAATAATGAAAAGAAAATCAATAAAGCCAATAAACAGCCCGTCAATTGTTCCCCTTCTGAGAGCAGCTACGGCATCTCTCAAAAGGCGGATTACTGACGGGTCTGTGAAGGCACCACCGTCACGCGTATGCGCAGTGCCGGCTGGGTCTGTGAAGGCACCACCGTCACGCGCATGCGCAGTGCCGGCTGGAGCCGTAAGCGTGACATCTCAGCTGGCTCTAAGGAGCATACAGCAGGAGATACTCACGACATCTGCCTGGGCTTCTCAAAACAGTTACACATTATCTGTTTTCACAAGCCCAGAGAGAGTCAACCCATATTCTGGAGAGAGAGGCTCTCTCTCTCCTAGAAAGAGGGGTTTTATCTATAATGCCCGCCGAGCAGAGTCAGATTACGCAGACAAATGTCCTCGTAAAGCACCCGCTCAACATGGGTCTCATAATAAAACTAAACCCCGCGCGCCACGGCGTGCGGAGAGTATTGGTTATTATGTAATGCGTAGTGGCACTACACCCGACTTTTCGAGTACGGGACGCGCCTACGGAGGTCACGGAAGGTGGTCACCACGGACGCATGTCAGACAGGCCGATAGGATATACGAAGGTCGCCCGGTGAGAGGTCTCTAGAGCAGAGACCTCCAGCGGGCGCACGTAAATCACCCGGAGCTTTTAGCGGTGGTCCCCACCCTAAAACGTTTCCTGCCTTCTCTCAGAGGACACCATGTACTCATGAGGACAGACAACACGATATCGTGTATGAACCGCCAAGGAAGGTTGCGTTGTCTCCAGTCACACACACTGGCACACAAACTGATCCCTTCGAGCGGCAGACGTCTCCTCTCTCTGATGCCCCTTTCACACCAGCGCCTTTTCAGCTCCGGCTCGGAGCTAGAGCCTGAAAAGCGCCGGGTTTTCCAGTTCACACCGGAGCTGCGCCGGCTCTTAGCTCCGGAATCCGCTTCATTTCCAGCTCCAAAAAATTGTCGGTCCAGAGGCAAGAGCTTTGGAGCTAAGAGGTGACGTCGCTTACGTCTCTCTTACGTCGAGGCGTGCAGGAAACTAAACCCACCTCCCATGGGTCGACTGTTATGCCTGCCTACAAGCAGTAGTGCCTATAAACACACTTTATAAAGTCAGGCAACACTAACCAGGCTTCGTGTGATTCTGTTTATTTGTGCCTTACTTTGACCATCCGTTCGCTGTTATCGATCATTGTGGAGAGAGGCAGACGTGTTGTTTTGTATTATTGCAGCTATCGGATGCAAGTAGTCAGTTTAGCTTCGGTTGCTATGCTAACATCACCCGTTTTATACCAGAGAAACTTTCATAACAGCGTTGTGATACCAAACAGTGTCAATTCAGACTGACATACATTCACTTAGGCTAAGGGGAACTGGGGATATGCATCAGCTGCTTGTGTGAGTCGGACAGTGAATACTTTAGAGCGGCCGCTGCAGTGTGAGCTAACGGGAGCTAACGGGAGAATAAACTCCTGTGGAAGAGCAGCACTGCAGCGGTCGGTAAATGCTGCAGAAACACATTAATAAACAATGAACCACGGCACTCTGGAGCAAAGCATAAGGTTGGAGAAGTCGTTATTCAATTTATTCTGGCTTCGTGTGATTAAAAGCAACACGATCATCGACCCGACGCAGTTGTTGTTGTTGTTGTGAGCTGCCGTTGGGGGGCAAATCAGCGATGTAAATGGTGACGTCATGACGCAGCAAGGGCAGCTCTGGGGCGCCAGTGGGCGGTGTGCACAGAGCGGGAGCTGAAAAGGGAAACCGGAGCTGAACCAGAAAAGCTCCCGCTCGGAGCTAGAAACTGAAAAGCGCTGGTGTGAAAGCCGCATGAGAGCGACACAGGTACCGGGAGTGATGCACCTCGGGACAGAACTACTGTCCAAAGGTGCACCACTCTATGCAGACTGGACTCCACATCTAAGGATCGTGAGTCTGCTGTGGGTGCGTTACGGCAGAGCCGCGTTAAATCTGTTCGCATAAAGAAAAAATGCTCAATGACAGCTGTTCTCTTTAATGCACGATTTAAACCCACTGTTAGGCGGGGACGCACTCGTACACGATTGACCTCCGGGTCCTCTGTACGCGTTCCCACCCCTGACTCTGTTACCCCCAACTCTGGCCAGAGTGAAAGAGCAACGCCACACACTTATCCTGATGGTTCCACCCTAGCCCGCAACGTACGGGCTGGCGGAGATATTTCAGCTGTTGTGCGGGCAGCCATGGCAGCCCCCACCACGCAGGGACAGATTGTCTCAGGCGGGGGGGGCGATCCTTCACCCACGCCCAGAGCGCGGGGCACTACGGGCCTGACCCGTGAGTGGTACAATCTGAATACAGTGGGACTCCCTCAGAAGGTGATAAACACTATTCAGAGTGCGAGAGCTTCCTCCACCAGGTCTCTTTACGACTGTAAGTGGAGGGTGTTTGAGGAGTGGTGCCTTCAAGAAGGACACATCTCTTTTCAATGTCCTGTCGGGGTGATTTTATTATTTCTACAGGACTTGATCGATAAACACAGAGCTTTCTCCACGATCAAGGTGTACCTGGCTGCTATTGCTGCATGCCATGTGGGCTTTGAGGGTAAGACGGCTAGCCAACATCCTTTGGTCTGCCGTTTTATGAAGGGAGCGCGCAGGCTCCTCCCTGTCTCCAGGTCGCTGGTGCCCTTATGGGACCTGGCAGTGGTTTTGAATGGGCTCAGAATGACCCCATTTGAACCCCTGGAAGGAGCTGACATGAAACATCTGTCACTCAAGACAGTGCTGTTACTGGCCCTGGCATCCGCCAAGCGGGTCAGCGATATTCATGCACTGTCTGTACATCCCTCATGCACTCAATTCGCCCCAGGGCAAACGAGAGTGTTGTTGAAGCCCAACCCTGCCTTTACACCAAAGGTGGTTGGTTCGTGTACCCCGATTGACATTGAGGCATTTCCTCCGCAGCTGGTTTCCTCCGGGGAGCAGCAGCAGGATCTGTTGTGTCCAGTCCAGGCTTTTCACACATATATGGACAGATCAAAGGAGCTTCGTCTTAATGACCAACTCTTCGTGTCCTGGGCTAAACCTCACAAGGGCAAGCCCGTTACTAAGCAACGGCTCTCCCACTGGATTGTGGAGGCAATTGCTTTGGCCTATACGAGTCAGAATTTGCAAGCACCTTCGGGTCTGCGGGCTCACTCGACTCGGGGCCTGGCTACATCCTGGGCTTTGTTCAAGGGTGTTTCCATCCAGGATATCTGTGCGGCGGCAAGCTGGTCTTCGCCGCTCTTTTGTCCGCTTTTACAGGCTAGACGTCTCCGCTCCAAGCGTGGCCCGAGCAGTGCTGGGCACCTTGTTGAGTCGGGACTCTACCTGTTAAGTTCTGGTTGGTCGGTGATTTTCGAGATAAGCTCGTCTGGCAATACGGGAGCTACAATTTCCCATAGTGAGACATCGAACGGAGTGTTATGAATGAGAACTATAGGATACTTACGTGACCCCAGTACTCCGAGTAACATGAAGTGAGATGTCTCACCAGACGGCCCTCCTTGCTACGGTGAAGCGAGAAGAGGTGCTTATTTTGAATGACGCATGCGTTGTGGCGCAGGCTACTTATAGGGGGTGATTTCCCGGCCAATCAGGATTGGCGTAATGAGATTGATGCTTCTGTTTGCTCCGCAATGAGGCGCATCCCATAGTGAGACATCTCACTTCATGTTACTCTGAGGACTGGGGTTACGTAAGTAACCTATAGATTCTGTCTCTTTCTGTGACAAACTAAACACAGCTCTACACTGCTTAGTCAATAATATATCTCACTACTATTGCAACAGTTTGTAACTCTTCATGAAGTACATTACAGTGGTACACATCACCCTCGAGACAATATGCAGCCACACGTCAACACAGGTCGCAAAAGTGCAAAGTTGTACAGAGCCAGAGTGCAACCACCAAAACACTGCAGAGATCTCCAACCACGGCTGACACCTCAGCTAACCACACCACACTGTGACGAAAGAAAGCGTGGCAACACCAACAGTGACAACATGCAACAAGGTCGACCACGTCATGCAAACCCAACGAAGCTGCACAGTCTTTGTGATTGTCAGTCAAAAGAATGGAGAATACGTTTCATATTTTAAGCATGAGGAGTGATGTCAGGATTTTACTTGTGGAAGATTTCTTTCAATGATTCAAATTGTAAAAATGTACATCGTTATTATAGATCCAGCAATTCATGTGAGGGCATTTCAAAATAACCTTGTTAAAATAAATGTTTTGGATATAGAAATTAGGCTCCATTCAGCCTGCCGTTTAAGATGTCGAAAGCCAAGGATCTTTTTAGGATGTGTTCAAAGATTGTAAAAACACACTATAGCTACTGTACTTAAACTCAACAAAAATGGGTCAAAGATACACGTGATGTTATCAGCTTTAAAAATCGATTATCAGTGCACCCCTTGAAACAATTTTACGCCTGACCTGGATCTGAGATTCTTAAATACACAGAATTGTATTCTGTAAAAGACAAAAAAAAGTTAGAATCCACATTTTTTCTCCGTCGTCTTTAAACATATTTCAGTTATAAAAACGATAACAAAAGGTCAGCTTCACACTTCGAAACCAGATTTTTTTTTCACTAATGTTCAAGAAGAAGAAAACACACTGTAGTTAAATACACTAGCAACAGATAAACCAGCTACAGACCACTATTAATAAAGTTCAGAATACTCTTGAAATACTGTTTAATAAGCACCAACTTCACCATGTGTCACAACACAAACAGTTGCAGGATGAGTACGTTGCACAGGACTCTGAGTGCAGTGTAAAGCTCACTATATCAGTACGGTGTGATGATCAACATGCGTCTGGTGGCTCGGAGGTGTAAGCAGAACCTGCGCTGACGGATGGCATGATCACCATTTAGCATGTTTCAAAGACTTAATCAGTGGTCCTCATGCTTTCAATATGGGCCTCAGAGAGCTCAGGAGAGGGACTTACAGGATTTTTCATGTGACTGAATAGCTGCTCAGCTTGCTACATTGAAAACGGAAGGGTTGAGGAAGGGAGCGGGGCGGGAGAGTAAGTGTTAGGATTGAGTTTAGCCAGAGGAGAGGGAACAGCAGGATCAGACATGTCACAATACATGTTGGACAGAGCAGTAACATAGTGTCAGTAGGCTACAGCAGACGTTGTTACAGGTTAGGGACAACACAGCACAGACAAATGTAGAGGGACAGACATGGGGATAGTCTGTGGGTAATGGAGTAGGAGGAGGCGGATGACGTATTTTATGGACTGCCTGCTCCCTGCAGCTGGCCTAACAGAGCAGTGCAGCCAATCACAGCAGCGAGGGTGTTATTATCATAATCGACTGTGTTTGTATAAGGCAGGTTCACATTCTTCCGTATGAAGATTAAAAAATGATTAAAAGTCTTCACATTTCCTTATGTTTAATGGCAACAAGTGCATTCTGTTGAGGAATTGGAGATTAGTCATTGAGAATCACCCTCTATGGAAAAAACACACAGCAAGAAGGCCTGCCACAATCATTGCTTTTGTTAAAATAAAATAAAAATGATCTGATGTTCTTGTCCATATTGTATGATAAGTTGATAGCGATATAGTGAGAGGCCTTGGTGCAAGGTCTTAGTTGCAGAAATACTGTAAATTAGTGGAGAAATATAAAAAATACAAAACTCTTTTTAATAACTTGATAGTCTCTTTCAACGTGGTTCCAGAGAAGCTATGCATAGTTCAGCCAAAGTTAAAGTGGATCTATCATGGTATATTTGAAACATATATTGTAGGGCCATACCTATATAAAACATGTCTGTGAAGTTTTTTTTTCAAAATACCAAACAGATTATGCATTTTAGCCATGCCTCATTTCGCTCTATTTGCTCTTTTTCAGCCCTGTTTTTGCAAGGGCTGTGTCTGCTTTTGTGGCAGACTACAGCGCCACTTACAGGCCTGGCATATGTACTACAGCGTCTCCAGCGCTTTCGAGCGATCTCTCATTCCCCTGATAGGTGGAGAGTTGCCCATATAGGCGGAGCACCCCTTTTCTGACGTCAGAAAAATTCAAATAATAATCAGCTCCGTTGCAGCCCCGTTTTTAGAGATTTGGGTATGGAGGAAAAGAAAGAGGGTTGTGTTTTCTGACACTGTGTGAGTTCCCTGACACACCGGGGACACATATTCATGTATAAAAGACGTACAAAAGTGCATTTTGCATGATAGGTCCCCTTTAAACTGCATTAATCATAACATTTTAATGAAGACTAAAATAAGCAATTTCTCTTTTTGATACCTTCTTCATTTGTGTATAACCTTTTCATAAAGATAATTTTTTTTCATTTTCATTTTTAAAATTCATTTTAATTGGTTTTAATTTGTATGCAGCCAATGGGTATATTGACTGGGTGTAAGGGTTAAACAAATCAGATATGTGGGAGTTGAAAATGAAAAATGAAATCGATGTTTTGAGTGTTCAGAGCATTGGTTACAAAGAACAACAACTGTACATTTGAAAGTAAAACACGCTTGACATTTGAAACAGTAGGTGACAAACACATTTGTATAAAGCCTTGTAGTTATTGCTCTTTAACTTTTCTTAAACTTAGATGGCAATTTCAGATGTATATAATGTGAAAATCTACTACATGGTCTTTGCAATCAGATTGTAATGCCAACAGAGGTTTCACCCTGAATTTGGACTGCCTCTTTCAATGCAACATGTGGACAGAATGATAGAGCTTTAAGTCCAGTAGAAAAACAGATGGAATAGTAAATACCTGTGTCATAAAATAATAATGAGATCTACACATTAGCACGATGAGTAAAATGTGTACTTTGAAATGCACCCTTACCTTCTGCAACTGCGTCTCCAACTTACTACACTCCTCTTTTTTTTGCTCGATGGCGATCTCCAGTGTTTTTAGCTTTGATTCCTTCTTGAGGCTAGAGGAGGCCAAAGACGAAGCATGATCCTTCAGATCGATGAGGCTGGACTGCAGGGGGACAGACAGCGCAGAGAGTTAGCACAGGTTCAAACCAGCTGGTCAAACTAGGACAAAGTGACACAGGTTACAAAGTAAGGGCCTACTGATAGAAACAGGAAAGATATGCAGTAAAGTACAGCAGAGCAGAGTAGTAGAGAAAAAGATGCAGCATGTCTTTGTACTCACTGACCTCTTTCTCTGTTAGTTCTATCTGAAGGCCGTTGACCTTCTCCTTCAGATCCTTGTTCTCCTTCCTGTAGGAATCCACTTCATCCAGACGTTCTCTGTCTTCCCTCTCCCTTTGGTCCTTTAAACGCTCTATAATCCTCTCCTAACACACAGAGACATCAAAACAGAGAATGTACATACACTTGAGAATGCTTTAAAGAAACATCTTAAGAATTACCAAAGTCTTAGCTCAGTATGAGAAACAAGACACATATCAAGCGACTTAAGAATTAAGTGTAAGAGTAAGCGCTAAGAACTTTAAGTTGTATGAGGTGTCAAAAACAAAAAGTTCAAGTTTGCGGAGTAAACATAAAGGATTATTACTTTTGGGTTTGATCTAAGGAAAAGTTTGGAAAATATGCTTATTAGCTTAGACTATCTTGTTTGTTAAATCTATCTTGTTTGTTAAATCTGTACAAAAACTGCCACACGTCAATCATTTTGTCCTGCAGTAGGTGTTTACATCTCAACTGTGAACACTGCTCCTCCCTAATGCGGCAGTTTTGTACCATACCTTCTCTGACAGAGCCTCCTCCAGGGTCGCCAGGGCAGTGTCTGTGTTACTGGAGTCGGTCTGCAGAGACTTGACCCGGTCCTTCAGATTCCCCAGCTGCTTGTCTTTGTCTCGCAGCTGCTCCTGCAGATTCTCAATCTGACACAGGGAGGAGGAGGTGGCACAGGGATGAAAAAAGGGAAAGAAGCAGGTGTAAAAAGCATGACTTTAAACCAGAGTACTCAACGTTGCTTTAAGAGCTGGACTCAGAGATTATGAAAGTCTTTGATGATTAATACCCTCTACAGACAACGTCATGTTCATAGTTTGAAATGTGCAAGGGCTTTACAATGAAGTATTTCCATTAAAAACATCAGAAACTGCCAGACTTTGAGGAGTATAGGAAGTAGAACTGAAAATAAAACAGAATATAAATCAAGCAGCAATCCGTTAGAACTATGCATTGAGACTAATGTAAAAACACAGCTATTTAAAGACATTAAAACGTGTGTGCTGATCTAATATACTATACTATACTATATGGTTGACACAACAGAGAAATGAAACCAAATAACCACATCAGGAGAAATCACGAGAGATGTCAAAGAGAGGGATAAAAGTAGATGGATGAAAAAGAGGAGGTGTGTTAGAACAAGGGGAGAGAAAAAAAGCAAAGGGAATGGGTGAGCGGGTCAGTGTGAGAGAGGGAGTAACACTCAGGGAGTATTTATAGCACACACACACTAGAGGCAGTGAGGCAGAAATATCTTCTTGCTTGTCTTTCTATGGACACTTTTCCCCTGAGAGCAGAGACTCTAGTCTTAATGGAGATAGTAACTATTCTGTTTTATCTTTTCACAGAGTGACTGGTTTTGTTCAGGACACAAAAATCTGACATGAAAAATTGCCCAACTCACCACTCATTTATCTGGAGTAGGTCAACATACACCTGCACCTCCTCACCATAGTTCATTGTAACAGATGAATCATGTAGCAATAACTCAGAGTGGTTAGTAAGTGGTTTGGACAATTTCCTCAGTTTGTAGTCACACTTTTTGACTTTTAAACTCCTGTTATCCACCCAAAAGGGCAGGCCTTTTTTTGATGTTCACCTTTTTCTGCAGGACATTGATCTTCCTTTCTTTGACCTCCAGCATGTCCTTCATATCCCTGATTTCTCCGGCGAGAGTGCCCTTCTCCTCCGTCAAGTCCTGCAGCTGCTTGGTTTTCTTGTTCAGGAAGGACTCTTTCTCCTCCAAACGCAGACGCAGAGCATCTACCTGAAGCACGACACAGCCAAACACACCCAGTGCAGTGAGTCTACTTACTATACAATAATCTTACATCATTTTTATTTGATGGTAAATGAGTAACAAGGAATTATAAGACAAACATAGGCACAGCTATGCTTCTTCTCCCTGGCCTTCTAGTCAGAGCGGAGCACGGCTCATGACATTTCCCTGTGTTTGATTTTTATATTTGCTGTTGTAATTTATTGTCCTCTGTTTTGCGATTGTAGTAATGTGTTATTTATTATTTGCATGTACAGCACTTTGGCTCGACCAAAATCGTTTTTAAAATGTGCTATATAAATAAAACCTGATTTGATTTGACAGCTAATACTGGCTTTTAGGTATGAATCAATTTGAACTTGATCTCTATGTCATTCAAAGGAGCATAGGTCCTGAGCGAGTATTTTGTAGTATGGGAATGATGTAAGGCGTATGCATTACAGTAAGGGTAATGCATCCTCAGTTAGTTATTTGTTTGTGTAGCTATTTGATGATTATGAGATGTGCTTTGACAGTGCACTTCTCATTTCTATATATTTGGTGTAGTTTGAAGTCCCAGAGTAAATAAAGTGCTGATATGATTTGCAGTAATACGCCTCGGGCTTAGGGCTAGCCTCTTATTTGCTCGGTTTGGTTTGGAGTATGAAAATGTCTGTGTGGCAGTGAATTGTTATGTTTATTTTCTTTATGTTTTAAGCGTTGTTCTGTTACCTCTGTTTGAAGGATGGCAGCACGTTGCTCCTTGGCAGTGAGAGACTCTTTGAGCACCTCGATATGCTGTTTGCAGTCTGAGTTCTGGTTGTTGAGAGTCTCTAGTTTTGTCTGCAAGGCCAGCAGCTCCGACTCCTTCTTTGACAACTCCTGCTTCAGCTGGTCAATCTACAGACGACAACCATTACAATTAGCAGTGCATATGTGGGGGTATGACAGAGACAATGAGTGGGAAACAGTGAGCCAGTCAGTAAGGCTTAAGCACTATTTTCATCAACACGCTCTCTCACTAAAAATGCATTTGGGACTGACTCTCCTGCATTTGTCATATATTATAAATCATCTCTATTTATGATTAATGAAAGAGGTCTAAAAATAGAATAACAAAACTGTGGCTGGTCCACGCCTAGTTGACTTTTGTGAGGAGCGGCATGTAAACACAGGGCCAAAGCTCCTGAGAGACATATGAGCCCCAGAGAGCAGCAGACACACACCTTGATACAATAACAGATTTCAGGTGGCCCTGCTGGTGAAGCTCCAACTGCTAAAAGTTATCATGACGTAATGTAGCATGCACTGATAGAAACTCTCACTGCTCTGAAAACTACACAGGTGAAGCGGTAATGTCCTAATGTCGACATTGCGATTCTTGGCAGCACAATAACAAAGTACCCAGCTTTTATAAGCAATTAAGAAAGACATGTTAAGTATTGTATTATGCCATATAACTCCCTTGCTGAGTTTGCCTTATTTGGTATCCTTGGTACGCCGATTTCTTTAAAAAAAAGCTTCTCTCAGATAGTTGCCAACAGAACACTTTGCTGATGAGACAAAATGCTAAAGCAGCTTATTTAAAAGACACACAGCTTCATTTAGTATTCTCCTTGCTGCACAGTCATACTGTACCGAAACGACTCAACTGTGTTGGTTTTTCAGCCATATTTTCATAGGATCTACATTTCATGCAGAGTGCAGAGCTTATATACCTTGGTCTTCATGAACTTGGAGTGGTTTTTGTAGACCTCCATCTGTTTGATCTCCTCCTCTCTGTCCTCTGTGTTCAGTAAGCCGTTCGCCTTCAGCATTTGGATCTCATCCTCCAGATCTCGAATGTTGCGCTCCAGAGAGGCAATTTTGGTGTCCTGCACACAAACATGCAGAGGAGACACACCTCAAAATCCAGACTGGCATGTCCAAAAGTTGCAAGCTGCAAATGAATGTAAGCTAGATACAAGAGTCCAGGACAGAAAGAAAGAGGGAGACTAAAAGACAGAGGGAGGAAGAGAGAAAGAGATGTAGCGAGATAAAAGAGTGGAAAAAGCTCTGGAAGACGCTGAGAGCAACTGCGGTATCTGTTGGTCAAATCAGAGGCTTTCTGCTCAGCTCCTTGCAGCAGCTCAGAGGATTAATCACCATTAGGAAATATTGAGCAGACATCCAGCATGGAGAGATTAGCCTAGGACAATGAGAAATGTGCAGAGGGAGAGGAAGAAAGTAACAAGGCGTAGCTTTTGCCGTAGTTGCTTGCAGATCGATGCAGAATCAGGCTCTGGACTGCGACTGTGAGTCCAGCTTTAGCTTCACGGCTTTTTAAATAAATAATACAACGTCTTTAAGATTAGCCATGGTCCATCAACCTCTCCAGCAGAGCATAGAGCAACCTTGTTCCTTCCTGTCTTTCTCTCTTTTTGTGTCTCTCCTCCTCTCCACCTAGTGGCTCTGGACTCATGAACCTGTGGCCGTAAGCAGGGTCAGTCCCGCTGCAGAGGAACATTGTAAATGTGTCGAAATGATGATTGACAGACGACCTGAGCACTGCACATGTACTTCGCCCTGCCGCTGTATCTCACCTCAGTGTTCGTGTTACGAGACGAACATCAATGAACTAACATTGCTTTGCTGCAATAGATATAAGACGGCGTACCTTCAAAGGAGGGGGAATTTATTCCATCCACATGTGATCACTGGTACATCGACCTGGTCAGTAAATCTTATTCTTTATCTCTCTTCCCCTGCCTCTTTCAATCTATCTCCCTGCAAACTGGCCTCTCACTGTCATAAACAACCACACCTGTTTCCATGGTAGCAGCAGGCAGGCTATATACTGTGCACTGTCTCTGGTGAGTGAGCAGGAGAGGGCGGGAGGGATGTAGGGTAGACGGGGAGGGAGGATTATTCGTGCCTCAGCATCAGCATCCACACAGCAGAGGGAGTGGAGGAGAGGGGAGAGATGCAGGGTCTTCCTGCACAGCACAGGGAGAAGGAGGCGGGTCTTCCCTTGCTCTGTATGCAAATCAACAGTATCCCAGAGCACAGATGTCACATGACCGCATCGGGGGAAGGCTGAGGCCTGCACAGTGCCGACCCAGCCGAGAGAGAGGGGCTGTGTCAGCTCAGCGATGATGTCATGATTTATTTTGAGGAAGTGATGTCAGGCCTCTGCAGTGAGGCTGCCGGAGAGTACAGCCATACAACACTTGTTGATCTGAATAAGCATTTTTATATAACATATTGACATATTACAACTGAATCAGATTTGTGTATGTATTAAAATGTAGTGTGTGTGTGAAATGTAATTTGCTTGATCTAAAGGCGAAAGAAAATTATACTTGATGATGGGTGGGGTCTCTCAACTGTCTTTCTTCTTGAATATTTTCTAATGTAATATGAATGCTTGTCCGAGTATTTAAGTGTCCCTTAACCTTGTTAAAATTACATTAAACATTATATACATATTTGTTTCTCTCGTTGTTTCACTGTCCTGTATTCAAATCCAAGAAGATGCATTCATACATTAGTACTGCACAACCAGCTTAAATATAATTAAAACAATTCAAAATGTTTGCATCATTTGATACTGTTTTGCTTAATAATTCAGCTAGGCAATTTTAGTGTCTTCAAAAAAAGATTGTATGCGTGTGTAATAGTTTGAAGCACTGCAAATGTCACAATGCCAAACTTAATATAATCAGGCTGAATTGTTGGACCTGCAGTCTCTGATATTGAAGAGTTAATTTTTGAAACTTCGGTTGCCATGACCAGCTGCTGCATCTCTTCGGCGAGGGACGACAGCTGTAATGTTGAACAGTAATATTGATTCTAGTTGATGTTTACACAACTGCTTTGTGAACAGAAACACAGTCTGTGCATGTCTGTGTGTGAGAGGGAGATAGAGAGATGTGTCAGTGTGTTAATTATTGACTCAGCTGCTGATCGTCACAATAACAACAGAAGATTCAGAAGAACACACAGGCCTGTTAAGTCATACAGCAGCTTACATAATACAAGGCCTGTTAATGCTAGTGACTCAAACACAACATCTGTATTTTAACATCTGGTTCTAGACAGACTGTCAATTATTAGCTTGTTTGAAGTCTGTAAACTGTCAGATAGAGGTGCCTTTCTTTAAAAGGTAAAACAAATTAACTAAATATTAGTTACTCCACTATTCTAAAGAACAGTTCAATGGACAATTTCAATGGGGACTGCTGTAGTGGGTAAAATCCTGGCTGTATATTGTGCGTCTGGTTCTTACTTTCATCTCTATGATGGTCTGCAGGGCCTTGGTTTTGCCTGGATCCTGGTGCAGCTGATTTCTTCTGTGCAGTTCCTTTTAGAAAAGATGCATTATTATGTGGCACAATTACAGCAGAATCTAGTGTTAATGCAACAGAAAGCACGATTATATGACTAAAATTGACTTAAGGGAAAAAACACTACTAAATTCATATAAAGGCACATTGCACATGTAAAGTGTTTACGTTACATAACCAATATGCTACAATATGAGCCGCAGAATAAAGCATATTAAAATCGACACTGCCCTCTAGTGATGAAAAGTGAAAACAGTTAGTGTTCAGTCTTATACAGTTACCCCCATATATTAATATTAACTGAACCTGGTCATAGAGTACCTCTCGTAGATGGATGTTCTCCTTGTCCTTTTGATCCAGAATAACCTCCAGGTGTCCGAGCTGGGCCTCTGCCTCAGCAATGCGCCTGGCTCTCTCCTGCTCCTCGTCCTCGGACACCCTCCCGGACCCCGGTGGCAGCCCTTTGCTCTGCAGCATCTCCAGCAGCTTCTTTATGGACTCGTCCCTGGCACCCAGCGTCTGCTTCTGGGTCTCGATCCTCAGCTCCATCTCCTCAAGGGTCTTCCGCAGCAAGAAGAGCTCCTTGGCCTGCCTGTCGTGTTCGGCCTGCAGACGCCGGAAGTTCTCCTCCGTCAGCTCGATGGTGGTGAAATGATCTGAGCGGTTCCCACCCTCCTGTTGAAGCAAGTGGTTCAGGTCTCTCTGTGTGCGCAGCTCATCCTGCAGAGCCTGGATAGTCATCTGGAGGTGCTGGAAGAGAGACTTTACAATTATTGAAATTAATATTAGATTTTACCACAATGCAACGTTTGTCATGGCAACACACATGAGGGTAAGCACATTTAAATACACTTCAATGCAGTTGCACATTGTTCCGAGGAATAATGCTTCAGCTGGTTGGAAAGGGGGGGAACATATCACTTTCCAATCATTCGAAGCAAATAGACTGCAAACAAGTGATATTGTCAAAATACAATACGGCCTATTTAAGGAGAATTATTATGTATATTTTTCTTTAATCTATGTGCATGATAATAACATTATTAAGTCCCTATTCTTTTCACAAGTGAAGATTGCTCAATCTTTTTACATGTGAGCAGAACTAATAAGAGTTGTTATTGTGCTAATCTGAGTAAAAGACAACCCGGATGCTTCCCTGCAGTGCAGCAGAGAAGAGGATACAAATAATGTTTCAAACCTCTAAAGTCGCATTCAATTATAGTGAAAAGAAGTCTGAGCAAGTATTTTACATTTTATTTTTGTATCTTCAATTTCACTATGACCTTTTAACGTTACTGGACACTGTTATAATTATTATTATTATGTATTTATTTCAACAAGGACCATGCATACAAATACATTAATCTCAGAAAAAAGAGAAGAGATTAATTATGCCAGATTTGAGCTAATAGCTCATTTCCATTAGTATCATGATACTGTATCATTGCACTGTAGAGACGGCACTGTAATGTGTTGATTACATGCATTCTTGTTTGTGAAGAACGATGTACGATGTACATGTCCAGAATAAAATTAAAATAAAAACAAGCTCTATTAAGCCTACTATATTTCTTTGTGTGCAGGGGTATTTTTTGTAGATTTAGGGGAGGAGTGTTATGGCCTCGTTTCTGTCACAGATTGCCTCAGACTTGGTCTCTCCTGTTAACATTTTCCTCCAGCAGATATCTCCAGAGAGAGATCAATCTATGTCCATAAAATGGCTCAATCAGGATTTAGAGGAGAGGAAAAAGATTCTTACACCACAAACAAACCCACTTTACAGGCAGTCTGGGCTTGTAGGGTTTGTGTTACTACAGGGGGATCGACCACCAGACACATTTGGATTGACACAATTCAACAAACAGTCACTTTTATCATTTCACAGTGTTTATAGGGTAACACATGAGGGTTCACAGGAAAAGGATGGGGTGTGAGCTGCTGTAAAGATTTCACTTCCTTTTTGAGGTTCATAGGAGAGGTTGTAATGGTGCAAAGGGATTGTCAGGTGTCTGAAAATACACGGCACACTGAAGGTGACTCTATGTTGTGCACACAACTCGTGGTGCAAACATAGGGACAAACCTTGTTTCTCCTGACATCCAGCATCTGCAGAGCATGGGCAGAATGAATAGAAAAACACATGTATGGTAAAAACAGAGCGTCAGAGCATGATAACAAAGAAACGGATGATAAACACTAAACAGCCAGAGATTTTAAATGAGAGACACGCAACGCAGCTGCTCGGTTATCAGCTCCAGCCCTGAATCAGAATATTATCATACACACAATGAGAAATGTATTGAATGACAACATTTCTGGAAAGAGATGAAGAGTAGTTTTGAAATGGCTGTAAAAATGGTTCTGAGCAACGGGCATGATCTAACATTGACTTATCTTAGATGTATTCACTGGTCTAATATTGTTAACAATTATTTCTAGTAACATTGATTTAAAACATTTGTTTTGGTTTGATTTTATTCATCTATCAACAGCCTCCACATAACATACAGTATGTAGTCAAATATTAACAGTGCAAAGCAGCAGCAGCAGTAATAGTAGAAGTAGTTAGTGCTGTAGTAGTAGTAGTAGTATTAGAAGTATTTGTAACACTGTAAGTAAGGGTTTTGTCTTGATAAGATAAATATGAGACAATATATTAGTGTTTAATTGTATTTGTTGAGGAGCTGAAACATTTATCAGTCTACATTGACTAATTTATTGTCAGTATATTACTTCTCCACTACTTGTGTGAAACATGTGCTCTTCCGACCACTGGGGGGCAGTGTTTGTGTTAGCAGAAGGAGTTGTTAAAGGTTTCAGCTGACTGCAGGGCTGTTGCCATCTTTAACAGTTTTGGACATACTTATGGAAGTCAGTGAGGTTAAATCCAGCGACAGAAACCACCTACCTAGTACATCTCAAATTCTGAATTGCATACCGAGTATAGCCTTACTTATTATTACGCTGTCACACGCCAACATCCCTACTGTTACATCTTGTAAATATAATGTATAACAATGAATGGATCCATACACTGTCCAAAACGTATTTTTCCTGACAAAAAAACCTTCAATACAACAGTTATTTTCCTCATAAAATAAAATGAACATGCTCCCTAAGTCCCTATAAATATTGGCCTGCTGCTACACTGCTTATACAAAGTAATTACTATCAAACAGTGAAAGTGAGTCAAATGCAAACTCTTAAAACAAAACATTTTCTCTCTCCTCATATCTTCTGCCTTTAATCTGACCTGGCCTGCTTCCTCTACCCTACTCTGTTCTCCCTGATCAATAACCTGCTACTACTGAACAGCAGAAGGCGGCCCAGGGAATCAATGTTTTTCAAACTGTGGGTTTAAATGAATTTATGGCCGTTCCCCCTGACATCTGCAGCAGAACTGTTCTAGCTCCTGTGAGTCAGTCATCTTCTGCTGCATATCCTGCAAACAAATCTTCCAGAGGTTTCTGGAGTCCTGGAGAGATGTTGAGCTACAGTGCTCCCCTCTCTGACTGACACCGGGGTAACTGCTTGTCATAAATCCTTTTGTGCAGAGACACACAATCCTTCTGAGAGCCCCATCGACTATTGCATTTTGTCAAATTTCCCCTAAAAACTCTGTCAAGATGCCAAAGCTATGTGTTAAAGTGTTGGTTGATTAAACATGTAGTATTATACTTAATATTTCCCCCAAAAAACCTTAAGTCAAAGACTCAACAGGTAGCGGTTATTGTATGGCAGATATAAGCTTTACGGTATTTATGTTGACAATCTTAGCTGGTTGCATCCTAACAATTAACTTGAACTTTGGCTAAGACTGGTGACACTTTATTATTTTTTTAGATCATAAACCAAATATTGTACAAATTAGAAATGTGACCTGATGATGGGAGCAGATAAAAACAGTTTGGGGATCATTCAAAATACAATAATTGATCCCGGAGGGAACATGAGTTTCCGCTTACAATTTCATTAGAATCCATCTAATAGTTGATGATGCAATTCCCTTAAAACCACAAATGTCCGACTCATTGTGGAGCTAGAGGGAAAGTCGGGGGGTCAGCCATTTCATTAGCATACATTTTGTTAGCACCATGTCTTTGCAAAACTTTCTGTAAAATGTATACTAGTTGCACCAGAGGATACGTTTGGGAATCACCAAAGGCAGAAGCTTAACCCTTTGAGGATTACATATATCTAGACTCAATTTCCCTCCAATTCATTCAATGGTTTTGAAAATATTTCAGTCAGGGCCGAAGAGTTGGACATGTTAAAATATTAACATAAAAGCTACTCTGTGCATAGATTGATACTCAAAGCTGATGATATTCAAATTATTTTACAGGTGGCATGCAAGCACGAGCAGCTATATCTGCTAAAGTATACTGCATATATGTGTGTGTTGAGAGAGAGTGGGCGTTTGCATCTGACAGATGGACAGCTCCAAAGTGCTGAGTCAGAGCATCCTACTGCTCACTACATCCCTAATCTCTGTGTTGTATGTCGTGACGGCTGACAATATACAATTACACCCACAGCCATGCCAGCAGACTAGGCATTTATTCATCTCCACTCAGCAAAAGAAAGGTAGAAATCAGCGTTAATGCAGAAATCTGAGTTGGAACAGCAAACAGGAGTGATGCTGAATTGTAAATTATATTTTCTTACAGTACTTACAGAACTGTAAAGCAATAAGTGTTTTTCCAAGGTGCATGGCGCTATTTAATATGGTTTATTTATATTCCTGTTTGTCATCTAAACAGTATAGGATGAGCCTGAGCAGATACTAGGAGTTCCCCTCATAAAACAGAACAGCCAACTGTGACAATGAAATATAGTTCCGTTTTATAAAGCCAAACAATGTCCTTTTCATTTACTGAGAGTCACTTTGAAGTGTAATAATAAGCGCACATTCAAATGTAGAGAGTGCCTGCAAAGTATTTGCAGATTTCAACTAGGAAGAAAAATATATATTAAAAAAAAGGGAAACATTTTAATCAAGAACCCAACAGGGTCATAGAATATATACCTAAATAATAATATATCTAAATTGTATATGATCAGCTCTACAAGGATCTAACCGACACAGTAAAGACCTGGGCAGAAATGACCAAAGCAAGTGAAACATCTGCACCATGAAACTTTAAGAAAATAATGAAAGAAGCTAGAGATGAACAGCTGAAGGAAACAGATGATCGTGAATCCAGAGAGAACAACCTGATCATTTACCAAGCAGATGAAAGTACTGAAGAAACCCCGGTAGAGTTCTTTGACAGTCTTTGTGAAAACATTTTTGAAATAGGGAAACTTCAGACCAAACAGGTTATCAGACTAGGAACACAGGCTACCCAGGGCCCCAAACGGAACAGACCATTACAAATTGTACTCAACAACAGGGATGACAAAGAGAAAATATTCAAGAATGTGAGGAAACTAAAAAACAGTGAAAACAAGTATCAGAGAATAAGCATTTCAAATGACTACAACAAGGAAGATCGTGAACTCATCAGGAATAAAGTCGAGGAGGCCAAGGCAAAAACAGCAGCCGATGAGTCAAAAAACTACGTCTTCCGAGTTCGCGGTCCACCCTGGAACCTGCGATTAGTCAAACTAAGGCTGCGGCCACACGAGGACGAAAACGGCTAAACGCATAGGATTAACGCAAACGCAAACAAGCTTCCGTCCACACGCAATAGTTATCCGGATAGTGTCTGTCCACACGAGACCGCTCCGTTTAGCTCCAACCGCTGGAGAAGCTGCAGTACATATGCAGGAGCCTGTACGTGCTGTACGTGGCGCTGTAACTTCCTCCACAAAAGCAGCGAAGAAGCATGGTTGTCATGGTTGCCTAATGCCCTTCTGTTTATTCTCCGCGGTGGGGCCCGAGGGAACCGGGCAGAGTTTTTCGCCAGTCAACGTGTATTAAAGTTGAAATCTTCCTGACAAAATTATAAAAGTGCCGGTCAAAGGTCTTCTTTGTTATTTATTGAGCTTTAAAACAAATGAATAACGACTCTATTTATTATTATAATAAAATACACGGAGCCTCTCTTTTTCCTCCCTCTCTTCGGACAGCGTCAGTGTCTGTCTCATGCAGCAGCTGATCCAGTAATCAGTGACCCGGCCGACTGTAAAAATAAACATATTTATAACTAGTTTAGGTAGTTTGAGAGGTAATTAAAATAGCTAAGGGTGATGATCTGACTTGAAGTGTGTGTTTTGCTACAGCGGGAGGAGCTGCAGGTGAGCAGAGCTGCGTGTCTCCGTCCTGTCAGATTACACTTCACTCGCGTTTAGGTCCATATCGAGAGAAAGATAAATAATCTGAATTCAGTGTGCAGTTTACTTTGACGCGGGGGTGAGCAGCAGAGGTGGAGAGAGGCGGGGCTATTGCCTCATCATTATCAGAAAATGATCGTATAGGGCGTACACACGGAGCCGTTGGACCCCCCAGAGCGTTGTGTATGCCGTTCTATCCACCTTGGGACCCGTTATTGTTTCCTCAAGTCGTTTAGTGCCGTATTCGGTCGTCCTCGTGTGGCCGAACGGTCTATATGACACTAAACAGTAACGCAAACGACCGTTTTCGTCCTCGTGTGGCCGCAGCCTAAGGAAGCAAGAATATATCTCGAACCCATAACCCAATATAGAGAAAACGGACACACAGAAACCACCAATAACAATGTAATATTGACAACTGAAAACCAATCTGAAATCAGTGACCAAGAAGTGAGTGAAAGCCTGTCAACCATAAATACAACCTCTGTGGATGACTCAGCCGACAACATTGTAGGGACCACAACCAACAGACATAATCAATGGCGAACAATCTTGATCAACTGTGGTGGCGTAAAGGGCAAGACCCCCAACCTGCATGCTCTCATCGATGACACCAAACCAGATTGCATAATTGGGAATGAGACATGGCTAGATGACACCATAAAGAATGGTGCAATATTCCCCAAACACTATACTATCTTTAGGAAGGATCGCAATATAAACGGAGGTGGAGTCTTCATCGGCATAAAGGAAGGCTTTACAGCAACAAGGATTGCAACCACAGACACAGAAATTGAAATCATGTGGGTCTCGATCAAGGTTTCCCAAGCGAGCAAAACATTCTACATTGGTAGCTTATATAGACCACCAAGTGACCATCACACCAAACTGGATGAGCTTCGGAAATCAATTTCTCTATTGCCTAGTAACGCATCAGAAAAAACAATAATTCTAGGTGGTGACTTCAACGCACCTGGTATAGATTGGGAAAATGAACAACCAGGGACAAACAACATAGCTCTAAACCAACATGTTTTAGACATAGTCAAAGAATACTCACTAACACAAGTACAACTCGAGCCTACTCGAAAACAGAACATATTAGACTTGATATTCACTTCAAATCAAACGCTCGTGCAAAATGTGCAAACAATACCAGGCATATCAGATCACTGTGCTGTCATGATGGACTTTAGTATACATCCTGTATATACAAAGAAAGCCCAGAGAAAAATGTACACATTTTCATTAGCAGACTGGGACGCCATCCAAACTGAGCTGGAATTGTTCAGCACAGAATTTGTTAGAACAGAAAACCAGCTAACTGTGAATGACAACTGGAATATGCTCAGAGACTAACTGTTTTCACAGATGGATAAGCATATCCCGACCAAGTTCACTACCACACGGCACAACCTGCCCTGGCTCACTCACTGCATGAAACGCCAAATAAAAAATAAAAAGAAGTTGTACAACAAAGCCAAGCGATCAGGCAAAACTCGTGATTGGGAAAACTTCCGCAACCAAAAGAAACATGTTCAAAATAACCTTCGCAGTGCACACTGGGACTATATCGAAAACACACTCACCCAGAGTCTTGCTGAAAACAATACCAGACTATTCTGGAAATATGTCAAAGAGTGTGGAGCGGACAACATTGGAGTCTCCCCTATTAGAGAGGGTGAAGACCTCTACAGTAGCAGCAAAGACAAGGCTGAACTCATCAACAAACAATTTAAATCTGTATTTACTAAGGATGATGGTAGCCAGCCCTCTATATCAGGAGATCCAGCCCCGCAGATAGAAGACCTGATCATCACGACTGAAGGAGTGACCAAACTACTGGCAAATATTAAGATCAACAAGGCTAGCGGCCCAGATGGTCTACCCAATCGTATACTCAAAATGCTGGCCCCCCAAATAGGCCCACTGCTCAAGTGCGTATTCACGCAGTCACTGCAAACAGGAAATCTACCTGATGACTGGCTGCAGGCAAACGTTACTATATTCAAGAAAGGGGACCGGCACACCGCCGCAAATTACAGACCAGTTTCCCTGACAGTAGTATGTTGTAAACCCCTGGAACACATCATTTGCAAACACCTGTTGAATCACCTGGAAAGGCATAATGTCCTCACCCCATTCCAGCATGGATTTCGACAAAACCATTCGTGTGAAACTCAACTCCTAGTCACAATACATGACCTGGCAAAATATCATGACCAGAAATTGCAAGTCGATGTGGCAATCCTTGATTTCTCAAAGGCTTTTGACACGGTTCCACATAAGCACCTGTTGCTAAAGCTGGCCCACATGGGTATAACCGGCCCAATACTTGATTGGACCACAACCTTTCTCATGCAAAGAAGCCAACAAGTAGTCGTAGAAGGGATGAAATCAAGTAAAGTTCACGTTGACTCTGGTGTCCCACAAGGCACTGTGCTGGGTCCATTGCTTTTCTTATGCTACATTAATGACCTGCCGTCACATGTAGCATCTACAGTGCGGTTATTCGCGGATGACTGTCTGCTCTACAGGCCTATTAAAAATGGAAGTGATCAAGAAGACCTACAGGGTGACCTAACTAGACTTCAGGAATGGGCTAACACTTGGGGAATGTGCTTTAATACTAGTAAGTGCTACATCCTACGAACAAGCAGATCAACAAACCCGCACATTAAAAACTATACTCTATGTGGCCAGGTGTTAAAAGAGGTGACCCACCAGCCTTATCTTTGGCCAACACATTGGCCAAATTGTAACACAGGCAAACCGTTCGCTCGGCTTCCTACGCCAGAACCTGCGACGCTGTCCCCAGAAACTGAGACAGCTTTTGTGGCCCTAGTACGTTCTAAACTAGAGTACGCCAGCTCGGTCTGGGACCCCTACACTGATAAAGACAGTGATGCCCTGGAATCAGTACAAAGAAGAGGTGCAAGATTCATTTTTGGAGATTATGAATGGGACAGCAGTGTCACAGAAATGCTCAAGCGGTTGAACTGGGTGGAATTAAGTGAAAGGCGGCAATTGGCTCGTTTGGTTCTCTTCTTCAAGATTGTCCATAACATCTCAGCCATTGATGCATCAATGTACCTAGAGCCAGTTAGAAGAAGTGCAACCCGCAAAGCCAACTCTTTGAACTTCGAGCGAATTTTTGCAACTAGTGACACTCTTAAATACTCCTTCTTTCCGAGAAAAATCAGAGAGTGGAACTTGCTACCAGAAGAAGCTGTCATCGCAGAAACCGTGGAGTGCTTCCGGCAAATTTTAAGAGACATTTAGCGGGGATCATCCATCCCCCACTGAGCGTGATACCTCTGGGTTCTGCTCAGTATTAATCCAGATCCAGAACCTATATTCTAGTAATGACAGCTATTTGATTTAATACTATGTCTTAAATCTTTCACTTTAAACTGATGCAACATGCTCAATGATACACAGCCTCTGTGTAATGATGAAGTGAAGTCAGTGAGAGTCTGTAGACAGCCTTTCAGGGCAGGTAGTAAATAAACTATTCAGATAGATGAAAAGGCTGACTCTTCAACAGCAATGTCAACAAATGAACGCCTTTCAAATAGCACAAGTATTATAGTAGTATAAAAAAAACGTCATTCAAAATTATTTTCAAAAACTAGATTTGACAAGCTGACATGAGGGCATGAGATGACTGGAATCAAACTGCCAACCCTGGATAAGTTCATAACCATGAGTGGACTACCTCCTAAGCCACAGCAGCCTGTAAAAACTGTGGATTCACCGTCTTGTCTAATTCTCTTTTCATGAATCACCTGGCCTCCTTTCAAAGAAGAACACATCTTTATTGCATTCTCGCTTTTGTGTAAGATGGCCATTTTTGCACTGTTAGCACTGCACTGGTCTAATCTAAAGACGTGCTCTTCCGAAGAACAAGACACAAGCAGAATGTAAAACATCCTATCCCTTTAGCTTTGTTCCTTCATTCTCCACTCCCATCTTAATTAATCAAATTCAATCAGATTTGTTTTGTAAAGCCCAATATCACACATGTGTCTCAGGGCGCATCATAATGTGTACAGCATGATACACTAAGTAAACATGTAAAAAACTCCCAAAGGAACCTCACAATTAATGAGGAGTGTTCTTTCACACTGTACATGTTTTCCTGCTGCAATAGTTGAGACTTCTTATTTCATTACTTTATTTCCTCTGGCTTAAGCAGCAGCCATCTTATATGCTCACCGTGGGTGGGGGATGGTTACCACAGGAAAAACTGATGAGCTCTTTTAAATGTTCACATGATACTCCCTGAGTCAACTTGAGCTCACAATGTCATGACCTTTACTCATCATGTGTATGTGACTCCTGAAAGATCTGAACTAGATCTAAATACAATACTATTTAAAAACAATAATAACATATGTCATCATAAAACGTCCTTTATTGATTTCTTAAATTAATTGAAGTTTTCCGAAACAGTACCTTTAAATATGCAAATTCATGCTTCTTTGGGTGAATTTAAGGAACATCTTCATATCCAAATAAAGAAAGTTTTGTAAAAAAACCACAACGTATTAATATATATTTTCAATGTTTGGTTTTCGAACTCATTGACAAAATAGCCAAAGCAGTCAAAACTGTCCATTGCATGACCATAAGGTTCTCGCTTTAACTCAACATACTGTGTGGGGTGCACACCTGCTTCACCTCATATGAATCACGTGTGCCAACGACTAAATGTGACTTTACCTCTCCCACACAAGAGACAGACGGGTGGTGATGACTAAACACCACACATTAGCTGGCACGACTACAAAGGGGAGAAAGCTGTGATCATGAATTCAAACATCACTGTCCACATTAACACTACAGAAGTAATGTATTGGACGTGTAAGAGACCCAACACCCTATACTTAACTGAGACACAACAGTCCCCTCCTGAACAAATATTCCCCCTTTATAGCACTGTGAGATGTAACATTCGGCAGTACAGAGTAAAGATAAAATAAAAACATGTCATGCCTTAGAGGCAAGTATCCATGCATAGCAAAGGCAGTGTGATGAGAGGAAGCTCAGCCTCCATTTTGGGGCTTATGTGTTGAATAGGGCCGACTGGGTGGCTGAGCAGCAGTGGTCATGACTCAGTCCGCTCTACATGTAGCTCACAGACTTCCCTCCAGCAGATTTTGTCCAGCTTCAGCATGACAAAACATTCTGCTGAATTCAAGTCAAATAGATTAACGGTATTGCCTGAGCCAGTAGCATAGTACATACAAAATGCGTCCTGGGCTAGTTACCTCCAGTCTTGACCATCGACTGTCGTTATTAAAGCTCTGAAGGCTACGGTTGGTATTTCACTGACAGTTCAGTTTGTGCTCCAATGAAACAGATGAAAGATAAACTAATGCCTGAGCGGCTTTCTTTTCTCTAAGATGTTGTAAAAAGATGCACATATCCCCAGATCTTATTTTTTTAACAAAATAAATGATGCACTGCATTGGCTCAAGCTAATCGAGGCCTAAGGCACCTGATGCAATTGTAAAGGCTGCTAGAAGATGGATGTAATGATTGGCCTGAAATTACTCCATTATTAATGAGGCAATTTGCTCCTCAATCAGCCTCTCAAACCATCCCACCGTAAGTATACACTTACGTAAGGAGGCCTCACAGCCCAGTATTCAAGATAGAAAAAATACCAATTATAGTAACAAGGCACATCTGCCTTTTATTAGCCGGAATACTTCATTAATGAACCCAACCTAGACTCCTAGATATGACGTACAGGACCAACCCTGACGTTTGTTTATCTCCTTTAAGGACATAGGCTGCTTGAGCCATAATGTTATTGTTCCCATTCTGTGACCGGTCAACACTAGGTCACAGATGGTCTGTTGTTGTGGGTGCACTGGGACACTTCCTTCTTTGTTGTTTGTGGACTCCAAGGTATGACATCTTCGAGGCCATAAGTGACGGACGCAAGTGACTCAGTGTGCCCAACTGGTTAAACTATCTTATCAAGATATGTTGATTACTCTCTGTGAAACCAGTTAGAAGTTTCCACAACACCAGCCAGGAGTAATATAAATATAATTCAATGCAGACAGAGTCAGAGCAAACAGTGATGGACAAGGCTGAGCATAAAATACAATAAAAAGAGTTCTCGCTTTGTATCGAGTACAAAAGACATGAAAGCCAACGCTATACGGCTTTCTTCTGTCGCACACATTCAGCTCCTACAGTGTATGAAGCCAAGCTAAAAATATATACAAGGATTCCCGCAGAGTATTTAATCACACTGAACACAAGGAATAAGTGGCATGATGAATGGCTTGGACTTGTCAGTGGCAGAGCTGGTTAAGCTTGAACAGGCACATTCTACACCCGAACACTGTCCCCATACATTTACATAAATCATAAAGATATAAAAGGATCAAAGTACCTCTGGCTCCCCTCTAGGGACCACCAGCAGGTAAAACTGAGAGGCAGAGCGCTCCACATCTTTCCCTTCAGCAGCGTGACACTGCTTCAGGGCTGGCAGACTGCAGCTCTTTAACCTCCAGTCAAATCAGGTGCGCCACAATTGATCCGTTTTAAAAGGGGATGTTAGGACACACAATCGCATGCAGATATGTCCTGCACAAAGACAGGCAGGTCTCATTTAAGGGTCACACTAATGGTCCTGCTGTGACCTTGAAGGGTGGAGTGATGGTGTTGAGTGATGAGTGGCCTGCTGACTGCTCAGGGTTTTGCATCACACAACCCCAGACAGACAGAATCGCAGACAGACTGACACAGACAAGACAGCCAGCTGGCAAATTTCAGACTTAACGTTGCTTGAGACTTCGTACAATCAGCTGCATCATCTCACAGAACTGCTTAAAAAAACAAAAAAAAAAACTTTGTGCACTTTTCTGTGTAGCTGAAATCTCAAATTAAACCAAGAGCTGACCTGTGAACAGATACAATTTCTTCTCATATTGAATGCAAGTGCAGTAGGTTATTTGGCTTTATATCTACTTTTTATTTTGTTAAAACTTATTTTTGACTTGAATTTAAAAAAAAATATTCCTAGGGCAATTAGGTGATGAAAGATAAATAACTTTTCTGCATATTGATAAGTTTCTACATTTATTCACACACACTCAATCTTTTCTCAGCTGCAGCTCCGCAGATTTCTCAGCCTGAGACGGCGGGGAGGCTGCGGGTGTGTGTGTGTGTGTGTGTGTGTGTGTGTGTGTGTGTGTGTGTGTGTGTGTGTGTGTGTGTGTGTGTGTGTGTGTGTGTGTGTGTGTGTGTGTGTGTGTGTGTGTGTGTGTGTGTGTGTGTGTGTGCGCTCGGGCTGGGTTCGGGCTGGGTTTCGATGTGTCTCGCTGTCTCGCAGACCCCACGCAGCAGCCAGGAAACAACACCAGTAATCCAGCTCACACTGTCCGCTCATCGCAGCAGCGAGCCCCGCAACGTCCCGCCAACACGGCACCCATACCCCATGCAACATTCTCATCTGTTTGTCATTGCTGGTGTCATTTTCTGGTTGCTAACAAATGCCATTGTAACACATAAACACACATCAGAGCACAGTGGGCTCATAGGGAGGGGGTGGGAGCAGGAGCTCCAACAAGGCGTGTACGACAGAGAGTGAATACACATACTATACAGAGATGCTGTATGAGAAACCAATGTGAGTTTGGAAAATTGAACAATTTAAATCTATTCTAGTAGACCTCAACAATGGAATTATGATCAGTAGAAATGGCCATGACATGAGACCTTTAAATATTTATGTGCGCAAAGAACTCTTTCCAGAAAGGTTTCACAAGTACTGAAAAACATGACTGAATGCAATAATGCTCTGAACTCTGGGTCTGAGGATGTGGAAGATGGTGAAAGCAGAGACACACAGATCAAAGAAGACCATAGAGAAATAGCAGACTAGAGAAATTGACTGCAGTAATGGATGGATTACAAGGGCTGCGAGGTTTGGTTTTACCTGGTTCTCTTCATGAGTGATTCTCATCTGCTCTTTCAGGATCGATGTGCGAGCGGCCTCTTCTTTCCTCATTATCCGCTCCTTCTTCAGCTCAGGACTCCAGAAGCTTTTGATGCTGTTGGTAGATGATCCAAGTTTGCTGTCTTTCAGGTCAAGCTCCCGACGCAGCAGCTCATTCTCTCTCTGCATATCCCTGAGCTGGACCTGAAACTCCAGCAGCTCCCCCCCACTGCTCCGCACCGCCTGCCTCAGCAGTGCGGAGGGCATCCCCTGGTGGTGGTGGTGGTGGTGCTGCAGCATGGAGAGGGAGCCCAGGTCACTGTAAGACAGCAGGTCGCCGTGGGGCAGCCCCACTGAGGCGATGTTGGGACTGCTGCCCATTGCTGTGACGCGGCCCCCGTACATGGCCCGGCTGGTGGCGCGTCCCAGAGTCATAGTGCCTTTCGGGTAGGTGGCAGTGGAGCCCAAGCCCTCGTGGTCGCTCAGGTACATGGGCCCCGAAGTAGCATAGGCAGCATTGAGTGACTGGATGTTCTCCATGGAGAGCGTCTTTCCCCCCGCACCACCCCCGCCCCCGCTGTTGGCCCTCCGATGGCCCAGTCTGGGGGACCTTGGCAGGCGCGGGGACCGTGCGGGGCTGCTCTCTATATGGCCTACAGCTCTGGCACTGCCGTACATGTCCTGTGAATCGGCGGTGTGGCCGCCAGAGGGTCCTTAATGGGAGCGTGCTGAAGTGAGACTGCTCTGACCCTCTGAAGCATACATGAGTGACTTTATTTCATGCCTTAATGGGTGGAACACTTCAAAGTCAGACCTGAGGAAACAGGAGAAAATAACCTGTTAGATGAAAAACAACTGTTTGTATGTGTCAGATGAAAGGAGCAGAAATAAACAGCAGGTTTCCCTGGAAAAGAAAATTGGCCTGAAAGATGCTCAAGTTAGATAAATAGTTTTTAAGACTGTCTTACCCAACATCGTCAGCTAACTGTCAACGTTTATGTGGCTCTTACAGTATATCAAATGGCCTAGGAATTTTCCCAGCATCATCCTGGTTACCCACTGGCCAACATTTATCTACATCCCATTAATACTATCAGGCCAGACAGCTATACAACCACAGAGCACATCGGGTAAACTATAAACTAATTAAAACAGAGGATACAATATTATATCTAGTATATTGTCTGTTCTGGAGATTTTTATAATGAGAATCAGGCTTAATGTAAAACAACAAGCACACAGTTTATGCATCAGCTATTTCTGTAAAGACCAAATTAGTAAAAGAACAATTTGGCCCCCATTTTGATCAGTGATTATAGTGAGATTATAGAGATTATAAAACATCACAAATAGTCAGAGAGCACCAGAGTACACCAACATCTACCACGGTATTGCACAAAACAATGTAATCATTACAATATCCCCAACTCAGTGCAATAACAAATACAAATTCAGCTGTCATAATTAGGCCCGTGGCCGATGACATAAACTAATCCTCTTCTGAATTGTATTATCTAATAAACACATAAAACGTGCTTATAAAATAGCCATGGGGCAATTATTTTGTAACCATGTTGTTGTGCAATTCACAATATGCTCTATAGTTTTACTAGCCACCATTTTATTAAAATGGCATAAATCATAAGATCCTAAAATAGTGCATAGCCTGCTGCCTAACAAGGAGCAAGGGATATGGATGGCTTAATTTGTTCTGATTTAATAATACCTCAAGCTTTAATACCGTACGAAATATTTCACTGTCTATAAAATATTTAAGCATGAGATGACACATAATGTCTGTTCCATTATTACATTATGGTAGAAATATTTGTAAGTACAAAAGTTGGATTAACAGCGAATGTTGGAGACAAAGTTGCTGACAGACCTTATTGATGTCACAGGCTGTCTGGTGACAAATAATATTGGATAGTCTAAAAAATTAGACTCTTCCATCAAAGTGAACTACGTTACTTTTTCTCCTCGGGTGAAACTTGCTGCTCAGACCCAGTTGCCATGGTGACTATGCCTGGGCTAACGCAGATAAAACACCTCAGTCGTCTCACATGACGGAAGCATAAGTTCCAAAAAAAGTGGCAAAACTAAGAGGGTGAGTGCTGCGGAAGTGTCAAGCTGACATGACGGCCTAAAGGCCTCATGGAGAGCCGTCTTTGTAACAATCCCAATCACCCCTAATTTTCTTTAATGATTCTGAGTGACAGAGGAAATTACAATTCATGTGTTAACAGGTTTCCTCTGTGTATGAAGTTTTAGATGACAAGACCCTCAGTTGCACTCACTGAACTGTGTGGAAACACGTAGCTAGGAGGTGATCACTGCAGGCTGGCAAAGGAGGTCGGACAGGACACTGTCATCACTGCTAGTTATATTAAGGTCTGAGTGGACAGGAACGTCCCAATATAAAATGGCGGAACAAATTATCTGAATTTGGTTTGGACGGAGCATGTGTTAACATTTTGCTTTTATAGTATAAGAACAATGTACACCAACTTATTTTTTCTGTTCAGTTGCTGAGATACACTGGCAAATTCAATAAAAAAAAAAACACATAGCTCTTATCTGCATTAGTCCGTTTTTAAATAAAACGTCCTTTACAAATGTTCAACCTGCGTAAACTGTTGTTAAATTAGACTGATGGGTTATATTATAACTAGAACATCATATTTTCTGTATTATTGCAGGTCTGTAAAGTCTGGTAGGAAAATGTATTTGGAACAATAAAAAGATCCAGCAATTGGCAGAATAAGTAAAACTATCTTATAATAAAGGATAATTGACCTGCATGTTGTCTGTTGAGCCGCATAATAAAATGGTCCTATTTTCTCAGGACGAAACTGATCTAACATCAGTCTACTTTAATTACTGTTCCTCTTTAATAAATATTTTCTGTGATAATATTTGTTTCTAGCCTTTTCCATGTTGCAACTGTTGTTCCTTCCTGTGATTCAGGCAGTAGCTTATTGGTACCCCTTTAAGTTGCCTTATCTTACCCTGAAAACGGTATATACAAATCTTGTTTGTCAGCTGACGCATTCTAGTAAGTGTTATTAAACTTCAGCTATGATTCACTTATGTCGCTGCGTTTGTTATTGTGAATCACATCAAAATCAAGTTATGTGATGTGGGGAAAAGTAAAAAAAAAGATTATGCAAACTGTGTTGCACGGGTGGGCCAGTGATCTGCGCTGTGTGCCATCCAACCACAACCTCCACTCTTTAATTCAAGCTTCATCTGTATTAATTCTAATTTTCACCCTCAGCTATTTATTACATTTTAACATATGCCAAAAAATATCTAGGCTACTTCAGAAAAATCATGATGACAGGAAAACTCTGTTAAAATAAATACTAACACTACAGACTTCCACTATAAAAAAAATAAACACACTGAACCTGGCTGTCTCAACAAAAGTAAACCATCTTCACTGTAATGTCTGTATTGTATATAAGATGTTTTTAATTGTCTATTTACCCAGCTGCATATTGTGCCTTAAGGGCTTTAGATGCATAGTCTGTCAAATGTTTAGTATGCGTATGGGAATACTGATATGGTTTGAGCCAAAAGTAAAAGTGTACAGGGATGAGCTGCAAAATGTGTTTCAGTAATCAATTAATATTCTAATCCATGCAATGCCAGAAAAACTAAAAATTGCCCAAGGTGACCCATCATAATTACGTTTTTTTGTCTCTAGCAGTATGATACAGGGATCTTCGATTTAGAGTGTTTCTAAACAGATATATTCAACATCAACAAATACAACGATTCAATTATCATTTGTGTACATATTGGACATCTAATTTAATATAATATGTTGTGTACAAATCCATAGCAGACAAAATCATGTTCTACACACATTTTCACACATATATCCACAGAGCAGTAAGGCTCATTTCTTATGTTGAGCAAAGCTAATTGACCAAAGTGCGATCATTAGATCATTGCAGAAAAAGTGATAAAACTGGAAAATCTGAGAGATGCCAGCTGAGAAGGCCAATTGTAACCCATCAGTAGCCTACAATTAAGAAAGGATATGACAAATACTTAAAAAGGTTAACTTTCATTGTTAGATATTTACCATGCAGCTTTATGTGGCTCTTAGCCATGATGTAACTGTCATATGTGACCACTACTCAGGTATTAGTGAGTAACACGCAAAGTCCTGTCAGCAAATGCCAGTATTACTACAGGCCACTGATGAAATGATCACTGGCAATTCAGAGAGCAGTGGTGCGTTAACAGATGGGAGGATTCAGATGTTCTGACACAAAGATTTCACCAAAGGCAATGCTGAGTGTATCTGTGGGGTTAGGGAGAGTCTTTTTCTATAAGGCGATCATGACATTTTGAAAGCCAGCATGCAGGCATTTTATTCCAACTCTTTCCAATCTGAATAAGACTACTAATTAGAAGCAGTGATCTTTGACTGTGAGAACATGCTTTTGAGGTCAGAACGCATGTCTAGGGCGGACAAAAGGGATTTTTCTAAAAATAGCCTTTCCAATGGGTTGATAATAAAGGCATTTCATGTGAAAAGAAATGCCAGGCTGTTCAGTTCGGTGCAGTGCTACTTGAGCAAATGCAACACATGCAGCCTACTCACCACGTTACTACATAGCCTACCAACCCCGTGCTACCCAGACTTAAATGATTGGATGATAAAATACAAGTGTGGGTCTTGAAATAGCCGGATCACCAGTCCATCACAATTCAATATTCAACAATAGTCCTGCTTTGAAATGGCTTGCGAATGCAAAAAAAGCCTCTCGTATGAAACGACCTCGGCAGATGTTTATCTTAATTAGGCTACACACTAAGGCTCCCGTTTGCAATTCAAATATTTACTCTTATGTTTGCTTACTGGTGATGTTGGCTGACTAACATTGAATGCAGCATAGGAGGCACGACAGACCAATTGACAGCTCATTGGGCCTACATTTTAGATGGCTCCGACGTGGTGTGCGTCGAGCACCTGATACATGACATATTATTCTTACCCGAGGTAGGGAAGCCCACTGAAACCTTTATTTTGAAATACGTCGCTGCACTATCGTTTCCACGCGGCTTTAAAGTACAAATTCCAGGTATCAAGTCAGCACTGACTAGCTGTGTCTATATGCACATCGACGACTACCGGAATGGCTTTAAATGCACGTAGCCTCTGCTTCTAAAGCCAGAACGCTCACAATACGCCCGAAAAACGAAAGGACACACGTGCCAACACTTCGAAAAAGAAACGCGGACAGACTTTGTGTAAAATAAAAGAGGCAAATGTACCTTGCTCGATGTTAATTCCTCTCCTTCACCGCTTGAGATGACATCTTGACGCCTCCATTCACCGGAGCAGCCTCTGAGCATCCTGCGCTGTCATTGGGCAGCGGCTCTCTCCTCCTCTACACACAGGAGCAGCATCACAGAGGCAGCTGGCAGCAGGGGATGGGCGGAGGAGATGCGGGAGCGGCCTGCTCTCAATTTCTCATCATCTCGGTGTTGAATGGTAATTATTGACAAAGTCACCACACAATAATCAAATATGTTTCAGTTTGTTATTTGAGTTTCATATTTGTCTCTTCAATGGCTGTTGTTATCTTTCATTTATTTACAGGTGCCCGGAAACACTGTGATGTAGTTACAGTATGGGTAGGAGGGCCTTATTCAAAATGAGATAAGTGGCTTTGGATCAGTCGTCAAATCATGGCTAGAGCCGACAGAAGGGTTTTCGATGGGGTATGTGTTGCCCTTTATTTTAACTCTTAGGCAGCCCTTCTTACCAGCTGTGCATCACCCATATCAAGACATTCTGATTTATTGCTGTAGGTAAAATATGGTTGGGGTTAAATAAGGGAGGGGACTATAGTGTGCCAATCCTAGTGTATAGGAGGAGGGATTTGCCCGCCTGGCAGGCTCAACTCTGGGGGAAAAATCCTCAATATTTTCATCCTGTCGTTTATTCCTCCCTACTCTTGCACATCTGATCCACTTAATTCTTATTGGCTGAGTAGAAGAAACAGAATTACCCCAACACCACTTGCAAAGTGGATCAAGTAAGCAGGGGTGGATAATAAAAGCTTGCACCACTTGGGGAGACTTGCCTTCTTGCAGATAGTTAGATGGGTGGATCGATTCCACTCTCATGTCAGTTAAATATGAAGCTATAGCCAAGCATAGCTTAGCATAAAGACTATAAAAAGCCAGTCTAAATCTGTATAAAGGAGCGCAATCCACCTAAATAGCAGTCACAATTGTTAAAGGAAAGGTCCAACTGTCAATGGCAAATAAAAGCAATACATTCCTCATCATGTGCTATGTTGTTCAGAACGCTAAGTTTTCTGCTGCAAAATCTGTTGTCTTCCCCCCGCATCCAGCATTTGATGTGACAGTAATGTAACTAGCTATGTCTTAAGCAGTGTAAAAGAAAAATAGGTGCAAAGAATGTTCCAGAAAAGGGTACATTAAATAGTGTTTTGGCTGAGTCGATATTCATTCTAGCCACAGTTTACGGCCCAAGGAATGACAGAGGCTGCTGCTGGATTTGCTGTGTAGAGGATACAGCTGGTGAGACCCCCAGGGTGTCCGATGCTGGCATGCAATGCATCCTGGTATAGGTATGGCTGGCACGGCTTAACAAGCAGAACCCCGCTTTCTCTGTTAGTAAAGCACACAATGAGAAATGTATTGTTTTAATTCACATCCACAAAAAGCTGGTAGTTTCATGTTTGTAGTCGGCTTCAAAATTGTATTTTAATCTTCTCATTTAACTTCCATCAAGAAGTAAGTATATTTCTGTAAAATGTCAAACTCTTCCATCTAGTTCGAAATTCAAGTAATGCAGAACTGCGAAAGGTATTGTTTTAAGTAGATGGGGAGTGACCGGAGTGACTCAAGCAAAAAGCAGTGAAGTATGGTGATGTCTTTTATACAACAATAAACCAGCTCTTTTCCTGTATTCAGACTGTCAACATTATGAGACAGTAACCACAGTGAGCAAGTCTGACGGAGGATTTTCTGTCACAGTATGAATTAATCTGAACTAATGACATCAAACACTGTGACTTAACAATGAGATGAGCACGTCCTTCAGAAGTGTTCAAACAAAGAGCCCTGCAGGGTTTTCAAAGCTGAAACAATGCCCCTGGATCCTTTCTTCCATCCGCTTTCGCCTGCCTTCAGGCGTCCTGGAATTATCGAGACTTTCTCCCATTTTGCATTGTAAACACTGATGCTAAGTGAGCTTGACAGGGCCCAAAGGAGAAGCATCAGCATTTCTGTGTCCTGAACACACAGACAGTCTCTCAGTTGTTGTTTTTTTTCTCTCCTGCACATTGTTATATGGACATGCTGTTTGGGCTCCGTTGATTGAATACCTCTTTCTTCTATGGTATTTAGATTTCAGTTACAGGCAGAATGTGAGTGGCAGCTGGTTAGGTTTGCTTGTCCCTTGCAGGGTTCATGGCAAGTCTTGGCTTCTTATCCCTCTCAAATGTTACATTTATATAAATATTAGTGAAGGTAAAAGTGTACAACAAAGTCCTTTTAGCCATGGGACACAGCATCTTAGTCACAGCGCCTTAGACACAGGAACGAGGCAGGACATCTTCCACAGCAGATCCTCTGAAGACTCAGGCCCATGGTGAAGCTCTTGGTGCTATCCTTGTCGGCCAAAGCAGCCCAGAAGCCATTAAAGGAAATGTTAAAAACATTGTTGATGGAAACATTTATTTTTTAAAGCCCTGCATCACTTGGTTATCAGCCTGCTTGGATTATTTTACAAGACACTAGACAACAACTGCGTATACTGTATGACTGCATGACAAATAATGATGTTCACAAATTAAAAGAAAATACATTAATGTCTTATTGTGAAGGATACAAGAACAAGAGATGTCTACCTTGCATTTTATGGAGCTCCAAAGTTTTAAATTAAATGAATATGTAATTATAAAAAAAGATAGTCTCATCATGATACATCTGTATGTATGTATGTATGTAGTATGTATGCTGTATTGTATGTATGTTTCCTATGTATGTATGTATATATGTATGTCAGCAATTTCCTAAAAAGGCCAACTTCACACTGCTTTTCAGTGTAGATGTTTATGAATGCAAAACATGGCGGGACAACAACTAGCCTATAACAGTTTCTCTCCACAGCTGCAAAAGTTATAAGAGAACTTCACATTTAATAAATAATTTAACATTTCCCACAGTTTAAAAAAGGTGATAACCTGACTGAGCACATACCTGATATCAATCTGCTGTTGAATTTCTGCTTTGAGGTTTGGTGATCCTCTCAACAAGATGCTTGAGATCCTGAAAGTCTATGCCCAAAAGTTAGTACTGTCTCCGCCGCATACCAATTACTGGAAGCACAACAGAGTCCATGGCAAACTAGGAGGTTTTTCCTGTAAAACCATGCACTCAATGTAAAATCTGACTATTCATCAGAGCTGGTTTGTAACAATGTCTCAAGGCTGATCGGCAACAAGGTGTTTAAACTCATGTTTTTTCATAGTGACCACATTTTTGATGTTGTTATTATGGTCTCAAAATCGTATTAACATCTGTAAAAGTAATACTCACTTCTGCTAACTACCGCAGCATTTGGCAAACAGCCAATCAAATCGCAGTTGGGAAACAGGTAGTTAGTACCACGTGACATTACATTTGTGCCATCAACTTTCATTTGTTACGATTGGGTGAAGCAGGTAGGACTCAAATGCAGAATTTAACGAAAAGCGAGCTTTATTAAATAATATAAAGCTGTGGCAAAAAAGGCAGTATCCAAAATATCCAAAACCAACGAGCAGCACAAGGAACATAGACCGTGGAATAACATGGAGGGGAAACAATGAACCGACATGGAACACAGGGGAAGACTAGACTAAATACACAGAAGGGTAATCACAGAACAAGACACAGCTGGGCAGGGGAGGGAGAAACACAAGGGCAACAGGTGAACACAATGAGACAATCAGACACACCAGGGAAACTACTAATGACAGGGAGGAGGACCAGACAAAACACAAGGAGGAAGACAAAACACTGAATGAACAGACTTACAAAACCCATAACCAGACAGACAACACTAAAACCGTGACAAACCTGGGAGTGTGACAGAACCCCCCCCTCAAGGGACGGATCCCAGACGTCCCAAAAAAAAAAAGGTCCAGCAGGGTGGGTGGAGGGGGACCGGAGGGAGGACACATAACTAGGGCCAAGAAAGGGTGGGTGGAGGGGGTCTGGAGGACGGGTCTCGGGCGGACGGCCCGGGGGAAAGGCAGAGACCAAGGAGGGGGTATCGGGCGGAAGGCCCGGGGGCAAGGCAGAGACCAAGGACAGGGTCTCGGGCGGAAGGCCCGGGGGCAAGGCAGAGACCAAGGAGGGGGTCTCGGGTGGACGGCCTGGGGGCAAGGCAAAGTTCAAAAAGGGGCGAAGGCAACAGCGGGCAAACTCAGGGGGCCGAGCATGAGGGCGAAAGCAGCGGCAGGAAGAGTCAGGGGGCCGGGCCCGAGGACGAAGACCGCGGCACTCAGGGGGCCGGGCTCGAGGGCGAAGACCGCGGCTCTCAGGGGGCCGGACTCGAGGGCGAAGACCAGACAGCTCCGGAGGCCGGGCAGGACCCGGTGTCGGCCGAACAGGAACCGGAGCCAGTGGGACAGGCTTCGGCAGGATCCCCCACGGAAGAGGACCAGGAGTTGGCAGGACCCACAGTGAGACAGGTGATGGTGGGGCCTCCAACGGAACAGGACAAGGGGTTGGCAGGACCCCCGGCAGAAGAGTTGTCGGCGGGACCCCCAGAGGAACAGGACATAGGATTGGCAGGACCCCCGGCAGGAGAGCAGTCGGCGGGACCTCCAACGGCACAGGACATAGGGTTGGCAGGACCCCCGGCAGAAGAGTAGTTGGCAGGATCCCCGGCAGGAGAGTAGTCGGCGGGACCTCCAACGGGACAGACATACGATTGGTAGGACCCCCGGCAGAGGAGTAGTCGACGGGGCCTCCAACGGGACAGGACATGGAGTTGGCAGGACCCCCAGCGGAACCTCCAACGGACCAGGACATTGGGTAGGGACTTGAGACGTGACTCGAGAGGGGAACTAGAGAGGGAACTCCAGAGGGGACTAGAGGAGAGACTAGAGGAGGAACTAGAGGAGGGACTAGAGGAGGGACTAGAGGAGGGAACTCGAGAGAGGACTTGAGAGGGGACTAGAGGAGGGACTAGAGCAGGGACTAAAGGAGGGACTAGAGGAGGGAACTCGAGAGGGAACTCGAGAGGGGACTGGAGAGGGGACTCGAGAAGTGACTAGAGGAGGGACTAGGGAATTGACTAGAGGCGGGACTTGGGAAGGGACTAGAGGAGGGACTAGAGCAGCTGGGACCAGGACTGGGGCTGGAACCATGGCTGCTGGGGCCAGAACTGGGGCTGTAACCATGGTTGCTGAGGCCGGAACCAGGGCCGGAACCATGGCCGCTGGGGCCAGAACTGGGGCCGGAACCATGGGTGCTGGGACCGGCGCTGGAGCCGGAGCCGCTGGAGTACGGGCTGGAATCCTGGCTGGAATCCTGGCCTTGCATCTTCCAGAGACCTTTTGGAGGCTCCGTGGACCTCCAAACGCCAGACGGGTTCCTGAGAAAAGGTCTGAGGTTGGAACTGGAGCCGCTGGAACCGGAACAGAGGCCTGGACCATGGCTGTGTGGGCCAGGTAATCGAGCAAGGAAACATAGCTCTGCGGGCCGGTACTGGTGCATGGATCCATGGCTGTGGAAACCGGAACTGAAGCCGGGATCATGGCTGTTGGAGCAAGGGCTGGAATCCTGGCCCTGCGTCTCCTAGAGGCTTTTTGGAGACTCTGTGGACCTTCAACAGGACAGTAGTCGGATCCCAGGAAAGGGTTAGAAGCTTGTGACAATTCTTCAGGGCTACTTGTAAAGGTTTGTAGCCACTCAGGCAACAAGCTCCTGAGCCAGGGCTTGCGAGCAACCTCCCGGCGTGCCTCCTTCAAAGCAGCCTCTTTACCCCGTCTAGATGAGGCGTTCTTCCAGGTGTAAAAAATGTACTCCAGAGAGTACCCAAGACATTCCGCCTGTGGGGCCAAAACATTCAAATCTGCTGAGTCCAAATTTGGTCGGTTCATTCTGTTACGATTGGGTGAAGCAGGTAGGACTCAAATGCAGAATTTAACGAAAAGCGAGCTTTATTAAATAATATAAAGCTGTGGCAAAAAAGGCAGTATCCAAAATATCCAAAAACCAACGACCAGCACAAGGAACATAGACCGTGGAATAACATGGAGGGGAAACAATGAACTGACATGGAACACAGGGGAAGACTAGACTAAATACACAGAAGGGTAATCACAGAACAAGACACAGCTGGGCAGGGGAGGGAGAAACACAAGGGCAACAGGTGAACACAATGAGACAATCAGACACACCAGGGAAACTAATGACAGGGAGGAGGACCAGACAAAACACAAGGAGGAAGACAAAACACTGAATGAACAGACTTACAAAACCCATAACCAGACAGACAACACTAAAACCGTGACAAACCTGGGAGTGTGACATCATTGGCATAGGCTTTGAGCATGCCATTGCGCACTGTTGTTTGCCCAAATTATTTAATTGTACAAGGATAAGACACTGGTACTTAAAACTGTGAGCGGCATCTTCTTATACACCATTTTAAAGGGTTTAATAATAATGTATAACAGAAGCACTTGAGGTGGTTTATGCCATGCAATTATCCAAAGTTATTTTTATTTCTAAATTGATGTATTCAAGATTATTCAACCTTTATTTAAGTGAGACAGCAATGCTCCACAAGGAAAACCCTTGTAAAAATGCACACATGCCTGGACAAAGATTGTTTCCTTATTAAAGTGTTGCGTATTGATTATACAGTCTGTAGGAGTGGCAATCATGCAGATTAAGACTGTGAGTGGCAGGTGGGCGAGGAAAACCTGAGCCGTGATTCCTCCTTTGATTCAGCTTAATTCGAAGAGATTGGCTCAACTATGGTGATGTGCAAGTGCACTTTGGCTGTAGCAATGACAAATAATTAATGAATTTGCAAAATGAGTCATTCTCCGTTCCTCTACCTCTCTGTGTCACACTTCTTATCACTTACTTCTCACAACGTTCCTCAGATGTCATCCCTGATGGAAATGACCTGTTAATCTTCAGATGCTGAAGCTCTCGTCATGGCTTTCAGGAAATGGATGAATGCAAGCCTCGCAATTATAGTTTGATTCATGCTATTGAGAAGAGGATGTCTTCAAGAAATGTATAACTGAGGACAGTTATGAAAAAGCATTAATCAAACTGCTGTATACAAACATTCCCCTGCTCTTAATGAGAGATGGGACATAGATGGCTCAGTTAAAAGACTGTTGTTTCAAAAGAAAAAAACTGAAAGAGAGAAATGTCTACCTGTTAAAGGAATGGTCCACTCATTAGATAATTAATCAAAACTTCAGTATTTAGTGAAACGTTATGTTTAAACCATACCCTGAAGAAATCAGCGATATTCCCCGGTAAATAATGATTTTATAGCTCTTTTTTATCAAGACCTGTATATTCCGTCTGGCCGCCGCCATGTTTGCCATTTTCAGTAGTCACGTGATGGTCGTGACGTCATCCATGCGTTCACTTTGTCAACACACGGAGTATTTCAGTTCGAACTCGTCAGCAGAGGAACAAGTTTTGACCAATGTGAAGAGATTGGATGGGGGAATTCAGCCATACATATCAGTATGACAATACGACACCCTCTGTCCGTAGACCCTCACATCGTACAAGGAAAAACTTCCGAAGAAAACCCCCAGTTTAAAGGGAACATGGGAGAAACCTCAGGGAGAGCAACAGAGGAGGGATCCCTCTCCCAGGACGGACAGACGTGCAATAGATGCCGTGTGTAAATTGAAAAGATAATACATTTGCAACATAGGTAGTCCAAATGTTTGGAAATGCATGTGTGTATAATGGGAAGATTATATAAGATACTATATGTATGCATGTAGTACCACCCTTGCTAGCGATTCCCTCTCTAGTTTAGCATACTCAGCTTCGTTGTCCCTGGCCATAGAATCACGATTTTATGGAGCCGGAAAAACTGGGGGGAAATACACACTAGCCGGTACTACGCTATATGGAAAGGCCACCAAAAACTGTCCTGGCCTGGACGTTAAAACGGGGCTAGCCGCTGCAATGGAAATGCGCTATAACATACCTTATTCTTACTCCGAGCACTACTTCTGCTCCTCCGTCGCTTCACACTTGCAGAGGGCGATTTCTCTACTGGCCAAACTGGTGTCCTGGTCGGTGATGACACCAGAAAGACCGATGGTACTGCATCTCCATTGAGTAATGGTTGTTCTTTAAATCCCATGTTATGTTTGATCATACTCTCAGAGTAGTCGTCCGGAAATGTGAAATGTTCGCTGCATACATGAGCCTGTAAATCTCTCGGTTCGGGCCGGCCACATTTCGCTAGCCACTGCCTCCGAATGTACTTCTTATGCTTACCTTTTGGCAACAGATGGAACCGAGCATTCCGTGGATTGTTCCTATCCGAATTATGGCAATATTTCGCAATACAGTGAGGCATATTTGAATAGAGAAACTACAGTAAATAACATGGAGATCAACGTGTCTTCGAAAACCAAACGCATGGATTACGTCACGTCCGGGAAATGGCGGCGCCCACAGTGTTGATGTTATTTCGGTATATAATCAGTTTAAAATCACTGATAATGTCATCGGATTAAAAAAAAAAAAAGAGAGACTGGCAGAGACTGGTCTGTTTTATCGGATGATAATTTTTAAAAAATGAGTGTCATGACTCATGAGCATACCATTCCTTTAAGCCCCGAGCCTGTTTTTCAGGTCTCAGCTGCAAAAGGTACCATTTCTAGTCTTTCCTTGTTTCCACTCTTGAATACCATTAGTACTTCGTACAGTAATACATTACATTTGACAGTTAACACTACTTGCTTTTTCAAAGTAGGAACATTTAAAAAAAATTAAATAGAACATATCTTTTGGAGGTAAATGTATTAAAATAGTTGGTTTATCCTGATTCCACTTATGTATCTAACCAGATGAGGGCAGCAAAGATCTGCAGATGTAACCATTACTGTTATGCTTTGCTCTGAGGGATATGAAGGCTGCAGAATGGGTTGTGTTAACTGGTCTTTGAGAGTACAACTGCCATATTAAAAAAGAAACAAAGTTGTACAGAGCCTTTTGTGACTCTAGAGGAAGACTATTACTTCAAAATATGTCACTTGAGTCAGCATTGGTTGGTTCTTAGGATTACAGGTCTGAAAATAAAACGAGTCTGAAAACAAAATACATTTGGGAATCTGTAGCTTACCATGTCCGTTTGTGGCTAACTGCTCAATACTACATAAGCCGCTATAGCACAACACAACAGAAAACACAAAATGTCCCCAACTGAAGGGTCTATGATCGAGTTGCATTGTGGATAATGTAGGTTTTGTCAAGGGTGAAAATTCATGGATACATTTCGGTATACATTTCGATCCTTAAAAAGAAAACGGTGATATTGTTTTTTAAAAGAATACATAATTTTGCACTGTTTGCATTTACCATAGGCTACATTCAAACATGACTGAAGACACGGAAGATGGATGGATGGATGAATATTCCAATTATCTCTCTCTTCCTGATACAAACATGCAGACTCGTGTTACGTGCCAGGCAGGCTGTACTTGTGTGGTTTTCCTTCCCTCCTGTGTTTCTCTCTTCTCCCTGTCTTCTGCACAGCTAATCAGCAGCTGATCGGTATCTGCTTGTGCACCTGAGTCTGATGGCTGATTGGATCCTCTCACCATCAGCTGGCCTATCAGCAGCCAGGGCCGACCATAAAGGAGGCACACAGGAAGTCTTCTCGCTCTCTCACTCTGGGCCTGTTGCTGATGAAGGAGCCTGCAGTGTTTAGCAACTCATTCTCCTTGTATTGTCTGACCTTTTTGAAAGTGTGTGTGTTGAGAGGTGGAGGAGTTAGGTAAGTCTGGGGTACCCTGTACATTTCTCACCACGTAGCTAACTAATGTTTAGACACACTAGGTTAGCGGATTGTTGCCACCCCTGTATATTGTTATATCTCTCACAGGCTCCGCCCTCAACTGGACTCTATGGGTACTACCTTACCCTGCGAGCATTCTCCCACTGAGACTTCTATAGACGTAGCTGGCCTTGGGCGGGCCTACCTGAATGCGGGCGCATCACACCATATAAAAGGAGGCCTCGCCTCCTGACTATCATCCTTTTCTCTTCAGCAGTGGAAGTGATTCCCCGAGAGACTGAGACGTTTGAAAGAAGAAGAAAGAGTTATCATACCTCCAGGGAGTCGCCACTACTAGAGACCCGGGCCTGTCCTTCGTGCCCTGGCTGAAATAGCGGGCGCCGATCCCCACCACCTTTGCTTCGAGTGTTTGGGGAACCAGGATATGGCCGAGGCGTTGACATTCACGTTCGCCATTCCTTTCGGGTCTGGCGTCCATGGAAGTCCACCGCCCAGGGCTGTACTCTCCCTGATTGATGATCGTGGCGGCTAGTGTGTGGGCTACTCGCTCATTGCTAGAGATGCCCCCGCCTCACCAGGTCAGAGCGATTATTGGGCCGCTAGGCCGAATAAGTAGCTTGGTCCACGGGCCTTGCCCCAGGCCCGGTTCCCCCGGGGACCGGTGCTCGGTGGCTTCACATGATATAGGGTCGACCCTACTTCATCACAGGCCGCCGCCGCTGCCAGCCGTGTGATGTCCCTGGGATATCACGCCGCGTGGCACTTTCCAAAGAGGATCGTGTTGATCTCCTGGGAGCCCCCGTGTTTACGGAAGGGCTCTTTGGATCGATCTCCTTGTAGTCGCAGCGTGGCTGCGTCTTGCCCATCCCCAGAGGAAGAAACACTGTCCTACACTCCCCGCCCCTGCTGTAAACCCCAGTATAGGGAGCCAGCAGGTGGGCGTGTGCACGTGAGTGGAATAAACTGAGTGCTGTCAAAGCACTGTGCGGGTTCAAGAGACGCTATTGCCAGCGTGCTGTTGTCAGAAAACACACCTTGCCTGGTATAATAGCTCCGATTAATGCATTTACCGTTTACCATTTACCGTTACCGTTGCAATGGGAAATACAGCGTTAATACGTGGGCGCGCGGCCCTCGTGAGAGTGGCCGCGGTGTGTTCAGGGACCCCCACAGGAGAACGGTGGTTTACATTTCTAAACTCTAGTTCTGGAGTGAGGTGTGTGTGTGGGAAAAATGCATTCAGTAAAGACTATTGCATTCATCCCAGAGTAAGAGTTATTTCTCTCCACAATTCCACTTTTCCCCATAATGTCCGTTTCAAAGAGACGGCATTGTGACGGCGCGCGCGGCCCCCTCCCCCGAGGGCCGGCCACGGTGCGTTCAAAGACCTCAGTAGAGAGGTGAGACGAAGGGAGCAACACACTCTCACTCCCTAAGCGTCCAATAGCGACGTTTGGTCAGTGTCCGTGGCGTCCAATTGTGACGCTCCTAGGCTCCTTCAGCGTCATAAAGGGACGCAAATAGCTTTCAACTGATTGCAATGTATTCCCATCTGCGTCGGGATTTGACGCTCATGGAAGCATGGCATTCGTTTGTGTCGGCTGCCATTAAAGGCAATGTGAGCGTCCATTCCCATTGGATAACGGAGAATTGTACACCCGGAAATAAGTATTCCTCTTACTGTCGATTGATTTTACAGTGATATCTGCACTACTCATCGACTAAAAAACACCAGATTATCCTTGTTAATTACACAACATTGATTGGTTTAAATTGTGTGCAATGCTTTTGTATTTTTCCCCTTCGATTTGGAGAAACAAATATTTTTTCGGAGTAAAGGATGGCAGAAGACACTACACTACACAGAATCCCCAGCTATCGTTTGGACTACACCATGTGCTCTGTTTGACAAACCCCGTTTTTTTTCACCATTCATTCCGATGGCTGGCGTCTGTCACATGATCTTCAAATTTCTCCCTGCAGAAAAAGAAAACATGGCCGAACTTCGTTTTATTCTCGGTGGAAAATGCCTATTTTAAAGTTAGTTTGGCCATTCAAATGCGTTTTGATGTCATTTGATGCGAGAAATATGAGTTGTTATGTCATAGTATGTGTGCAGTGGATGTACATGATCTTTAGTTTGCTAGTTATTATGAAGATTACTTCAGGAAATCGCAACGTTTTCATTGTTACCAAGGTGGTTGCTAGGGACGCTGCTATCGATATTATTTCTGTTATGTTGTGTAACTGTTTAATGGTGTTATCTTTATTGCTACCCCCTTCCCCGTCAATGTATAGTGTTGGTCCACAGCGCAAACATATTAGTTTAACAAAATCCGCATCTAAAGATAGCCTACGTTATTTTCCCCTGTGCAATTCCAGTCTCACATCTCACAGCACATCGTCATTAACAAATACCGGAAACAGACCGAAAACATTTTAATAAAAAAAAAAATAATACTTTATTCCGAGTGTGCTTGCTTTTCTCTTTGAAAGTCATCACATAACGGCATTGTAATACACGGTTCGGCTGCATTACATATTACATATCTGCCGTAGTTCTGTATTTATAGAGCCCTGATGAGAAGACCTCTAGACAAACATGAGGAACTGAAAACGTGACGTGGATCATAAATATATCAGCCATTAAACAACATCTTACATTTATTTTCACACAATACCTCTCCTTGCAGTATCAACACTAATTCGGCTCACTTTTATATTTGATCCAATTGGTAGATGGGCTGTATTTACACCATAAAGGTGCACAGCTGATATAAAGGGACACCTGGTGGTTAAAGCATGTTATTGAATTTAATTTTTTTTTTTTATTAGATATTAATACGATCCCTATAAAGTAAATTCATTACTCGTTATTCTCTACTAATAGTTAATTAAAGACTGTATATAATGACTATTTTGCTATCCCTTTCAAGATTTCAAGATTTTCTAAGGTTTATTGACATATCATAGGCCTACACAACTATGGTGTAGTTATGCACTGAATGAAAAACTTGGGTTGCAGGTTCCTCAATAGTGCATTACAAGACATCTATCAATATTTGTGCATACCTCCAGCAATGTTAACTATGTTGAAGCACTTATTTTAACTGATATTATACATAATGTATTATACTCTTATAAGATGTATGTAGATATTTCATCTCCGGCCTTGTCAGGTATTGAACAATCAATAAATAAAGAACACAGAATTGTTGAATATAAAACACAGAATTTGTGTGATTATACTAAATGATTTTCAAATAAACACAACTGCATATTTAACTGTTACACATGCTGATGTAACGCAAATGTTCCAACTTGGGATCAATAAAGTATATCTTATCTTAAGCTGATCGATGGCTACTGCCATATTTGCAAAATGTGCCTCTGAACCTTGACAAGTGCATGTTTCAGGCTTATCAATTAATGTAATGTAATGTTATCACAGGGGTCACAAACACAAGACCAGCTGTTAAAAAAAGCTCTTCTGACCTTAGCTGGCATGTGGGTATATATATTAATACTGCCCATAATGGGCACAAGCCATTTTCACCCATTTATTAATTATATGTGTTAAATGTGAGTATTTCCTGTCCCCTAAACCTCCAGGGATGTACACAGTTTAATACTGACAACTTCTTATTATGGGAAATACGAAAACGTCTTTTAAAACTACAACTCCCAGTAGAGACGTGCCATAGAGAACATGTTGCGAAACAGAATAGCCAGCATGTGTAGTTCTGGGGACGGGGTGGGTTAGGGGGGACGCGGTGGACCCGTTCAAATCCAGTTTTGGACAGTCTGCCGTGGTTCCATCCCATTTCAAGTGCTGTTCGAGAATCGGCTTAACCCTCGGAGCACACTCTCCAATCACAGAGCTTGAGGACTATCACGGGGTTTGTCAAACAGAGCACATGGTGTAGTCTTAAACGATAGCTGGGGATTCTGGGTAGTGTAGTGTCTTCTGCCATCCTTTACTCAGAACAAATATTTGTTTCTCTGAATCGAAGGGGAAAAATACAAAAGCATTGCACACAATTTAAACCAATCAATGTTGTGTAATTAACAAGGATAATCTGGTGTTTTTTAGTCGATGAGTAGTGCAGATATCACTGTAAAATCAATCGACAGTAAGAGGAATACTTACATCCGGGTGTACAATTCTCCGTTATCCAATGGGAATGGACGCTCACATTACCTTTAAGGGCAGCCGACACAAACGAATGCCGTGCTTCCATGAGCGTCAAATCCCGACGCAGATGGGAATACATTGCAATCAGTTGAAAGCTATTTGCGTCCCTTTATGAAGCTGAAGGAGCCTAGGAGCGTCACAATTGGACGCCACGGACAATGACCAAACGTCGCTATTGGACGCTTAGGGAGTGAGAGTGTGTTGAAGGGAGAGGTGCCGGCATGGAGATCCCGTGCCCGCGGCGCCCTCCACCTCTTCGGCCCACCCCGTGGAACTGGCGTGCCGGCACTCACGGGGACAGGCTTTCCGTCTTTACGGATCTGACTGGCGGGGGGAGAAAATATCTCCGCCCGGGACGAGAGGACGAATCCCGCCTCCTCCCTGTATAATGCACAGATCACTACGTTTTCTAATAAGAATGAGGTTGATCTGTAACCAAATCTAATGGCGCGTTTACACTTTCGCTTTAAGCGTGCCGAGCCGTGCGGGGCCCGTTTTTGGTTGCGTTTCCACTTGGCCTAGTTTTGGCCCGGGGCTACTTTATCACCTTTTTTCTGGCCCGACTAAATCGTGGTTCTAGGGCCAGGAACAACCAGGCTGAGTCAGGCTGAGTATGCTAAACTAGAGAGAGAATCGATGACAAGGGGGCTACAACTACAACAAGATGAACTTATTTGACCGTGATATAATTGTAATACACGTTTCAAAATGATGCCGAGGGTAACAACATACTGATACCGGTTAGTAAAAACCATGAATTAATGCTTTGACAAGTCTGTAGACAGACGGCAGGTGAAAAACCCTTTTTAAAATGCGTGTTTTCTAAATGGAGCTTGGCTAAGCTAACGTTATATATGCTCCGACCGTCCACACTCACAACTAGTGATGGCAGTTTGACACTGAAGCTTCGAACGGAGCTTCAACCCTGGACTTCCTATTCCATAGAAGCAGTGCTTCGAAGCTTGCTTCAAATCACGTGACATGTGACGTCCGAAGCAGCAACTGCTTCAAATCACGTGACATGTGATGTCCGAACCAGCAACTGCATTTCCTGAATGAATCAACTCACTGGTTCGCCGTCCAATCAGGTGATTCAATGCACTGCCTCGTCTCGATTCTGACTGGTTGAAACTGTTTGAATTTGAGCGTCACTTAGTAAGTGACACTTTATAACCGCTCAAAAAAATGCACAATTTGGCAATCTGTGGGATTGTCGTCGTAGTTTGCCTTGTTGTTGTTGATTTGTTAGTATTGCGTTTGGATCATTAGAGAGCCAGCCAGGAAGAGAGGTCGATGTGGGATCACTTCAATCTGATTGCGCATGATAAGGTAGGTCAACTACAGTATTATAGCTATGGTTTATCTCAAATCTATATTAAGTAGCATTAAAGTACAATTATGTATATGATCAATGTAGCCATTAGGCTATAGCTTTATAGACTGAAATTGCATTTGTATTTACAAATGCCTTTCTCTACAGTTCCAGTGCTTGGTGTGTTCAACTGAACTGAAGTATCATGGGAATACTTCCTCCATGATTAGGCACTTCACTGCCAAACATGGAGCTGCTGTGAACCAGGGGAACATACATGGTATGTATTATATTATTATTAACTAGTAACACTAAAACAATATGCTATGACTGTATTCCATGACTCACAAGTCTGCTTCCTTTGAGTGCAATTGCACATAAATCCTTATTTGCTTTTTTGGGTTTTGTTTTTATTCTTTGTCTTTATTTATTTGTCTTAGTGGACCGGAAGCGAGAGCTGGATGGGGCTCTTGTGAATATGGTGGTGAAAGACTCGCAGCCTTTTTCCATCGTGGATGACTGTGGCTTCAAGGAGCTTGTGGCCTTGCTTGATCCTAGATACACTCTTCCATCCAGACGGCTTCTAAAGGAGATGGTGGTCAAGCGCTATGAGGAGGAGAAGACGAAGGCCAAGGCTGTCATGCAGAGGGTAGAGGCTGTGAGCCTGACTGCTGATATGTGGACCTCCATTAATATGGACGCATATCTAGCCGTGACCTGCCATTATGTGGATGACTCTGCGTAGCTGGCCACAGTGCTTTTGGGAGTGCTGCCTTTCCCTGAAGCTCATACAGCGGTTAACATCACTGCTGCAATGAGGTCTCTCATGGAGGAATGGGGCACTGAAGGCAAAGTGGCCTCAATTGTGACGGATGCAGGAGCAAATATGGTTGCCTCTGTCAGAAGTTTAAATCTAAGACATGCACTTTGCTTTGCTCATTCACTAAATTTAGTGGAGAAGAAATCTCTGGATGCAACTCCTGGCCTACAAGACCTACGCACAAGGGCTAGAAAAGTAGTCACGTTCTTTAAAACCAGCACAACAGCAAAAGAGAAGCTCAGAGAAGTTCAGGAGCAGATGAATCGCCCTGTGCTGAAGCTTATTCAGGAAGTGGACACCCGCTGGAACAGCACCTACCTAATGCTACAACGCCTTTTCAAAGAGAGGCAATCAGTGAGACCTCTGTCCTCTGAAGACTATGAATTCAGCAGATGCATGCCTGCAATTGCTCTCCCCCTTTTTCCAGGCAACAGTGGAACTCTCCGAGGAGAAGAGAGTCTCAGGATCCAAGATCATCCCAATGACGAAAATGTTAATGCTATACTTGTACGACACAATTGGAAAAACAAGCCACGACACAGCAAAACTACTGGGACAGAACATGGTGTCAAATATGCAAAACAAGTTTGACACCACCGAAAGCCAAACTGCATTGACCCTGTCAACACTGTTGGATCCTAGATTCAAAACTATTGGATTATACAATCAAGTACAGGCAGTGGCATCAGTTAAATGACTGACAGCATTTTGCACACAACTGAGGAAAAACGCACAACCTGACACACCTACAGAAGAACAGCCCTCCCACTGGCATACTGGGTGGACCATCAAAATGTGTATCCCAATCTGTTCAAACTGGCGAAACAATTTTTATGCATGCCAGCATCATCGGTTCCATCTGAGCGAGTGTTTTCAAAATGCGGGGAAATTGTAAGTAAGAAAAGAAATCGGCTCAATCCAAAAACTGTTGAAAAAATAATGTTCCTGAATAAAAATCTTTGAGTGTTCCCCATCCCACATGAACACCCCCTGCCAAAGTTACACAAGCACACCATAATCTATGCCATATTTTCCCAGAACCCTCTCCTCAATAACACAATACACGCATTCATCCATCTTTATTTGTAAATGATATTCATGATACATACAGTTTATTTATATATTTATATTTATTTATAGTTCTATATATATATATTTATTTATAGTTCTATATATATATATACACATTTATTTATAGTTCTATATATATATATACATATTTATATTTATTTATACCTATTTCCGACACAATTGTCCAAGTGGTTCGACTGCTTCAAATCACGTGACATGTGACGATCGAAACAGCAACTGCTTAATTTCCTGAATGAATCACTTGACTGGTTCACGGTCCATTCACGCGATTCAATGCACTGCCTCGTCTCGATTCTGACAGGTGACAGGTTGAATTGGTGCATGGGACAGTAATTGCCCTAACCTGTTACTCTCAAGAATGCCATCAAAACACCCTAAGGATTATGTGTTACTTCAAAGAGCTAATAATCATATAACAGACCTTAAGAAGGACATCCGACGACTTTCTGACGAGTTGAAAGAAAAAGACTCTGTCGTGTCCAGTCTCATGGAGGTGGCATCGGTGCAGTCTAAACAGCTTGCCTCGTTCAGTTGCAACTATCCATGACACTGTTCTGTGGGATCCTTCCACCTGTCCACGGCCTTCCGACTCCTCGACACCTGGCCATCGGCAGTCGTGGTCTGAGGTGGTGCGCAGGAGCTTATTGAATGGGGAGACTTCACCGCCTCGCCTTCAGAACCGCTTCACGGCCCTGTCTGACGATCCGGTCCATCCAGCTGATGCTCCCGCGGCACTGACCCGTCCAGATGATCCGGTCCATCCAGCTGAAGCTCCCGCGGCACTGACCAGTCCAGATCTGCACCCTGCCGACACTGCAACTTCGGCACCAGCAGCCAACAGTGTTTGTGCTTCTTCCCAGACCACTGTGAAGTCAACTCGGCATCGCTCATCCCGTCCGGCGACCTCTTCACGTCGTAGACTCCTCAAAGAGGCCGTGCTGAGACACTCGGGAAGTTTTCCGGGCCCTGAGCCGGCGGGGAAATCCTCTCCCAGCCTAGCTGTTGCTGTCTCACCACAACACTCTCCTGCTCGGTCTCCACGTCCTCGATCGCCGGCACCACCTTGTCCCCTTTTCGCCCCAACAACATTGATAATCGGGGATTCCATAATTAGAAACATCAGATTCTTCAACGCGGCCACGCGCTGCTTCCCTGGAGCCTCAGTCCCGGATATCCTGGAGAAACTCCCGGGGCTGCTGCACTCACTCCCGTCCTCTGTCAATCGACTAATTGTCCACGTTGGGTCTAATGACACAGCCCGCCAACAGTCGGAGCTGACAAAAAAAGATTTTAAGAAACTTTTTATTCTTTTACGGGGCTGTGAAAAGTCGGTTTTTATCTCAGGTCCGATCCCAACACTCGCCCGTGGAGCAGGGCGGTTCAGTAGGATCCTCAGCCTCCACACTTGGCTCCAATCCGCCTGCAGAGCTCACAATTTAGGTTTTATTGACAATTTTAATCTATTCTGGGACCGACCCGCACTCTTCGGCACTGATGGAATCCAGCCCAGCAGGCTGGGTGGCCGCAGGCTGGGTGGCCGCATGCTAGCGGCTAACATGCAGCACGCTGTTCAGACGTCTCCCTGACTTTTCGCGCTCCATGTTCACACACCCCCCTTTCCAGCGGTGTCATCTCAAGCCCCTGTTTCCCCTACAAATCACACTAGCTCCCCCTTGTGGCTTGGTGGGTCCCCTACAACTATACCCCAACCTGTGCGTATTTCAGCTCCCACTTTAATGCCGAGCGACATCCCGGTCAGAATCACTGACCGGTGGTCACGCCCTTGCTGTAATAACAACTGTCGTGGTGCGAGAGTGATCAGTCCAGTTGTACAAATAGTCAAAGCTCCCTGTGCTGATGGTGATACAGTGGCTTCCTCAGCTAAAAATAGAGAGAATACAATTAATTTGGCCTTACTTAATGTTAGGTCCTTAGCGGGTAAGTCATTTTTAATCAATGATCTTATAATAGAACAGCAAGTAGATTTTATGTTTCTTACTGAAACTTGGCTAGATACAAACAATAGTGCTGCAGTTCTTATTGAAACAGCACCACCTAATTACAGCTTTATGAGTGAGGTCAGAGCTGAGAAGAAAGGTGGTGGAGTGGCTTCCTTGTATAAGGATGTTCTAAATTGCAAGCAAATATCGTTTGGAACATTCACCACTTTCGAATATCTTGCAATAATACTGAAATCTTCATCACGTGTTTTATTAATAACCATATACAGGCCCCCCCGATACTCAGCAAACTTTCTAGATGAGTTCACACAGCTGCTTTCTGTCATATGTATTGATTTTAAGTCATTAATTATTGCTGGAGATTTTAACATTCATGTGGATAACACCAATGATAAAAATGCTAGAGAATTGCTCCATACTGTGGAGAATTTTTAATCTGACTCAGCATGTCTCAGGGCCCACTCATTCTAAAGGCCATACACTGGATTTACTTATGTCCAAAGCTCTCGGTATCTGTAAAGTGTTTGTTTCTGATGTCGCTCTCTCTGACCATTACTGTATCTCCTTTGAGATGTCTGTCACTGATGTGATCCACACTAGGTCAGATGTAACTTTAAGAAGGTATATAAATGAAAATACCTGTACATCATTTATCCAAGCCTTTTTAGTCGCGCCGGCTCTCACACCAAACCCTGTTAGTAATCTGGTGGATACATTTAACGCAAAACTGACGAACATCATTGACGCATTGCCCCCAGTGAAAGTTAAAAAAATCTTTGGAAAAGAGAAAGCACCATGGAGAAATTCACCATCAGTGAAACTTCAAAAAACAGAATGCCGGAAAGCTGAACGCAGATGGCGGAAAACAAAACTCAAGATACATCATGATATTTACAAAGAAGAACTATTCACCTACGGTCTTGAACTGAAGAAAGCTAGACAATCATTTTTCTCTGATCTTATCAACAAAAATATTAATAACTCTCGTTTATTATTTTCCACTATTGATAGGTTAACTAACCTAAATAGCCCCTGAACTAATCTCCACTCAGAAATGCAATGAGTTTGCTTTATTCTTCACAGAAAATATCTTAAAGATCAGGCAAGATATCAATTCCTCAATTCCGAGTCTTGACCCGTTCCCATTGCAAGGACAAATAATTAATTAAGCAAACATGTCAGAATTTGTTCCAGTCAGCCATAAAACACTTGAAGACATTATATTCCATCTAAAAACAACTACATGTAGTCTTGATAGTCTTCCGACAAACTTCTTTAAAAATGTCTATTGCTATATTGCCTCAGATGTACTGCAGATTGTGAACATGTCGCTCCATTCAGGTGACTTCCCTAAGGGCTTGAAAACTGCAGTTATTAAGCCACTGCTAAAAAATAACACCCTCGATACACTGACAATCGGTAATTACAGGCCAATTTCAAATTTACCATTTTTAAGCTAAATAATTGAAAAGGTTGTCTACCTTCAACTTAACAGTTTTTTGACCTCCAATTACATTGTAGACACTTTCCAATCTGGTTTTAGGTCTCGTCATAGCACAGAGATGGTTTTATCAAAGATTTTAAATGACATTCTTTGTAATACCGATTGTGGGAAATCGACAGTTTTAGTTCTATTAGACCTCAGTGCGGCGTTTGACACCGTAGATCACAACATTTTAATAGAAAGACTAGAGAAATGGGTGGGTCTGTCTGGCACTGTCCTAAAATGGTTTACATCCTATGTTGAAAACCGAGAGTATTTTGTTTCAATTGGTAGCTGTACATCGGACAGAACCAAAATGACATGTGGAGTTCCCCAGGGGTCGATCCTCGGGCCCCTTCTAATCAATTTGTACATGCTGCCACTTGCTCAAATAATTAGAAATAACAACATTTCCTATCATAATTACGCGGATGACACCCAAATCTACATATCACTTTCCATAGATGAATACGGTCCTACTGATTTATTGATCACATGTCTAAAACAAATACATGACTGGATGTGCCGTAATTTCTTACAGCTCAACACAAAAGTAATTGTGTAATTCCAATTGTTTTTGGAACCAAAGAAGAAAGAATTAAAGTCTCTGCACACTAATCACTATTACTCGAACCAAAAAGTCAAGCAAGAAACTTAGGTATAATTTTAGACTCTGACCTCAATTTTAACAGCCACATCAGGGCAATCAACAGATCAGCCTACTACCATCTTAAAAATATCTCACGTATTAAAGACCTTATGTCGAAGCAAGACCTTGAAAAACTTGTCCATGCATTTGTTTTTAGCAAGCTTGACTACTGCAACAGCATCTTCACAGGCCTCACAAAAAAATCACTCCGTAAACTCCAACTAATTCAAAATGCTGCTGCCAGAATCTTAACCCGGACAAAGAAAACACTCCAGTGCTGAGATCACTGCATTGGCTTCCAGTTAGTGAGAGAATTGACTTTAAGATTTTAATGCACACATATAAAGCACTAAACGGGCTAGGACCCAAATATATCAAGGACCTCCTTCAGTGGTACGAAGCCAGCAGACCCCTTAGGTCTTCAGGCGCAGGCCAGCTCACTGTTCCATTTGTGAGATCAAAGCGTGGGAAAGCAGCCTTCTGCATCTATGCTCCTAATGCATGGAACAAACTCCCAGAACATCTGAGAATGGCTAGCACTTTAGAAACATTTAAATCAGGTCTAAAAACATTTGTTTTTAATATGGCTTTTCAAATTTAAATGTTCTAATTTTCGAACTGTTAAACATGGTTTTCTTTCTTTTAATTAATTATTTTGTGTGTTTTGTATTTCTTCTCAATGTATTGTGTTTTCTCTGTTTGATCCTGTAAAGCACTTTGAATTGCATTACTGTATGAATTGTGCTATACAAATAAATTGCCTTGCCTTGCCTTGAAACAGTTTCAAATTTGAGCGCTTCCACACTTTATAACCGCTCTAAACAATGCGCAATATGTGGGTTGTTGTCGTAGTTTGCGTTGTTGCTGTTGAGTTGTTGTTGTTGGCATTGCATTTGAATTGGATCATTATAGAGCAAGCCAGGAAGAAAGATAGGTCGTTATGGCTCGTGAAACACTTCGAAATCTGGAGAAGCTGTGAACAAAAAGAAAATGAGTAATATAAAAACACTTCAATGGTCTAAGGCAGGGGTGTCAAACTCAAGGCCCGGGGGCCAAATCCGGCCCGCGACTTTATTTGATGTGGCCCACAAGAGCTTGCAAAGAATATAATATACAATACAATTGTATTGTCATACATACACAGCTACAGTGTAGTTATGACAAAGAAATGCTTAGGTCACAGGCTCCTCCAACAGTGCAACACAATAAAACAGATACAATTGTGCAAGTAAATAAAATAAAATGTAATAGAAATAGTGCAGAATAGTCTATATACAAGTAATTGGCATGTTGATATATATAAGTTGCAAACAGATTCATGTTATGGATGTTCTTTCATTGTTGAATATTTGCTTTCAATGATGTGCCCTAGACTTCTGCTTTCAGACGTAGTTATTTATGAAGTTATTACCAGGACTGGTTATAATCCAATGCAGAGCCAATTATATATATAATACATTATTTAATATATAAAATGGACTTTTATTAATCCCTCGTGGGGAAATTGTTTCTCTGCGTTTGACCCATCCTAGTTTTGAACGGCGCCCGGGGAGCAGTGTGGGGAACAGTGCCTTGCTCAGGGACAACTCGGTAGCACTTGAACTTGTGACCTTCCAGTTGCCAAGCCAAGTCCCTATCGACTTCGCCACCACCGCCCCCATATATTCTATATTTATATATGTATATGTATATCGTCTTAAAGTTGCAACCGGCCCTTTGAGTGCAACCATAATGCTAATGTGGCCCGCGATGAAATAGAGTTTGACACCCCTGGTCTAAGGAATAGATAGCCCAGTGGATAGAGCCGGCGGCCAGGGTGCAGTGATGTCTTCCGAGCAGCTGGTTCAAAGCCCGGAATAGTTACACTTTTAATCATTGCTTTTCAACTTTAATACTTTAGTGACTGATAAAAGGCCCTCTCCACCCAAAAAAATTTCTAGCACTCCCTAGTCTCTTCTCAATAACCCAATACACACAATTATCAATCTTTAATTGCAAATAGAACATGATATTCAGTCTTAGTGTGTGTGTGCATCGAATATTTTTCAAGGCAAAAATACGTTAAACCCACTGCAGGCTTGCACTTCGCCAGGAGAGGTCCAAGTGGTTCGACTCTTCATTCAAAGCTTCATTTTGTCATCACTACTCACAACAACGGCCGATACAGACATAAATAAACCAGCGACTGTATTCGCCATGACACAGGCAGTCTGTGGTTTGTACTTTTGTCTAGTTTCTGAACAGATATGAGGAGCTGTGAGCTCTGAGTGCTAAGAGCTAACGGCTATGGGCTCAGAACAGTCTCATAATACACACATGCACACAGCAGGATTCAAACTTGTATTTCCGGATCCATACTTGTGTTTTTCAATACACACACAAATGTATTCCGTTTCATATACATGTAAATAAAATCCAAATACAGAAAAAAGTTTTACATATGTATTTTTGATCCTCACTTATTAGTTTCCCGTTTAAATCCCCTGAACCTGCAAACACAAACAGCGTTCTGTGCACGGATCGCTGTGCATTCGTGTGTGGGTTTTTTGAGACTCCCCTGACGGTCAGCCGATTCGTACTTGTAATTTTTTCTATCTATAGCCAATCAGATGTCTCCTTCATTCTAAACCAATCACACGAGCGCGCCCCCACGAGGGTAAGATTACTTCATACGCATTTTGCGCAGTCCGGTCAGCTCGTTAAACAGAGGAAGGAGCATCAGGTGATCATACAGAGCAGCGTGTCTCCATCAGACTCAGCAGCTGATCTGATCTCTCTCTCGCGTCCGGTTATACTTCACTCGCGTTTATGTCCATATCGATCAGATCCAGCTCTCCTGATCGGCCTTTATAGAGAGCACCGATCAAACTATTAAGAGTGAATATCGGCCGATAATGACCGGCGGGGCTCCCCCCGTTAACAGGTCTAGCACTGGCTTCGTAGTGCACTGATCGATTAGGCTAAGCCAGTGGTTCTCAAACTTTTTCTGTCATTCCCCACTTTGAACAGGTGGGCCTTTTCAAGCCCCACCTGTTCCTCGCCGCTCCAATAAAATGGTAGGCCAAGCTTAAAATGGTCAAATGTATCGTTCTATAACAGGGGTCTCCAACCTTTTTTAGGATGAGAGCTACTTTCCAAAAAATTAAACCAGTCGTGAGCTACTTTTACTCTTTTTCAGTTTTTTTGCAGTGTATATATTTAGCACATTTTGCTTACCTTTAACCTTTGTGTGCTGTTTGGGTCTGTGGGACCCGTTTGCAGTGAAAAGAACATTTATGATTTTTTTTTAAATGTTGAAGTTAAATGCATCAATCTGGTGCACTTTGAGCACAAAATAAATGTATGGATACATCTCACAACACTCTATGAAAGGGAGCTGGGTCATTTATTTTATAGGGTGCCATTTGGACTTCACAAGTTGGGTGAAATAAATAGTTGATTTACCTACTTTTTTATGTTCTATTCTATAAAGGACATATCTAATTTGCTAAAAAACATGTTGGTCAAGCTCAGGCACCTAAATCTTTATATATATATAGATATATTAACAACACATGACACCCGGGATATGTCCACCCTGTTAAGGACATACACATAACTGCTTAAATGAGTTTTCAGTGCATTCTTACAATTAAAGTGACTTTTTAACAAGAGTTGTATGTCCCTAACTCTAATTAGATATATATTTCATACCCAATTAGTTTTAAGTAGTATATATTGAGAAAAACAAGTGTAGATTATGACAACGTGGCATATTTTTCCACTGTTTTTCATGAGAAAACTTAAATACAATAAGAATTACTAAAAATGTCTAGAATATATAATCAACCTCTCTCATTTCTTTATAAAAGTACAAATATACACTTGATATTTGATATTTTCATTAAACTATGCTAGAAAAATACCAACATAACAGGGTGGACATACGTCTAACAGGGTGGACACCAGTGGAAGTCTGTCAGGGCCTTCAGGACCTTCTCTCCAGGCCCTATAATAAGTGTAATTTTTTAAAGTGTACATTTTTGTAACTCGTTGAGTAATTCTCGCTGAAATCGATGTGGATTAAGCACTCGTTGGCTTTCCCGTAGCTGTCTGTAAGCACTGTATTGCCACCTGATGTTAAAAAGGTGCTTACGGAATTTGAATAGATTCTCTTGAAATTTGCTGACCAGGTTTGATTCAGTGCTCTGGACCTCTTTTTTAAGCGTAATGGTCTTCCTCTCTTCCTCACCTGTCCTTTCAGTAGACCATTGTACAACTTGTACAATTTCCTCTGTGGCTGATTTCAGGGTTGGGTGAGTGGTGAGACGGCACTCTACACAATCACCATAGGCGCAAGCTTTCATTTCTGTGGCACAGACAGTGCGGTCAACCATCTCCTCAATATTCTTGGAGACGACAATCCCATGGCTGTAGAGGGTGTCAGCCATGAACTGGAGGTTTTCATGGGTTTTACACTGGCACGTGGCCCGATCAGCATCAGTAGGGGCCACAACCCAAAATGGCCGACATGCACAAAAAAGACAGTATGACACGTTGTCTGAGTTTTCGGATCCACATTTCTTGAGTGTGTCAGAAAGCAGTCGCTTCTGCATCTTCTTCTTCCTCACTGTCATGGTCTGCTTGCGCCCAGTTGTCATACGACTCACGTCATCACGAAGAAAGAAGGTATGGATAGGCTACTGGCTTTACTTTCTAGACTCCTTGAACTCTTCTTCCTCTGAAAAGTATTAAGGTCTGCATCCCTGTCGAACATCCCCCTCTTCTTGGAGAATCCAAGAGCCCTGAATGCAAATGACTGCAGTCTGTACTTTTTTAATAGCCTACCACATGCCACTTTGGCTATTGTTTGCTTCACCCTTTCTCTTCTTGAGGCTTTGTATGTTTGAGCTATGTTTGAGCTATGTCCGCAACTAGGGCAGACTGAATAAGGCTCTTACGAACATGTGGAGAAACCCTCTGATCATGTAGCATCCTATTCACCAATGCACGTGGGGATGAGGAGCTTTTCTTACACCGTAAAAATCTTTTTTTTTACTTTTCTTTCTTTCTTATCTCTCTATCCAGCTTGGCCTTTAAAAAGGCTAGCTCCTGTTGGAGTCTTCTCCTTCCATTTCTTGCCCTCTTTTCCCCTTGAAGGCGCTGCCTAAACACAAACACACACACAGCGAAAGCAAACATAATAAGTCCTTATAAACAGCTCAAAAAGTGTTAAAAACTGTGTATTGTGTTCCATATGCCGAGTACATTTCCTATAAACTTGCACTAACCTTGAAGGCCCTGGTTCTGGTTCTGACTGACTCTCGGGAGTTGCAGGGGGAGTGCTGAGGGAATCCCTGGCTCTGGAAACGTTGGCCCTCACGGCTTTCTTTGCCTCCCTCCATTTCTTCCTTTTTGCCCTTTTCTCCCTCTCACAGACCTCATTAATACCCATCTTTATGCCTTTCTCTCTGTCCCTCCTCCATTTCTCTCTCTCTTTTTCAAGGTATTGCTGTCTTCTCTCTGGGTCAGCATCACGGCGTGCTCTGTAGTACCGCTGTGATTCAGCTGAACTTATCAGGGGTGCCATTCCTATACAAATGCATGCCATTACTTTAAGTACTATACCTATAATCCTTGTGTACATTATATACTAGATAATATACCCATCAGTGTTTCCCTAGGATTTTTTGCAGCAGTTTGTGTTGTGCCTATAGATCTAATGGTGGTGATCATTTATTATATTATAAAAACATTATTATAATATTATAATAGTAATATAATAATATAACAATAAATAATATTAATATAATATTAACACATGTTGTAATAAGTAAACAATACTTAAATGTCCACCCTGTTAGGATGTTGTCCACCCTGTTAGTTGAATAAGCCTAACAGGGTGGACACTAACAGGGTGGACATTTTGAGCCAAAGTTAGCCTTTACCCTGCCTGTGTTAGCATATTTGCTAGCATGACCTTGGATACTTTATGAGGAATCAATCACTTTTTAAAGAAACTTTTTAAAATAATAGATTTCGATTAATATCCTTCATACTTAGGCCTAACAGGTTGGACATGTTATGTTCAAACACATCAAACAAAATTGACAGAAACATCCAAATCAGTTGTAAGAGCAGTAGAAACCCACACAGCTAACCTCAGTTGAATTTCCCACCTCTGGTGTCATCTAAATTCATAGGTGTGATGTCACTGATAAATATGTATTTTTTTTAAAGGGACAGATACACATCTCAACAGGGTGGACAGCGACCAGCGGGGACGAACATTAAACCTTATTTTTTTACTTTATTTTTTTACAATTTGAATAAAAACATCATTTGATTACATAGATTTTGACTAGTTAAATAAAATAATAATAACATATTTATAAATTAATTTGTTTTTAATAGCTATATTTTAGATCTAAGTTGAATGACCAGCAGTGGGGACATGGAAAAACTCCTCGATATCCCTTTAACCAAAGCTTTTAAAATAAAATAAAAAAACTTAGATGTGCATATCATTGTATTAATAATAAATTAACAATTGAACACACATTAAAAACTAAATGTAATTAGTATTTGTCCAGATTTAGACAAAAAACAACATATTTTGTACTGGGGACACCAAAGGCACCCTATAAAAAAAATGACCCAGCTGTACTTTTCAATAATCCAAACATCTTTAGAATATGATCACAACCAATAACAAATCATTTAAACTGGTTTATTCTTATCTTATGTTACCTAGTTAGCATTCTTTCTTTTTATTTATGCATATTTTACTAATCACTCCCCTTTTAAACTGTTTACTGTCTTATAGTACACATTGGAATGATTTCTTACTTTATTTTGTACAACTAGGCTATATTAAATAGATAAAGGTGTGTTTTCTCTCTCTCTTTTCGCTCTCTCTCTCTCTGTCTCTCGCTCGCTCACAGAGGCTGTGTGCTCCTCCGTGGCGATGATGGCTTGCGTTAAAAGATCATAATAAACATAGGCCTATTTGTAAAGCGGGGGGACACAAACGGGATTTCGAAAAGTGTCACGGTTAAACTCCTTATGAAGTGGTGAGGTGCCGCTCCACATTGCTTTTCTTCCCGACTGCAACGCTGTTGTGTGTGTGTGAGAGCGTTTCACATGTGTGTATGAGAGATGTTTGCATATGTCTGCAAATGACTTTGGTTTCAGTTGTGTGTGTGTGAGCAGCCTCGGACTGGCCATCAGGAGATTCGGGACTTTTCCCGTTGGGCCGCTGCCGTTGGTGGGCCGCTGCCCGCTGGCTCTGGTATAGGTGGGCCGTGGACTTTCACAGCGCCGCTGCGCCGGTACCGCATCCGCCGCCGCAAACACCCGCCATTGCGAGGCTCTGGCGGCTCCGGCAGGTCCGGTGCAGCAGTCCTGTGAAAGTCCACCGCCGTTGCGAGTCTCCGGCTGTAATAATCCACTACCGCCCGCGAGGACCCAGGTTCGATTCCGGCCTAAGGTCCAAAACATTTTTTTTTTTAAATAAAAAAAAAATAATCTCCCGTTCATCGCGTCCATTCGCGACCCACCTATCACATCTCTGCGCCCCACCAGTGGGGCGCGCCCCACACTTTGAGAAACGCTGGGCTAAGCTAACCTGTAGCTGCTCCCTCCACACTCACAACAACTTCATACAGACATAAATAAAGCAGCTGTATTCGCCATACAGGAAACACACATTTAAAACGGTTTTGCCTGCCGTTTTTGTGTACACAAGCATTCATCAATGGTTTGGAAAGTGGCGCTGTACCTTAATAATATAAAGGCTTGTATTTGCGTGCATTTCCTGTTCGGAAAGTGGCGCTGTACTGAGAGTGGAGGGTGTCCTGACATTAGCGCCTGCAGGCAGGCTCCATGGAGCTGTCAGCTCCGGACTGCGCAAAATGCGTACATGAAGCGCTACGTCATGAACGCAAGAAATCTACCCTCGTGGGGGCGCGCTCATGTGATTGGCTTAGAATTGAGGAGACATCTGATTGGCTATAGATAGAAATAATTACAAGTACGAATCGGCTGACCGTCAGGGGAGTCTCAAAAAACCCACACACGAATGCACAGCGATCCGTGCACAGAAAGCTGTTTGTGTTTGCAGGTTCAGGGGATTTAAACGGAAAACAAATATGTGAGGATCAAAAATACACATGTAAAACTTTGTTCTGTATTTGGATTTTATTTACATGCATATGAAACGGAATACATTTGTGTGTGCATTGAAAAACACAAGTGTGGATCCGGAAATACAAGTTTGAATCCTTTTGCGGATCATGAAATACAAGTGTGAATCCTTCTGTGCGCATGTGTGTATTATGAGACTGTACTGAGCCCATAAACGGCTGTGTTGTTTTTCTGGGGCTCTCCGCTCTCATTGAAGATGACGTCACGGCTCCGCCTACACTGCGTTACTATAGTAACTGCCCCAGTTCCTAAACTGTAATGGAAGCGCGGTATTAAAGTGAGTCGGGCCTAATAAGGCCTAACCAAACCGAGCGAGGCCGAGCGAGGCCTGCAGTAGAAACGCGCCATAAGTGTCTTTTGTTTCCACAAAGGCTACACTTAGGCCTACACACAATGTTAACCGTACAAATTCCCCATTCGCTGCCCCAGCTGTAGCTCCTGTAAAGGAGGTGGCTAGTGGGCATGCGCAGAGGGATGAACCGCAGGGAGTGTTATCTAAAGGAGAGCTCTATGCAGGTACAGGGACATTATGGCCGGCGTATTGCTGTCAGAGAACACACTACGCCTAGAGCAAAGACTCCAATGCAGTTTACCCGTAGTGGTAAAGGCTGCATTATGGCGGAGCCCGCACTCACACAAGAGCGCGTGGCGGTGCGTTCAGGGAGCTTAGTAAAACACACTACGCCTATAAAGACTCCGATTAATGCTGTTTACCGTAGTGGTGAGAACAGCATTAGGGTGAAGCGCGCGCTCACACAAGAGCCCGCGGCGGTGCGTTCAGGGTCCTCAGTAAATAATCGGCCCTTTCTGTGTCAACCCTCCATGGGCAAATCTTCCCTTCGCGGGGAGTTTTTGGGGCGTAACGGGTCACCAGAGAGTATCACAGCTTCATAGCTGCGGCCCCACGGCTGAGGGCCTGTCCATTAACACAATGTTCTGGGGAATGGAAACTCAGCTGTGTGCTAACAAGGTGGAGGGACAGGAGGACGCTGAAACGGGGCTATTCACTCCAGTTTTGCAGCGTCCCACTGTACCACATGTCTATACACTCTGTACCACTGTATCACATGGACCACTGTCTTGTGGGTGTCCCAAACCCACCTCTTTTTATGGGCATGCGAGAGGTAAATCTGTCCTCCCAGGAGGAGATGTGTTTCCTCTAAGCAGAGATTCAGGCTCTGGTGCAGAAACAGGCTGTGTCTGTTGTGCACCTTCAGCACAGAGAAAAGGGTCTTTATTCCATGTACTTCCTGGTTCTCAGGAGGACAGGGGAATTCAGACCTATTCTAGATCTCCGCGGCCTGAATCGCCACATTTCCTGCAGGAAATTCCGCATGTTAACTATGAAACAGTTACTGGGGCTTGTGCAGCCAGGCGATTGGTTCACCACCATCGACCTGAAAGACACGTACTTTCATGTAGAAATTGCTCCAGAGCACAGAACGTGTCTGCGTTTTGCCTTCCAGGGGATAGCCTACGAGTCAACAGGCTGCCGTTCGGCTATTCCGTATCCCCATGCACATTCAGCAAATGTGTGGCCACAGCGCTTCAACCGCTGCGCGCCACGGCATGAGAGTTTTCTTGTACTAGACGACCTCATAGTCATGGCTGGGTCCCGGGAACAGGCAATGTTTTGCACAGCACAATTGATCACATACCTAACCAAATTAGGCTTTGCGATCAATTGAAAAAAGAGCACCCCCATACCTCACCAACAGGCGTTGTAGTTGGGAGTGGTGCTCGATGCAGGAGTGGTGCTCGATGCAGGCGTGCTACGCGCCACCCTGTCAGAGAGCAGAAGTGCGTCCCTTCTCCGGGCGGTTCACAGGCTGCGACAGGGGGCGACAGTGACAGCTTTAACTGTCATGCAGACTTTGAGTCTCATGGCGGCTGCTCACATTGTGGTCCCGCTGGGGTTACTGCATATGCGCCGCCTGCAGAGGTGGTTCTTCAGCCTGCGTTTGGATCCCAAGAGGCACAAACGGCAGCTGGTGACCATCCCCCCCTCAGTGGAGGGCAACCTCCGGTTTTGGGGGTCCCCGGATCACCTCCGGAGGGGGTCTCCACTGGGACGGATGACCTCCTACATCACAGTGTTCACGGACGCATCCAGAATAGAATGGGGAGGGACCTGCCTGAAGAGGGCTATAGGTGGGCGCTGGGCTCTAACAGAGTTTCGACACAGCAACCTCCTAGAGCTACGGGCGGTAGTTTTAGTCCTCCAGCATTTCATGCCCCTAATTCAAGGGAGACATGTAATGGTCAGGAGCGACAACAGCACCACAGTGGCTTATATCAACAGGCAGGGCGGAGTCCGCTCCGCCGCCTTGTTGACCACAGCGGAGAGGCTGTGGTTATGGGCATCAGAGGCGGTGTTAGCCCTGAGAGCCCTCCATATCCCGGGACTGGAGAACAGGGGCGGCCCCCTGCCAGGCGAATGGACGCTTCACCCGGAGGTGGTGAAGCAGATCTGGGCCCAGTTCGGGAGAGCGGAAGTGGACCTGTTCGCCATGCCGGCGCAACAACCACTGTGCCCTGTGGTTCTCCATGGCCCTGAGCAACGACCCGCCCTTGGGGGTGGACGTGTTTGCGCACGAGCCATGGCCAAGGAAGCTGCTATACGCCTTTCCACCGCTGCGTCTCATTCTCCCTCTCCTGGGGAGAGTGAGGCGACACGTAAACTCTTCAAAAATCACCAGTGGGCTCACTGCTGATGTATCTACTGTCGTAGAACAAAACGTGATTTATCTCTTAAATTTGTGTCAACCACAGACCTTATTTCGAGCTATTTTCCAAAACCCTATGGAGAAAATACATTGCTTTTTTGACGAAGGAACCGGAAGTGCTAAAAATGCTAACTTACTTCCGGGTTTTAGGACGCGTCACTGCGGTTCTCTATGGAGAGAGAAAGGTTAGGCTTGTTTGAGACACATTGCAGCTCGCCTCGAAAGTAGACGAGAGTAGCCGATCGCAGCCGGGGGAGGTGTCAAAAAGCTCGTCTTAAGTCGGACAGCTCGGACTCGGAGTCGGCTTGACTGGCTGGGTTTGCAATGGCGGAAATTGCGTTGGCGTTTTTCGTTGCAGATGAAGTGGATGCAATAGAAATCCCACATGTATTGTATGGAGAATGACATGATGATCCGCACACATGAAGGTTCATGAGCATGAATTGAACAGACCTGCTGCTGTGTTAATTCTTTAGCTGCCACTTTAAGCTTTATGATGTGTACAAAATGGATGTAATTTGATTTAATCTTGCCATTTTAAATGATGTATTCAATAAATAAGGTTAAACCAAATCATTACATTACAATAGATTTTATTTTAATGATTTGGTTTAACTTTATTCTTATTGCACATATTACAGGTACTGAGACAACAAAATGCAGTTTAGCTGGTGCAACAAGCAGTGAAGTGGAAAGTAATGTACACAATCTACAGAATAACATATAGAATGAATTGAATGATGAATAAACAGTGGGGTATGAATACACTAGATATCAGCCTGTGAGCAGTATGAACAGTGTGTATGAATATGCTAAGATATATAAAGTATGAAAACGGTAAGCAGTATAGTATAAAATATATAGATATTAATTTCATGATGATAAACATTGTGGAACAATGATGAAAAATGGGAATGGATGTGGCGACGTAAAACTGACACAAAACAACAACAAACTTTTGCCAGCCAATTGGAGAGTTTAATCAGCAGCACGTGGTAATAACCACCAATGAGCGCTCAGCTCGAGATACCAGCGAGTCGTTTCCCATCAAGCATTTCGCTTCCGCAGCTCGTGGAGAGCAACTGCGCCAACTCGCCTTGCCTCGATCTCAAGACTGCGGGCGTCTTTGTCCCGCGAGATTTCAAAGTCTCATGTGGGCGAGCCTCCAGAGCAAGTCGGACAAAATGACTAACCATCATGCAACGCACTAGCAAGACGTTGATCGCAACTGCGCAGGTCTGCGCAGGTCTTGCTTGTCTCAAACAAGCCTACTATCTTTTGATCCCGTTTGAATTGTGCCACGATTGACACATATGATGTTTGTCAATTTAAAAGAATATTTTGCAAGTCAAAAAAATTAAAATGTGTCGTAAAACTGTGAAGTTACACATTTTTTTGTGTGAAACCGCTGAGTGAACTACAGGTCTCTTGGTCTCGCACAATACGCGTCACCATCACAAAGACGGCCGTCACGTTAGCAAATTTCACCTGTTTCTTTCAGAATGAGGCGAAAAGTATAAAATGAGGTGAAAATCACTACAAGTCTGGGCATGTTGA